>NC_054825.1:39018984-39360234 GCF_018345385.1 Vulpes lagopus | reverse complement strand
AGGCACACAGTGAGAGAGAGAGAGAGAGGCAGAGACACAGGCAGAGGGAGAAGCAGGCTCCATGCACCGGGAGCCTGACGTGGGATTCGATCCCGAGTCTCCAGGATCGCGCCCCGGGCCAAAGGCAGGCGCCAAACCGCTGCGCCACCCAGGGATCCCAATATGTGTATTTAGTACACATGTATACACATACTTGGGTCCAGATTTATGTGTTAAAAACTGTGAATTCATACAGATAACTCCAGTTTAACACCGTAGTGTTTATTCTGGCTGATTCTTATTCCATTTGTAATTCTTTCTGTCACAGTAAGAAACTTGGTTTATATTATTCATAATGTATCTACTTATTCTCTTAAACTTGCTGTATTTAAAGATTAGTTTAGAATCAGAACTCATATCTTAGAAACAAGCTTACTAACTTAGGGTATAAATTTGTATGCAGTTCTTTTTGTCCTTAGCCTACATAATATATGATCAAAATACTGTTTTCTAAAGTTATTGAAGTTAAGTTTTTTTCTTCCCACACCTTCACTTTTAGTAGTTATATTCATTTGTTATTCTTTGTGTTATTTTGATGTTCGTGTACAACCTGAATGATTTTAATTATTAATTCGGGAGGGGAGTGAGTTGATGTGAATCATCAACATGGTTCTAAGAGCCAGAACTATCTAAAAATTTTAGAAGTTTTGTTGCTACTTTTCATCCCCACTACCTGTTTTCTTTTGCACATTTTTCCATCCCATCGCCTCATCCACTGGATAAGCAGTCTTACTAGTTTCTGATTTATCCTGTTTTCATTTTAAAACATGTATATTTCACGTATTCTTTCTAACTTGAATGGTAACATTCTATAGACAGTCTTTTGTATTTTGCTTTTTATGCTTAATAATATATACTGGATATCATTCCAAATCAGTTTATAAAAGTGTTTCTCATTTACTTTTCCTTTTCTTTTTTTAAAAGATTTTATTTATTTGTCACACATGCACATACACACACACACACACACAGGCAGAGGCAGAGGCAGAGGGAGAAGCAGGCTCCCCTCAGAGAGCCCAATGTGGGACTTGATCCCTGAACTCCAGGATCACGCCCTGAGCCAAAAGCAGAGCTTAACTGCTGAGCCATCCAGGCATCCCATTTACTTTTCTTTATAGTATTTTTTCCTTTACAGTTTTATAGTGCTGCATTGTGTGGATATATGCTATTTTATTGAATCACTTTTCTCTGCACGACATTTAGGTTATTTCCAATGATTTGCTATTTTTAATGGCTCTACAATGGATAACCTGTGCATATGTATTTTTGTATGTTGAGGTATATCTTTAGGGTAGATTACTAAAATTGTGATTGCTGGGTCAAAAAGTAAGTGAATACGTAGTTTTGTTAGGTATTGTCAAATCCTTTCCAGAATGGTTGTACCAGTTTGTATTCCACAGTAACTTATTTTACCTGTTTACCCAAGCCTTGCCCGACAGAAAGTGTTGTCATACTTTAAAATTTTTGCCAGTTGAATGTGTTCTTTTAGTTTGTTCTTCTCTAATTAGGAATGAATTGGAACATTTAATTCATATGTTTAAGGGCTATTTTTACATCTTCCACAGTAAATTCCTTGTTCATGTCTTTTGCCTATTTTTCTACTGGGTTTTGAACCTCATCCCACAATTTTAAAAGTTCATTATATATTAGGGTTATTAGTTTTGTGTCTGTGGTATATGTCACACATATTTTCTCCTAATTTCTCAGTTGTTTTTCGACTTTTTAAAAAAGATTTATTTATTTTAGAAAGACAGAGAGGAGCATGAGTAGGAGGAGAGCATAGAGAATCTTCAAGTAGACTCCCCACTGAGTGCAGAGTCAGACACAGGGCTCAGTCTTATAACCCATGAGATGATAACCTGAACCTGAAACCAAGAATTGGATGCATAGCTAACTGACCAAGCTACCTGGTGCCTCTGACTTTTTTTATACTGGCTTCTTTCTCATGCAATTAAAAAATTTTTTGCATCTGAAAGAAAAGTTTAAGCAAATTTATCAATCTTTTACTATTTCTGCATTTTAAGTTGTAATTAGAATAGACCTTTCTTTCCATAACAGTTAAAGAGCAATTAGGCCATGTTTTCTTTTAGTATTTATATAGCTTCATTTTTAACATTTAGATGTTAAATCTGTTTGGAGTTTATTCTTTGTTCTTGTTATTTATTCTTATATATAGCATTAGGTATGAATCTAATTTTCTTTTTCCAAATGATTACACAGTTATTCCAGCACCATATATTATAAAAGTCCATTTTTGGCTCAGTAATTTGAAATACCACCTTTCTCATCTATAGTTGGGTCTGTTTCTGGGCTTTCTATGTGTCAGTATCACACTTTTAATTATAGAGATTTTATAGTATGTTTTCATGTCAGGTGGAAGTGTACTGCTCTTGGATTTTCTTTTTTAATATTTTTTTTCCCTAGCTATTGCATGTTTGTTTTGCTTTTAACTTTAGTGTTGCCTTGTCTTACTCTTTTTTAAAAGAGTTTGGTAGTTTTAGAGTGATTGCATTTAATTTAAAAATTAAGTAGAACTGACATCTTTATGGTGTTAAATTATTCTATCTAAAAACAACCTTCTTTTTGTGTTTTGTTCAAGTCTACTTTTTTTTTTCAACAAGCACTTACACAATGTTTATTATATTTCAGGCGCTGTTTGAAATCCTATACAATATTGATCTATTTCATCATTTTATGATTTTTAATCATCATGTTACAAATGAGAAAACACAGGGGGGATTTAACACTCACCCCAAATCATACAATTAGTTCCAGGGACAGGATCTGATGTGTGTCTTGGTAATAATCTCAGGGGTCATAAGACTGACTCTGGTGTTTGCCTACTCAGTGGGGAGTCAGCTTAAAGATTCTCTCTTTATGCCCCTCCTCCCACTCACACTCTCTCTCCAGCTACAGTTCAAATCTACTTTTATGTTTTCAGTAGTGCTTCAAAATTTTCTCAGTAGCAAGAGTTTCACTTTTCTTATTAAGCTTATTCTAAGTACTTCATAATCTTTAAATCTTTATTGTTATTGTAAATGGAATTTTCTTTGCCGTGTGTCCCTTAATGGTTTAGTGTTTATTTGAAGGCTGTTGATATTGTATGTTAATTGTATATACTGGTATTGAGTTATCTTTTTTGTGTGGTTTTCTCATAAATTTCTGGGTTTTTCAGATATGTTATGTCATATTATCTGCAGTAGATACTTTATTTTTTTATTATTTTTTTATTGGGGTTCAGTTTGCCGAAATATAACCTATCACCCAGTGCTCATCCCATCAAGTGCCCCTTCAGTGCCCATCACCCAGTCACCCCAACCCTCACCCACCTCCCTTTCCACCACCCCTTGTTTGTTTTCCAGACTTAGGAGTCTCTCTCTGTCACCCTCACTGGTATTTTCACTCATTTTTTCTCCTTTTCCTGTTATTACTTTTCACTCTTTTTTATTCATCCCAAATGAATGAGACCATATAATGTTTGTCCTTCTCTGATTGACTTACTTCACTCAGCATAATACCCTCCAGTTCCATCCACGGCGAAGCAAATGGTGGGTATTTGTCATTTCTAATGGCTAATATTCCACTGTATACATAGACCACAGCTTCTGTATCCATTCATCTTTCAATGGACACCGAGGCTCCTTCCATAGTTTGGCTTGTGGACATTGCTGCTATAAACATTGGGGTGCAGGTGTTCCGGCGTTTCACTGCATCTGTATCTTTGGGGTAAATCCCCAGCAGTGCAATGGTGGGTTGTAGGGCAGTTCTGTTTTTAACTCTTTGAGGAACCTCCACACAGTTTCCCATAGTGGCTGTAAGTCCACATTCCCACCAACAGTGCAAGAGGGGAGGGTTCCCCTCAACATTTGTTGTTTCCTGTGTTGTTAATTTTCACCATTCTCACTGGTGGGTTTTTTTTTTTAAGCATAATCAGTCATTTATTTAATTTTAAGTAAATTCCACACCACCTGTGGGGCTTAACCTTAGGATCCCAAATCAAGAGTCGCATATTCCACCAACCAAGCCATGATCACTCTTTTAAATTTGGTTGAAAACTACCCTTTATTTTTAAATAACATTCTCCCAGATAACCATTCTCTCCAATATCCCAGATGTCTTATTATTACTAGCATATTGAGGGAAATTGAAAAAGATCACATCATCTTTCTGTGCTCCCAGCACTACTCTGGGTATGTTTTCTGAATAAACACACAAAAGGAACAGGTGTGCCTTCTATGCCCTGTCCCCAAAATGTGCTTGCTAGAGACAGTGAGACATGGTCCTTTATCCTCAATACTGAGAGTAGAGAAATACACACTTTCACTGTAATATGGACAAGCTGTAATAGGGGATATTTATAAGCAAAGTAGTGGAAGGCATGTTGGGGGAAATCAGGGGTCGCTATGTGGAGAGAAAGGTACATTGTAGTTTTGATTTGTATTTCCCTGATGGCAAGTGATGCGGAGCATTTTCTCATGTGCTTGTTGGCCCTGTCTGTGTCTTCTTCTGTAAGGTTTCTGTTTGTGACTTTTGCCCATTTCATGATTGGATTGTGTTTCTTTGCTGTTGAGTTTAAGAAGTTCTTTATAGATCTTGGATACCAGCCCTTTATCTGATAGGCCATTTGCAAGTATCTTCTCCCACTCTGTAGGTTGTCTTTTAGTTTTGTTGACTGTTTCTTTTGCTTTGCAGAGGCTTTTTATCTCAATGAAGTCACAATAGTACATTTTTGCTTTTGTTTCTCTTGCCTTCATGGATGTATCTTACAAGAAATTGCTGTGGCCAAGTTCAAAACGGGTGTTGCCTGTGTTCTCTAGGATTTTGATCTAGATTTAGATCTTTCAAACATTTTGAGTTTATCTTTGTGTCTGGTGTAAGGTAATGGTCTCGTTTCATTCTACTGCACGTGGATGTCCAATTTTCCCAGCACCATTTATTCAAGAGACTGTTTTTTTTTTTCCAGCGGATAGTCTTTCCTGCTTTGTCAAATATTAGTTGACCATAAAGTTGAGGGTCCACTTCTGGATTCTCTATTCTGTTCCATTGATCTGTGTGTCTGTTTTTGTGCCAGTACCACACTGTCTTGATGACCACAGCTTTGTAGTACAACCTGAAATCTGACGTTGTGATGTCCCCAGCTCTGGTTTTCTTTTTTAATATTCCCCTGGCTATTTGGGGTCTTTTCTGATTCCACACAAATCTTAAGATGATTCGTTCCAACTCTCTGAAGAAAGTCCATGGTATTTTGATAGGGATTGCATTAAACACGTAAATTGCTCTGGGTAACATTGACATTTTTACAATATTAATTCTCCTGATCCATGAGCATGGAATATTTTTCCATCTCTTTGTGTCTTCCTCAATTTCTTTCAGAAGTCTTCTGTAGTTTTCAAGATATAGACCCTTTACCTCTTTGGTTAGCTTTATTCCTAGGTATCTTATGCTTTTGGGTGCAATTGTAAATGGGATTGACTCCTTAATATCTCTTTTTCAGTCTCATTGTTAGTGTATAGAAATGCCACTGGTTTCTGGGCATTGATTTTGTATCCTGCCACACTGCTGAATTGCTGTATGAGTTCTAGCAATCTTGGGGTGGAGTCTTTTGCGTTTTCTATGTACAGTGTCATGTCATCTGCAGAGAGGGATAGTTTGACTTCTTCTTTGCCAAACTGAATGCCTTTTATTTCTTTTTGTTGTCTGCTTGCTGAGGCTAGGCCTTCTAGTACTACGTTGAATAGCAGTGGTGAGAGTGGACATCCCTGTCTTGTTCCTGATCTTAAGAGAAAGGCTCCCAGTGTTTCCCCATTAAGAATGATATTTGAAAAAAAAAAAAAAAAAAAAAAGAATGATATTTGCTGTGGGCTTTTCATAGATGGCTTTGAAGATGCTGAGGAATGTTCCCTCTATCCCTACACTCTGAAGAGTTTTGATGAGGAATGGGTGCTGTATTTTGTCAAATGCTTTCTCTGTAGCTGTGGAGAGAATCATGTGGTTCTTGTTTTTTCTCTTGTTGATATGATCCACCATATTGATTGCTTTACGAGTGTTGAACCAGCCTTGCATCCTGGGGATAAATCCCACTTGGTCATGGTGAAAAATCTTCTTAATGTATTGTTGGATCCTATTGGCTAGTATCTTGTGGAGAATTTTTGCGTCTGTGTTCATCAGGAATATTGTGTCTATAATTCTCCTTTTTGGTGGGGTCTTTGTCTGGTTTTGGAATTAAGGTGATGATGGCCTCATAGAACGAGTTTGGTGGAGGTATTCCATCCCTTGCTATCTTTTGGAACAACTGTAGTAGAATAGATATTGTTTCTTCTTTAAATATTTGATAGAATTCCCCGGGGAAGCCATCTGGCCCTGGACTTTTGTGTCTTGGGAGGTTTTTGATGACTGCTTCCATTTCCTCCCTGGTTATCGGCCTGTTCAGGTTTTCTATTTCTTCCTGTTCCAGTTTTGGTAGTTTGTGGTTTTCCAAAAATGTGTCCATTTCTTCTAGGTTGCCTAAATTATTGCTATATAGCTGCTCATAATAAGTTTTTAAAATCGTTTGTATTTCCTTGGTGTTGGTCGTGATCTCTCCTTTCTCATTCATGATTTTATTAATTTGAGTCTTTTCTCTCTTCCTTTTAATAAGGCTGGCTAATGGTTTATCTATCTTATGAATTCTTTCAAAGAACCAACTCCTGGTTTTCTTGGTCTGTTCCACAGTTCTTCTGGTCTCGATTTCATGGAGTTCTGCTCGAATCTTTATTAACTCTCTTCTTCTGCTGGGTGAAGGTTTCATTTGCTGTTGCTTCTCCAGCTCCTTTAGGTGCAAGGTTAGCTTTTGTATTGGAGTTCTTTCCAGTTTTTTGAGGGATGCTAGTATTGTGATGTATTTCCCCCTCAGGACTGCTTTTGTTGTATCCCAAAGATTTTGAATGGTTGTATCTTCATTCTCATTAGTTTCCATGAGTCTTTTTAATTCTTCTCTAATTTCCTGGTTGACACTTTCATCTTTTAGAAGGATGGTCTTTAACCTCCACATTTTTGAAATCCTTCCAAACTTCTTCTTGTGATTTAGTTCTAGTTTCAAAGCATTATGGTCTGAAAATATGCAGGGCACGATCCCAATCTTTTGGTATCGGTTAAGACCTGATTTGTGACCCAGTATGTGGTCTATTCTGGAGAAAGTTCCATGTGCACTTGAGAAGAATGTGTATTCAGTTGCATTTGGATGTAAATTTCTGTAAATATTTGTGAAATCAATCTGGTCCAGTGTATCATTTAAAGCTCTTGTTTCTTTGGAGATGTTGTGCCTAGAAGATCTGTCATTTACAGAAAGCGTCATGTTGAGGTCTCCCAGTATTAGCGTATTATTATCTAAGTATGTCTTAAGTTTGGTTATTAATTGATTGATAGACTTGGCAGCTCCCACATTCGGGGCATAAATATTCATGACCGTTAGGTCCTCTTGTTGGATAGATCCTTTAAGTATGATGTAGTGTCCCTCCTTCATCTCTTGCTACAGTCTTTGGGATAAACTTTAACTTATCTGATATGAGGATGGCTACCCCTGCTTTCTTTTGAGAACCATTTGAATGGTACATGGTTCTCCAACCTTTCATTTTCAGGCTGTAGGTGTCCTTAGGTCTAAAATGAATCTCTGTAGACAGCAAATAGATGGGTCTTGCTTTCTATACAGTTTGAAACCCGGTGTCTTTTGATGGGATCATTAAGCCCACTCATGTTCAGAATTCTTATCTTATTGAAAGATAAGAATTTAGTGTCATCATTGATACCTATTCAGTCCCTGTTTTTGTGGATTGTTTCCTTGGACCTCCTCTTTCTTTTACGGAGTCCCCCTTAATATTTCTTGCAGAGCTGGTTTGGTGGTCATATATTCTTTCAGTTTCTGCCTATCTTGGAAGCTCTTCTGAATGAGAGTCATTCTGGATAGAGTATTCTTGGCTGCATGTTCTTCTCATTTAGGACCTTGAATATATCTTGCCAGCCCTTTCTGGTTTGCCAGGTCTCTTTGGAGAGGTCTGCTGTTAACCTAATACTTCTCCCCATAAAGGTTAGGGATCTCTTGTCTCTTGCTGCTTTAAGAATCTTCGCTTTATCTTTGCAATTTGCAAGTTTCACTGTTAAATGTCAGGGTGTTGAATGGTTTTTATTGATTTTAGGGAGGAACCTCTCTCCTGGATCTGAATGCCTGTTTCCTTTCCCAAGTTAGGTAAGTTCTCAGCTATTATTTGTTCAAATACACTTTCTGGTCCCCTGTCCCTTTTGGCGCCCTCTAGAACCCCAATTAAAAGTAGAATTTTCCTTCTTAGGCTGGCATTTATTTCCCTTAATCTTTCCTCATGATCTTTTAATTGTTTTTCTCCTTTTCCTTAGCTTCCTTCCTTTTCATCAACTTGTCTTCTGTGTCACTCACTCATTATTCTACCGCATTAACTCTCATTGTTAGGACCTCCAGTTTGGATTGCATCTCATTTAATTGATTTTTAATTTTGGCCTGATTGGATCTAAATTCTGTAGTCATGAAGTCTCTTGAATCCTTTATGCTTTTTCCAGAGTCACCAGGAGCTTTATAATTCTGCTTCTGAATTGACTTTCTGACATTTAATTGTAATCCAAATTCTGTAACTCTGTGGGAGAGAGTACTATTTCTGATTCTTTCTTTTGTGGTGAGTTTTTTTTTCCTAGTCATTTTGCTCAGTGCAGAGTGGCTAAAAACAAGTTGTAATGGAAAAGGAAGGAAAAAAAAGAGAAAAAAAAAGAAAAGGAAAAAAACCACAAAGAATAACAACAAAACAATAATAAAAAATCAAGGAGGAGTATACTCTGTTCTATAAACTGTGAGTCCCTCGACTTACCCTGACACTTTCCAGCACTGCTTTGTCAAGAACTTACTCTTCCCCTGTCCTTCCAGCTGCTCTTCTGGGGGAGCAGTCTGCTGTGCTGATTCTCAGGTGTGTGCACCTGGGGGAGCTGCTCAGCCCCCTGCCAGGTGCACAGCTCATTTGGAGCTATTTATCTTGTGAGGCCCTTGCTCCCTTGTGCTTCGCCCAGTCCCAGGCACAAGGTGACAGCAGGAGGAATGACAACAGTGGCAGGGGCCAGCTCTCCAACCCTAGAGTCAGCTCCCACAGTAACCACCACAGTCTTCCAGTCTGCACTGGCCTGGACGCTCTGGGGGCAGGGGGCGCTGATCTGCACAGCTCAGGCCGCCCAGCGGCAGGAGCATTCTTTCTGTCCTGTGCCATCCCCGCCTTTGCCTGTACCAAGGGGAGTGCAGAATCCTGGGCTGTGTTCCCAGCCACCCTAGGCTCAGGGGCCTGCGCTGCTGGAATTGCATTCCCCGGGCGGCGCAGCCCCCTCCCCGCGGAGCCACCACCTGAGCTGCTCTGGAGGCCCCGCCGAGCAGGTGCTCTAGCCCTTTCAGGAGCTTAGCCCGCGGTGTGTGGCACACTCCCCCCCCAACCCCCCGCCCCGCCCCCCGCGCACTTGTTAGTGACCCTGGGAACCTGGGATCTCCACTGCCCCTCCTGGGATCCTGCCTGAGCTCCCTGTGAGCGCCTTTCCGTCCAGTAAGATTGGTAAACTCCTTCTTCTCTGGGACTGGGCCTTCCTGTCCTGGAGGCACTAGCCTCAGGGCCTTAGCCTGGCTCCTTGCGGGGTCCCGTCCCCCTTGGATGCTTTTTTATTTATTTATTTTTGTCTTCCTACCTTGATAGAAGTGCGAACTCTTCTCACTGTAGCATTCCAGCTGTTCTCTCTTTAAATCTCAGGCCAAATTTGTAGGTTTTCAGGATGATTTGAAAGTTATCTAGGTAAGTTGGTGGGGACACGTGACTTGGGGACCCTACTCCTATGCCATCTTGCCTCGCTCTCTAGTTATTCGCTTATAATAATAAACAGTAGCATACATACCACTGTTATTATTTTTTTAAGATTTTATTTATTTACTTGAAAGAGAGACAAACAGAGGGATGAGCAGGAGGAGAGGGACGAGTAGATTCCATCCTGAGCTTAGAGCTGGATGCAGGACTTGATCTCATGATGCTGAGATCGTGACCTGATCCAAAATAAAAAGTTGAACACTTAACCAACAGAGCCACCCAGGCAGCCCACCACTATTATTATTCTAGGCAGCTTTAGTATCCTAAGAAAAGTAATTTGAGAGGGCTAAGTATATGAGATATTCAAGAAAGATTTTCATCAATATCAGTATTCATTAAATGTTCTATAGTGTGGATAATACTCTCAGGCGAGTATAGTCCAAATATTCTTTGGGCATTTTTTTTAAAGATTTTATTTATTCATGAGATACACACACACACACACACACACACACACAGAGGCAGAGACATAGGCAGAGGGAGAAGCAGGCTCCATGCAGGGAGCCTGACGTGGGACTCGATCCGGGATCTCCAGGATCAGGCCCTGGGCTGAAGGTGGCGCTAAACCACTGAGCCACCTGGGCTGCTTCTTTGGGCATTCTAATGTACACTTTGGAAAAAACAAACAAATGCACAAAAAAGATTAATTATATTAGTCTGTAGAATCTTCCTTAATGTTTCTTTAATATCACAGGAATGCAAATAACTGTATTGTAGAGTATAATCTTCAGCGTTGAAAATAACGCACAACATACTTTTGTTCTGCGCCAAATATTGAATTATTCTGTGATTAGTGTTTAGGGTCTACAAAAGAATGTGTTAATATACGATCACATATAAATACTAAGGTGGAAAGAATTTTCTAGTACATTAATGTTTATATTCAAAATGATATTTTCTACCGTTTTTCAAGATTTCTGACTTTTCCATTCAAAAGAGTTATGAAAGATGCCATGTTAATCACTAGATAATACTACTCTAGGAAGACATTTTAGGAATAACCACCTCCCCACAAAAACAGTAAAACAAGTGAAATGTTCTATATATTTGAACTTAGATATAATTGGACATACTTGTTTTGAGTGTACAATATAATGATTCAATATTTGTATTTATTGCGAAGTAGTTACTGTAATGGGTCTTTTTAACATCCATCACCATACAGAGTTATAAACTTGTTTTCTTGTGATGAAGAAATTTTCTTCTACTCTCTTAGCAACTTTCAGGTATACAATATTATTATTATTATTTTAATAATAAATTTATTTTTTATTGGTGTTCAAGTTGCCTACATACAGAATAACACCCAGTGTGCATCCTGTCAAGTGCCCCCCTCAGTGCCCGCTTCCCAGTCACCCCCACCCCCGCCCTCCTCCCCTTCCACCACCCCTAGTTCATTTCCCAGAGTTAGGAGTCTTCCATGTTCTGTCTCCCCTTTCTGATATTTCCTCCCCCTTTCTTCTCTCTTCCCCTCTATTCCCTTTCACTATTATTTATATTCCTCAAATGAATGAGACCATATAATGTTTGTCCTTCTCCGATTGACTTATTTCACTCAGTATAATACCCTCCAGTTCCATCCACGTTGAAGCAAATGGTGGGTATTTGTCATTTCTATTGGCTGAGTAATGTTCCATTGGGTATACAATATTTTTAACTATATAGTCCCCATGTTCTACTTTATTTTATATATTTTATTACATAATTATTTTATAGCTGAGATTTGTACATTCTAACCCCCTTCACCCATTTCACACCTCCCCTACCCCCAACAATATACTTTTAACAATCTGCAAATAACTGAATGAAGACTGTACTTCATAGCACTGAGAACTGCCTTTTAGGCCTTAAATCTTAAATTCTTCAGGGATGATTTCATGATATTTGTCTTTAAAGGGCTCCTAATGTCATACTTCACTTCTCGGATAGAGAGTTACTAAAATTACTGTTCTAAAGTGTGTGGATTGGACTCCATCTACTTTTAACCATACCTTTTACCTATGATTCTGGCAATTTTACCTAAGCACCTAGCATTCAATTTAGAAATGTGTTTATTATTAATAGTAATTCTTTAATAGCTTTCTATCCTACTCTTTTGAATATTCTATTAAATTTGTAACTATATTTTTATAACATTTCCCTAAGGTATTTCCATCTGTCAGCAGCACTTAATTTGGAATAACATGGAACTTGAAGATGAATTTTGCTTGAATGATTACAAGTGAGTTTAATTACATATTGGCTGTTTTATAGATGCTCAGCATTATGACTCGATATATCAGTGTTTTCCTTCTGAATCCTTGGATCGTGTCTTCTGAATAGTTGTGACCCCTAGATTTAAGGGTAAATCCTGAACCGTAAGATATGTTGGTTCAGTACTCCATACTGCCTGATCCTTATCCTTTGATTCTTTATCTTTTCATTTTTCACACCAATTACGTATCCCCTGCCTTTTATTTTTTAATCTTTCTCTTTTGACCTTGCCTTGTGCTCTTTTTAATATTGACCTGTTCCCACTTGGCTACTTTCTTTTTCTTTTCATTTTTACAAGAGTATTGGGTAAGAATAAAAATCCTAGAAGAGAGCACATGTAGTAATTTCTCTGACACCAGCTATAGCAACATTTTTCTAATGTATATCTCCTGAGGCAAGGGAAATAAAGGCAAAAATAAACTATTGGGACTACATCAAAATGAAAAGCTTCTGCACAGCAAAGGACACAACTAAAAGCAATCTACTGAATGGGAGATGTTTGCAAATGACATATCCAAGAAAGGGTTAGGGTTAGTATCCAAAAAAATAAAAAACAATACAACTCAACACCCCAAAACCAAATGATCCAATTAAAAAACAGGCATTTCTGCAAAGAAGACATCTAGATGGCCAACAAACATATGAAAAGATGCTCAGTATCACTAATCATCAGGGAAATGCAAATCAAAACTACAGTGATATGTTACCTCACACCCGTTGGAATGGCTAAAAGTAACAATACAAGATACAACAGGTGTTGATGAGATTGCTGGGGGCGGGGTTGGGGGGGGGGAAGGAATCCTCTTGTAGTGGTGGTGGGAATGCAAATTGGTGCAGCCACTGTAGAAGATAGTGTGGAGGTTCATCAAAAAATTTAAAATAGAAGTACCGTACAATCTAATAATTGCACTATTGGGTATTTACCCAACACTAATTCAAAGGGATACATGCAACCCTCTGTTTATAGAGGCATTATTTACAATAGCCAAATTATGGAAGCAGCCCAATGTCCACTGGTAGATGAATGAATGAAATATTTTTCAGCCATAAAAAAAATGAAATCTTGCATTTGCAATGACATGGAAGGAGCTAGAGAGTATAATGCTAAGTGGAGTAAGTCAGAACAAGGTAAATACCATCGAGTTTTACTCATATGTGGAATTTAAAAACAAAACATATAATCAAAGGAAAAACATAGACAAACCAAGAAACACTCTTAACTATAGAGAACAAAGTGATGGTTACCAGAGGCGGGGAGGTGGGTGGAGGATGGGTGAACTAGGTGAAGGAGATTAAGAGGACACTAATCATGATAAGCACTGAGTAATGCATAGAATTGTTGAATCACTATATTGTACACCTGGAACTAATATAATAACACTGTTTACTATAATTAAAATAAAAAACTTAATAAAAAAATTAAAAATAGGGGTGTTTGGGTGGCACAATCAGGCAGCTGCCTTTGGTTCAGATCATGATTTTGAGGTCCTGAGATTGAGCTCCACATCAAACTCCTTGCTCAGTGGGGAGTCTGCTGCTCCCCCTACTTGTGTTCTCCCACTTGCACTCTGTCTCTCTCAAATAAATAAATAAGATCTTTAAAAAAGTAAAACAAATACACTTGATAGAGACAAAAAAAGAGTATTGGGTAAGAGAGTTTTGCTCTTCACCAAGTCTTTCATTTTTTCATCAAGCCTTTCTTCTGTTACTAAGTGACACTGTGTGCACCAGTGATTGCAGATACACTATTTGGCTTTCGTCTTTTTTTCTCCCTTCTCTCATTCATACACTTCTTCACTCTTTTCGTAATAAAAAAAAGAGACAGAGGTGATGTGAAATATCTGGAAGAGCACAGGGATTCAGGAGATCTTGTAGATCTTATAAATTTGCTATTTTTCTATTTTCTATTTTACTAACTGGATCTATTTTCTAACATTTTGAACCTTGGACAAACTTATTTTCTTCTTAGAGCCTCTTTTTCTTTGTGTGAAATGAAGAGACTAAATTGAGATGACATGTCATATTTAAAGCTTATGAGAACTTACTTTTCCCTTTTTATACAAGTAATTAAGTTAACATTTTATATTAACGTATATTGCTGTATCTTTTTTTATTATAGAGGGTAAGTACTATACCTGATAAACTAGCACTTAATTGTGTATATGTCTAACACCAGTACACTTTAATTATGGTGGTTTATTTTTGTGTTCACAGTATATCAGAAGGTTGTACCTTGAAGCTGGTATTGGCTATGCGTGGGGGACCTATAAATACTAGAAGAGGTAGGCATTTGTGAAAATTCTGTATATTAAAGCAATTAAATAATTTTCAAGCCAGTTGGTATTTTTATAGTCTCAAGTTTTAGTCAGATTTTCTTCCTTAGAAAAATGATGATTGTTTTTCTAAGCATTGTTCTTTAAAGCCCAAATACACAGAAGGAACTCATGTTTCAGGAAAATCTCCTGATTCTTGATTTAATACTAGGATATTTAAAAGTAAACCTCACCAGTAGAGGGAAAGGAAATGATAGCATTGTATAAATATATGGTTATCACTGTGTTTAGGTTCATACCAGTTTGTTGCTTTCTTTTACCCAGAATCTTCAACTCTGGGTATAATGATTTTTTTTTAAAAATTTTTTTATTTATTTATGATAGTCACAGAGAGAGAGAGAGAGAGGCAGAGACACAGGCGGAGGGAGAAGCAGGCTCCATGCACCGGGCGCCTGATGTGGGATTCGATCCCGGGTCTCCAGAATCGCGCCCTGGGCCAAAGGCAGGCGCCAAACCGCTGCGCCACCCAGGGATCCCGGTATAATGATTTTTACAGAGAATTCTAAAGTTGCCCTTTAGCCTGGTTCGTGATGCATTTGGGTTTCATGGGTATTATTTTGGCACTGTTGAATCCTTTTTCAGAATGTGGGCAATCTCTGGAAGTCATTCATTTAACGAGTATATTTTATGCATCTACTAGATGTTCAATACACTGTTCCATGGAAGAAAAAAGTTTCTGCTTACTGACATTGCCCATAATAAAGGTGTAAAGATTTGATGTCAGGCAGTTGCAAGTGCAGTGGAGGAATTTGGGGAGTGTGACAGTATGGAAATAGGATTCTAGGAGGATGATTGTGGAAGGGCCCTTGGAAAAGTTGATGTGAGCAATTTCTGTTTGATTAAGAAGAGAGTTCTAAGCATGGGGAAATTTGGAAATGTTCTCATTGGTTCCTGATTCAGGTGTGTCACATGATTCCCCACCAAGAAGAGGGATCCTTAGACTCCTCAGAGCAGTTCTGTTTTGTGGGTCTTATTTGAAAGGGAAGACCTTCATACTTGTTTGATCCTTTACTGACCAGAAGACTAAGGTTAAGTATTGATTCCAGTGCTAGTTTATTTCTTCCACAAGTCAAATCTTTTCTCTCTGTTTCATAATTTTAGTTAGAAAATGGGGGTTATTATAATCTTTTTCCTAGCTACTTCAGGAGGATTTTGTAAGATATGTTGAACTGTTTTGGATAGGTTAGAAAAATGTAAAGGTAGTAATGTTAGAGTTGGCTACTAGCACTCCTAGTATTAAGAATTCTATAAACTGGGCTTATAAAATTGTCCTTTGTGACATAAGATGTTTATAGTACCAAGTCTGAGAATAGTGTAAGAACTCTAACGTGTTTATGGAGCCATTGTAAGATAGAATTATATAGTGTTTAATGACATGTGAATTCCACTGTTAGAAAATTTTGAAAGTTGGTTATCTGTGTATAGTATTGTCTTTAAACCAGTGTGTTTTTGATGATTGATCTGACCAATTTGGAAAATACAGGAAATAGATGTGTGAAGTGAAAATAGTCATAGGTAATTATGTCATGGAATCAGCAGACTCTAGTGGCACAGAAAAATACTGATGTATTTGGTTAAGCCCTGTCTTTGTATGTAACAACATAATAATGCATTTCATTTCTTTCATGTTAGTACAACATATGGAATGCTATATGAAACTATAAAAAGATCAGAAACTTATTTAAAGACTATCACGTATATGTTGTATGCACAGTGTTATTTCAATTTAGCACATTATATCCTGTCACTGTACCAACATGCATAAAACTTGATATAAATTGAAAGCTTGTTTATCAATTTTTCCATTTGTAGTTCCTGTGGAAGATCCACTTAGGGAGATGGCTGAGTACATGGATTCCATTCGAGATGAGGTCTGGGAGAAGACCTCCTGCAACAAACAAGTTACATTTTTGGTATACCGAGAAGGAGATCAACTGAATTTCTTTCGTGTAGTAGATAGGGGAGATGGCACTTTAACACCATTATCTGAATCTTTAAGGTAAAGATGTTTTCATTTGCATGTCTCACTTAGAAGAGGAGGACCCTGTGTGATATACTCCATAAACCTTAATGTTTACTATGTGTTGTCAAAACAATCTCATATTCACAAGACTAAATTTCATGCATTCTCTCCACCCCACTGCCCTGGGTATATAATTCTAAAATTGTCCTTTATGTGTTTGATACTTAGTAATTTATAAAACTGAAATTTATTTATTGAGAAAGGTTTTCTTATAAAAGATTTATTTCAAAAAAACTTTATTTCTGTCCTTTATGAAACTCTAAGATACTGACTATAGTCTTTTTATAATAGTCTATTATATTATTTTACAGCCTTAGCATTATAGGGTTAAACCTAGAGTTGCTGGGTTTTTTTCAAAATTTAACTCTACTGCATAAAGGTAAATAAATCTCTTTACTTCTGTGGTGTTGTTTGTCTACTCTGTAAAAGGGGGAGGAATTGTTATATTGATTCTAAACTCAGAAGGAAACATCTTAAAGGTATTTAGCTAGGCAGTAGAACAAGAAGGAAATCAGACAAGGTAAGCTGTAAGTTTCTGTGAACTCTGTCTTACTTTGATTCTTACTGCCTTTTACTTTAAGTCACTAAACATTTAATGAATTTTTTAAAAGCCAGTCTGTACACTAGTACTGACTTACAAAGATGATTGTCCCTCCCTTCATGGAGCTTGCAGTCTGCTCTAACTAGTGTCTATAGTATATTCTTGCCAGTTGTTACAAAAAGATACCAAAATCTCTGGAAAACCAGATAAGAGGGCCTTCATTTTGCCTGAAAGGTGGGGAGTTAGGGACAAACTCTGGGAAGGGATCTTAAAAAAGGAGTAGGAGTTTCCCAAGCAAACCAAGGAAGGAAAGGTATTACAGATAACTAAATTTAATCAACTAAATTTAATCAGATTAGTTGTGGGTTTTTTTTTTTTTTTTTTGGTGTTGAATGTTATAAGTTCTTTATATATTTTGGATACTAATCCCTTATTGGTTATATCTTTTGCAAATACCTTCTCTCATTCAGTAGGTTGCCTTTTCATTTTGCTGTGTAAAAGCTTTTTATTTTAGTATAGTCCCAATAGTTTATTTTTGCCTTTGTTTCCCTTATTAGAGGAGAGATATTTAGAAAAATTTTGCTAAGGGGTGGTGTCAAAGAAATTACTGCCTGTGTGTTCTAGGAGTTTTATGATTTCAGTCTCACACTTAGGTCTTTAACCCATTTTGAGTTTTTGTGTGCAGTATTAAAAAAGTGGTCTAGTTTCTTTTTTTTTTTTTTTTTGGCATATAGCTGTCCAGTTTTCCTAGTATCACCTATTGAAGAGACTATGTTTTCCTCCATTGTATATTTTTCTCTCATTTGTTGTAGATTAACGGACCATAAAAGCATGGGTTTATTTCTGGGCTCTCTATTCTATTTCATTGATCTGTATGTCTTTGTGTCAGGACTATTCTGTTTTGATTATTATAGTTTTGTAGTATATCTTGAAATCTGAGATTGTGTTACCTCCTGCTTTGTTGTTCTTTCTCAAGATTGCTTTGGCTTTTTGGTTTTTTTTTTTTTTTTTTTTTTTTTTGGTGGGACAAGTACTTAAATTCAATCCCAAAATAAAAAAACTAGAAGACAAAATTGTAGAAAAAAATAACTTGTAGTCTGGAAACACAGATTCTATGACTCAGGAGCCTAGGCACAGTTTAGCTGGGTGTTCTGCTCTGGGTCTCCCAAAGCTGCAGTCGAAATGTTGGCAAAGATGCACTCTTAACTAGAGGCTTGATAGAATCTGCTTCCAAGTTCATTCGTGTTGTTGGCATAATTTATTTTCTGGCAAGTTGTCTGACTTAGGGCCCTGGGGTTTTTTGTTTGTTTGTTTTTTTCTGGTTTTGGGTAGCGGCTGCCCTCAGCTCCCTTTGGATTAACTCAAAGTTAACTGATTTGGAGTCTAAATTATACATGGAAAATCGCTTTTGCCATATTGTGTTGACTAGAAACAAGTCCTAGGTCATTTTCACACTCAAGTTTAGGGCAGTATACAGGGTATGAGAACCAGGGATTGGGAATAATGGGGATTCCTTTAGATTCTTCTCACTACAAGTTATGTGGAAGAAGGATTAGACTCTGATTTTGTTTTTGTTATTTATTTATTTATTTATTTATTATTTATTTATTATTTATTTTAAATTTTTATTTATCTATGATAGTCATCAGAGAGAGAGAGAGAGGCAGAGACACAGGCAGAGGGAGAAGCAGGCTCCATGCACTGGGAGCCCGATGTGGGATTCGATCCCGGGTCTCCAGGATCGCGCCCTGGGCCAAAGGCAGGCGCCAAACCGCTGCGCCACCCAGGGATCCCTGTTATTTATTTTTTATTGGAGTTCGATTTGCCAACATACATTATAATACCCAGTGCTCATCCCATCAAGTGCCCCTGACAGTGTCCATCCCCTCACCCACCTTCCCTTCCACTACCCCTTGTTCGTTTCCCAGAGTCTCTCTTGCTTTGTCACCCGCTCTGATTTTTCCCACTCATTTTCTCTCCTTTCCCCTTTAATCCCTTTCACTATTTCTTATATTCCCTGTATGAGTGAAACCAAATGATGATTGTCCTTCTCTGACTGACTTAGTTCACTCAGCATAATACCCTCCAGTTCCATCCACGTTGAAGCAAATGGTGGGTATTCATCTCTTCTGATGTCTGAATAATATTCCATTGTACATATAGACCACATCTTCTTTATCCATTCATCTGTCGCAGGACATTGTAGCTCTTTCCACAGTATGGCTATTGTGGACATTGCTGCTATGAACATTGGGGTGCAGGTGTCTCGGTTTTTCACTGCATCTGTATCTTTGGGGTAAATCCCCAGCAGTGCAATTGCTGGTTCATAGGGTAGCTCTATTTTTAACTCTTTGAGGAACCTCCACACAGTTTTCCAGAGGGGCTGTACCGGTTCACATTCCCACCAACAGTGCAAGAGGGTTTCCCTTTCTCCACATCCTCTCTAACATTTGTTGTTTCACATCTTGTTAATTTTCCCCATTCTCACTGGTGTGAGGTGGTATCTCATTGTGGTTTTGATTTGTACTTCCCTGATGGCAAGTGTTGCGGAGCATTTTCTCATGTGCTTGTTGGCCATGTGTGTGTCTTCTTTGGTGAAATGTCTGTTCGTGTCTTCTGCCCATTTCATGAATTGATTTTTTGTTTCTTGGGTGTTAAGTTTAATAAGTTCTTTATAGATCTTGGACACTAGCCCTTTATCTGATATGTCATTTGCAAATATATTTTCCCATTGTAGGTTGTCTTTTAGTTTTGTTGATAGACTCTGATTTTGAGAGCTGACAGACAAACGGGTGTTGACTGTTGACTCTAACTTGTTAGAATCTGGTTACTACAAAATATAGTAGTAACCATGTAGTAACCACAACCATCTAGAGCAGAAGTAGAGAAGAGGGAGTAATGAGCACTACAGCCTTAATCCAGTGCCTCTTATTTGGGCCAGGAATAGAATTTTTTCATACCAGTCTTTCCATGTGCTAGCTCACTGTTGTTTTGACCTCTTTCAAACATCCTCTTTTGGTTCTCTTTTCCTAAAGGAGAAAAATCTAAGTTCCTTAGCTTAGCATATAAGGCTCTTTACAACTGTCATTTATTTTTCAGCTCTCCTTCATTATGCCATGTTTTTGTACATTTTTACCCTTTGCTTGAAATGTCATTTTCTCCTCTTACCTCAGTTTCTTCTCAGCCAGCTTCTTTGTGTTTAAGATATAGCCCAAATGTTGCTGAGGATTTTAATTAAAATTGTATTATTTTTCCTCTGAGGATATTTTTAGAATTTCTTTTCCTTTCTATTCACTTACCAGAATTGGACAAGCGATAGAGGTGGGTGAAAAAGAAGGGTAGAAAACTTTCTGGTCATACCTTGCAAGACATTTATCTTGACTGTAGAAGGAGAAGCTTTCTTACTCTATAATAGGGGAGAGCAAAATTTTTTTTGTGAAAGGCCAAATAGTTATTATTTTAGGATTTTCAGGCTAAGAGATAAAATCAAGGGTACTTTGTAGGTACTTACATAACAAAAGAGAAGAATTTCCGCAAAATTTTTACTGACAAAGTTCAAATTACAATAATAATAATTGAGGGGAGCC
This sequence comes from Vulpes lagopus, assembly GCF_018345385.1. Taxonomy (NCBI): domain Eukaryota; kingdom Metazoa; phylum Chordata; class Mammalia; order Carnivora; family Canidae; genus Vulpes; species Vulpes lagopus. The sequence continues at coordinate 39,339,565 of NC_054825.1, read as the reverse complement.
TGGGTGGCTCAGTTGGTTAAGTGTGTAACTCTTAATTTGGGCTCAGGTCATGATCTCAGGATTGTGAGATCAAGTCCAGTGTTAGGTCCAGGCTGGTGTGGAGGCTGCTTGAGATTCACTCTCTTCCTTTCCCTTTGCCCTTCCCACCATCTTGTATGCATGTGTACTCTCTCTCTCTCTTAAAAAAATTAAAAAATAATTGAGTAGTTGGGTGTGTGTATATTTTGGGTCCATGAAAGAGAACAACTTGAATGCTTTTCAGAAGGGTAGGTTATATTTTACTTAATTGAGGTTGCAAGCTAATGTTGCCTATCAAATTTGCAAAATGAGTTGCAAAAGTTACTCTGTTAATATGGATCTGTAATGAGATTTTATGTATTTTATCTTTGAAAAAAATTTTTTATACAGACAGATATTGCCAAGTACTGTTATCAGTCCATAAGCATGATTTTGATATTGAGCATATTCATTGCTTGGAAGGCATTTATAGAATTCTCTTATAATGTTCTTGTGCTGTTTGCATTTAGCATGGCATTACACTGCATATTAATCATATCAAGATAGGTGGAGCTCCTCAATTGCACATTTAAATAGATTTTGAAGTATGGAAATTTCCTTTAACTTGCAACAAGGTATGAAAACACTGCTGGGAATTTAGAAAGCATGTCCCCTGTAAATTTGTGTGGGAAAGTTCTTACTTCTGAAAGCATGCTGTTATGTGTGATTCAGAGTAATACTGTCAGAATGACATTACTGCAGTATAAGTTTTGTATAGAGCGTTGTTTTGGCTTGTAATTTTAGGTGGAATTCAGTAAGAAACATTATTAAGTCCACAGCAAAAACTAATTTTCAAAGGCATTCAGTGTTTTATCTTAGCAGGTGAAGGTGATTCTTCTTGTCAGAAAAATTCAGTGTTAGCCCTGAGCTTAAAAGAATCCTAATAAAATTACTACAGTTAAGACATTGAACTGATGGCTAAGTCTATGAACCAAAAAAGTTTACTGTTGATACTACTAGTTCAAGAATAGATAACAGATTCAAATACTTACTTCTGAATACCTGCTGGTGAATAATACAGTGAGTAACATAGCCTTCAAACACCTTAGGTTTTCATTAGCTTTGTGAATTTGTACAACTTATTTTTTTTCTGTTCCACACATATTTTTACTCCATCAATTGTAGCAGATTTGACTTCAAGTTGTACTGAATTACCGTTATAGCAGATTCTTTGAAAATCTTTTTACCTGCAGTTGTTTCATGCATACTATTCATAGGGACTTCTTTCTTCAGTAACTTTAAAGTTGATATTGATGCCTTATAAGCAAAAACAACTGAACAGTACTTATACCTTATATCAACTCATAAAAGCAAAGGAACAGAACTCCAAATCATTGCCTTATTGTTTAGTTGACTGTTGCTTCCATCGTTGTCAATTCTTTAAGAACTTGTTCTTGCCAAAGCGATAGTCTTTATTTAAACAAGTTTATTGTCTCTGGACACATTTCTTCAATTGCTGTGATCAAGCATAGTTTAATTAATTCACTGTTGGCAAACAGCTTTTTTTGCTTAGCTAGTTAACAAGTTACATTCTGTCCAGTTCTGTGTCAGTTTCTTTTTTCATTATGGTTAAATGGAATTCTGATCAGCCTGTGTTCTAGGTTTCACAATTACCAGCCTTGGCTGATAAAATGAAATCAGTGTATTTCTGTGAAGATGGATTTTGCTTTTGTGGGAATGAGGTAGTAGGTGCCAAAAGACCTTCACCTGTTGTATACTGACTTCAGAAAAGCTTAGCTGTGCTAGATTGTTGGTAATGCTGGATCATGGTGTTTCTCCTTATTTTTTAAATTTCTTCTAAGAAATACATTTTTTGAAATACATTTGCCTTGAATTTACATTGATTAGACTTATTCTCTTATCATTAGCAGCATATGTATAGTTTCTATTGCATATAAAGTATTTTTAGTCATTGAGCAGGTATCAGAAACATCTCAGTAGTAATTATTGCTTTCTTTACAGTGGTGGTTCTGTGTATAATTTGTATACGGATGAGGATGAAGAAATTGAGCCTTCTCCTTCTGGGCAACAGATAATTGAAAATTCAATAACTATGAATAAGATGAAGCTGCTGAAGGCTAAGTTGGAGAACATGAATCTCAGCAAAAAGGTGAAGCTGTCGGCATTTGGCCAGGCTTTTCTCTAGTTTATCCCTGCAAGACTCACAGCGTTGAGATCTGTTGGTAATTGTGAAAACAAATTATTTATAAAATATTATTCATTTCAAGTTTCTGGCCTCAGTTACTTATTGAGATATTGAAAGTGATTAATTATTTTTTTAGGCCACCAGTACATCTACTATGATATAGTGTACTTAAAATAATTCATTATTTTTAAAAATTTTGTAGCACTAGTGCTAAGAAGGATAATAAAAAATAGCCTAATTTTTTTTTTAAATTTTTATTTATTTATGATAGTCACAGAGAGAGAGAGAGGCAGAGACACAGGCAGAGGGAGAAGCAGGCTCCATGCACCGGGAGCCCGATGTGGGATTCGATCCCGGGTCTCCAGGATCGCGCCCTGGGCCAAAGGCAGGCGCCAAACCACTGCGCCACCCAGGGATCCCAAAATAGCCTAATCTTAATCTTGCAATAATAATTTTTTCAGTGCTCTGTTAATATTTGCTTATATGGATGTCTCCTCTATTTGGGCTTTGATAAGGAATATACCTACATTTAGCTTTACTAGATGCTGTCAGTTTTCCAAAGTGATTCCAAAGTAATTAAACCAGTTTACATTCTGTCCAGTAGTGAATGAGAGTTGCAGTTTTCATGTATTCTTACTAGCATTTGGTATTTTTGTCATGCTGGTTGATGCGTAGTGGCCTCACAGTGTGGTTTTAATTTAAATTCCTCTGACTGATGAAGTTGAGCATCTTTCACGTGTTTATTGGGTATTTGGATATCCCTTTTTGTAAAATGCATATTCATCTTGGGCATTTTTCTGTTGAGTGATACGTTTTTTCTTATTGATTTTTTTTTTATCTTTATATATTCTGGGTATAAGTCCTTTATGATATACACACACACACATGCACACACACATATCACTACTCTGTTACTTCTCACTGTATTAATAGTTAATCCCTTTTGCTTTCTTGAAATATAATATATACATAAAATAAGGTTCACAGATCTTTAATGTATGGCTTGATGACTTTTTACATTTCTATACACTCATATAGGTTCAACCCAGATTAAAATAGGATCCATCTTTCTCTCCAGGTTTAATTATAACCTTTCCCTACTCCCAGAAATAACTACTGTTCTTACACTTGCCACCATAAATTAGTTTTGCCAGTTGTTGAACTTTGTATAAATGAATATACTTTTTTTTGGGGGGGGGGCCTGGTTTCTTTTGCCCAACATATACTTTTGTAAATTGTCCATGTTGCAGGTGTCAGTTCATTCTTTTTTACTGCTATGGTACTTTTCTATTGTATCACTATACTTCAGTTTTGTTTCTCTCCTTTTGATAGGTTGGGTTGTTTGTAGTGTTGGACTTTCATCAGTAAGATGCTTTCAACATCCTTATACACGTTTTTGGTGGACATATGCACTCTTTTCTTTGGGGCATAAGCCTAGGAATAGACTTGTCATAGGGTAGGTGTATGTGCAGCTTTAGTCACTATGCCAAACAATTCTGCAAAAGCTCTGTAATTGTTCCTTTCTCATCTAGATGTACAATCCATCTGAAAAAAAAAAACTGAAAAAAAGGTGTAATGTGAAGTAGGGTAAAGATAATTTCTTCCAGGTGGAGAACAGTTGATCTTGCTCTCCTGGAAAAAATTTCTTTCTCCACAATCTAAATGTTTATGCACCTAGTAACACAACTTCAAAGTATACTAAGCAAAAGCTACAAAGAGAAAGAGACAAATCTGTCGTTATTTTAGAAGAATTCTACACTCAGCCTCTCAAAAAATTGATATAAAAGCTAACGAATCAGAAAAGATGTAAGAAGACTTGAATAACACTATCAAACTACTTGTTCCAGGTGACATTTACAGAATGCTCCATGTGAAAACAGCAGAATATACATTGTTGTTAAGTGCACTCAGAACATTTAGTAAGATAAACTGTGTTGTTTGCTATCAAACAAGTCCCAATAAATTTTAAAAGATTCAAATCCTACAAAAAGGCTCTCTTATTATAATGTGATAAAGTTAGTAATTAATAACAGATATCTGGAAAGTCTAATATTTTGGAAATAACACACTTCTAATCGATGAGTCAAAGAAATCCAAAGAGAAATTAAAAACCATTTTGCACTGAATATAAATATTCTGATAATGTGGTAAGTTACTATTTTTAATATAAAATCATTCTTAAATTCTTAGGATGAACCATTATTGGTTGTGATGAATTTTCCTTTTTGTACCTTTATATTTCATTTGCTAATATTGTATTTAGTACTTTTGTTTATCAGAGAAATTGGTCTGCAATTTTTTTTAACATCAAAATTGAATTTTACAGTTAACACCCATTTATCTACCACCTAGATTTTACAGTTAACATTTTAAAAATTGTTTTTAATTGTGATAAAATATACATAAAGTTTACTATCTTAATCATTTTTTAAAAGATTTTATTCATTTATTCATGAGAGACAGAGAGGCAGAGACATAGGCAGAGGGAGAAGCAGGTTCCTTGTAGGGAGCCCGATGTGCAATACTCTATTCTGGGCCCTGATAGTACTCTATCACACCCTGAGCTGAAGGCAGACGCTCAACTACTGAGCCACCCAGGTGTCCTATCTTAATCATTTTTAAGTTACATACTGTTCAGTAGTGTTAAAGTATATTCATACTATTGCACAATCTATCTTTAGAACTTCATCATGCAAACTGAAACTCTATATTCATTAAACAATTCCCTATTTCCCTGCTCCCCCTACAGTCCTTGGCAAACACAATTCTACTCTGTTTCTATAAGTTTGACTCTCTAGATACCTTGTATAAGTAGAGTCATAACAATTTTTTGTTTTTGTTTTATTTTGTGAATGACTTATTTAGTAATGTCCTCAAAGTTCATCCATGTTGTATAGCATGTCACAATTTCCATACTTTTTAAGGTTGAGTAATATTCCATTATATGTATATACAACATTTTATTTATCTATGCATCTGTTGATGGAGACTTGTGTTGCTTCCATCTTTTGGCTGATGTGAAGAATGCTGCTATGAACATGGGCATACAAATATCTCTTTTGAGAACATCCTTTTGGATATATATACCCAAGATTTCAAGATCATATGGTAATTCTATTTTTAATTTTTTTGAGGAGTTGCCATATTGTTTTCTACAGCAGTTGTACCATTTTACGATCTACTGGTTGGTACACAGAATTTCCAGTTTTTCCACATCCTCACCAATACTTGCTGTTTTGTTATTTTTTAAAGAGTAGTCACCTGATTGGTGTGAGGTAATATTTCAATGTAGGTTTGATTTGAATTTTTCTAAAGATGTTGAGCATCTTTTCATGTGCTAGTTGGCCATTTTTGTATTTTCTTTGGAGAAATGTCTAGTTAAGTCTTTGGCCCGTTTTTTAATTGGGTTATTATTATTATTATTTTTTATGATACACACAGAGAGAGAGAGAGAGGCAGAGACATAGGCAGAGGGAGAAGCAGGCTCCATGCACCGGGAGCCCGACGTGGGATTCGATCCCGGGTCTCCAGGATCGCGCCCTGGGCCAAAGGCAGGCGCCAAACCACTGCGCCACCCAGGGATCCCCTAATTGGGTTATTTTTGTTGTTGTTTAGACTTAAGAGTTCTTTAGAAATATATTCTGGATATTAACTTCTTATGAGATATAATTTTTTTAAATTTTTATTGGTGTTCAATTTACCAACATACAGAAAAACACCCAGTGCTCATCCCGTCAAGTGTCCACCTCAGTGCCCGTCACCCATTCCCCTCCAACACCCGCCCTCCTCCCCTTCCACCACCCCTAGTTCGTTTCCCGAGTTAGGAGTCTTTATGTTCTGTCTCCCTTACTGATATTTCCCAACATTTCTTTTCCCTTCCTTTATATTCCCTTTCACTATTATTCATATTCCCCAAATGAATGAGAACATACACTGTTTGTCCTTCTCCGATTGACTTATTTCACTCAGCATAATACCCTCCAGTTCCATCCACATTGAAGCAAATGGTGGGTATTTGTCGTTTCTAATTGCTGAGTAATATTCCATTGTATACATAAACCACATCTTCTTTATCCATTCATCTTTCGATGGACACCGAGGCTCCTTCCACAGTTTGGCTATTGTGGCCATTGCTGATAGAAACATCGGGGTGCAGGTGTCCCGACGTTTCATTGCATCTGAATCTTTGGGGTAAATCCCCAGCAGTGCAATTGCTGGGTCGTAGGGCAGGTCTATTTTTAACTCTTTGAGGACCTCCACACAGTTTTCCAGAGTGGCTGCACTAGTTCACATTCCCACCAACAGTGTAAGAGGGTTCCCTTTTCTCCGCATCCTCTCCCAACATTTGTTGTTTCCTGCCTTGTTAATTTTCCCCATTCTCACTAGTGTGAGGTGGTATCTCATTGTGGTTTTGATGTGTATTTCCCTGATGGCAAGTGATGCAGAGCATTTTCTCATGTGCTTGTTGGCCATGTCTAGGTCTTCCTCTGTGAGATTTCTCTTCATGTCTTTTGCCCATTTCATGATTGGATTGTTTCTTTGGTGTTGAGTTTAATAAGTTCTTTATAGATCTTGGATACTAACCCTTTATCTGATATGTCATTTGCAAGGAATTGCTGGATTGTATGGTAGTTCTTTATTTACTTGAGAGAGAATGTGAGTGGAGCGTGGGGCAAAGGAAGAGGGAGAGAGAGGATCTTCAAGCAACCCCTCCATGCCTCCACTGAGGGCGGAGCCGAATAGGGCTCAATTCCATCTCTGAGATAATGACCTGAGCCAAAATCAAGAGTCAGGCACTTAACTGAGTTACCCAGGTGCTCCTATTTTTAAATTTCTGAGGAACTTCTATACTGTTTTCTAGAGTGGCTGTACCAGCTGACATTCCCACCAAATGTATGAGGGTTCCTTTTTCTCTACATCCTTGCCAATACTTGTTATTTTTAATTTTTCTGGTAATAGCCAATCTGACAGAAGTGTGGTGATATCTCACTGTAGTTTGGATTTGCGTTTCCCTGATGATTAATGATATCGAGCCTTTTCTTATGTCCCTGTTGGCCATCTGTATATCTTTTTGGAAGAATGTCTTTTCAGGCCCATGTTTTTATCTGATTGGTTGGTTGGTTGTTCAATATTAAGTTGTGTAAGTTCTTTATATTACAAACCCCTTATCAAATATATGATTGGCAAATATCTTTTCCCATTCAGTAGGTTGCTATCTTGTTTGTTTGTTTGTTTTTTGACCAAATTTTCCTTTTCCTTTATTCAGCACACCAGTCTCATTTCTTTTTTTTTTTTAAATTGGAGTCAAAATTGCCAACATACAGCATAACACCCAATGCTCATCCCGTCAAGTGCCGTGATCAGTGCGCGGAAACCCATCACCCCAACCCCCCGCCCACCTCTCTTTCTACCACCCCTTATTCGTTTCCCAGAGTCAGGAGTCTCTCATGTTCTGTCATCCTCATGGATATTTCCCACTCATTTTCCCTCCTTTCCCCTTTATTCCCTTTCACTATTTTGTATATTCTGAGATGAATGAGACCATATATAATGTTTATCCTCCAATTGACTTACTTTACTCAGCATAATACCCTCCAGTTCCATCCACGTCGAAGCAAATGGTGGGTATTTGTCATTTCTAGCGGCTGAGTAATATTCCATTGTATACATAGACCACATCTTCTTTATCCATTCATCTTTCGATGGACACCGAGGCTCCTTCCACAGTTTGGCTATTGTGGACATTGCTGCTAGAAACATCGGGGTGCAGGTGTCCCGGCGTTTCATTGCATCTGAATCTTTGGGATAAATCCCCAACAGTGCAATTGCTGGGTCGTAGGGCAGGTCTATTTTTAACTCTTTGAGGAACCTCCACACAGTTTTCCAGAGTGGCTGCACCAGTTCACATTCCCACCAACAGTGTAAGAGGGTTCCCTTTTCTCCACATCCTCTCCAACATTTGTGGTTTCCTGCCTTGTTAATTTTTCTTGGGAGGTTTTTGATGACTGCTTCCATTTCCTCCCTGGTTAGTGGCCTGTTCAGGTTTTCTATTTCTTCCTGTTCCAGTTCTGGCAGTTTGTGTTTTTCCATAAATGTGTCTATTTCTTCTAGATTGTCTAACTTATTGGCATATACCTGCTCATAATAAGTTTTTAAAATTGTTTTTATTTCCTTGGTTATTGGTTGTGATCTCTCCTTATTCATTTGTGATTTTATTATTTGAGTCTTTTTAGTTTTTAATAAGGCTGGCTAATGTTTTATCTATTTTATTAATTATTTCAAAGAACCAATTCCTGGTTTTGTTGATCTGTTCTACAGTTCTTCTGGTCTCTATTTCATTGAGTTCTGCTCAAATTTTTATTAACTCTCTTCTTCTGCTGGGTGTATGTTGTATATGCTGTTCTTTCTCCAGTTGCTTTAGGTGCGAGATTAGCTTGTGTATTTGAGTTTATTCCAATTTTTTGAGGGATGCTTGTATTGTAATGTATTTCCCTAATAGAACTGTTTTTGCTGTATCCCAAAGATTTTGAATGTTGTATCTTCATTCTCATTAGTTTCCATGAATCTTTTTAAATCTTCTCTAATTTCCTGGTTGACCCTTTCATCTTTTAGCAGGATGCTGTTTAATCTCCACGTGTTTGAGTTTCTTCCAAATTTCTTCTTGTGATTTAAGTTCAAGTTTCAAAGCATTATGGTCTGAAAATATGCAGGCACAATCCCAATCTTTTGTTATCGGTTGAGACCTGATTTGTGACTCAGTATGTGCTCTGTTCTGGAGAAAGTTCCTTGTGTATTTGAGAAAAATGTGTATTCAGTTGCATTTGGATGTAAAGTTCTGTAAATATCTCTGAAATCCATCTGGTCCAGTGTATCATCTAAAGCTCTTGTTTGTTTGGAGATGTTGTGCTTAGAAGATCTGTCATTTACAGAAAGCATCATGTTGAAGTCTCCCAGTATTAATGTATTATTATCTAAGTATGTCTTAAGTTTGGTTATTAATTGATTGATAGACTTGGCAGCTCCCGCATTCGGGGCATAAATATTCATGACCGTTAGGTCCTCTTGTTGGATAGATCCTTTAAGTATGATATAGTGTCCCTCTTCATCTCTTACTACAGTCTTTGGGATAAACTTTAATTTATCTGAAATGAAGATTGCTACCCCTGCTTTCTTTTGAGGACCATTTGAATGATAAATGGTTCTCCAACCTTTCATTTTCAGGCTGTAGGTGTCCTTAGGTCTAAAATGAGTCTCTTGTAGACAGCAAATAGATGGGTCTTGCTTTTCATCCAGTTTTGAAACCCTGTGTCTTTTGATGGGATCATTAAGCCCACTCACGTTCAGAGTTACAATTGAAAGATATGAATTTATTTTTTTTTAATTTTTTTTTTTTTTAATATTATTTATTTATGATAGTCATACAGAGAGAAAGAGAGAGGCAGAGACACAGGCAGAGGGAGAAGCAGGCTCCATGCGCCGGGAGCCTGACGTGGGATTCGATCCCGGGTCTCCAGGATCGCGCCCTGGGCCAAAGGCAGGCGCCAAACCGCTGCGCCACCCAGGGATCCCGAAAGATATGAATTTAGTGTCATCATAATACCTATTCAGTCCCTGTTTTTGTGGATTATTTCCTTGGGCTTCTTTTTTCTTTAACAGAGTTCCCCTTAATATTTTTTGCAGAGCTGGTTTGGTGGTCACATATTCTTTCATTTTCTGCCTATGTTTGAAGCTCTTTCTCTCTCCTTCTATTCTGAATGAGAGTCTTGCTGGGTAAAGTATTCTTGGCTGCATGTTCTTCTTATTTAGGGCCCTGAATATATCCTGCCAGCCCTTTCTGGCCTGCCAGGTCTCTGTGGAGAGGTCTGCTGTTAATCTAATAGTTCTCCCCATTTAGTTTAGGGATCTTTTGTCTCTTGCTGCTTTTAGGATTTTCTCTTTATCTTTGGAATTTGCAAGTTTCACTATTAAATGTCGAGGTATTGAGAGGTTTTTATTGATTTGGGGGGGGAGGCTTTCTATCTCCTGGATCTGAATGCATGTTTCCCTCTCCAGATAAGGGAAGTTCTCAGCTATGATTTGTTTCAATACACTTTCTCGTCCTCTGTCCCTTTTGGCGCCCTCTGGAGCCCCAATTAAAAGTAGGATTTCCTTCTTAGGCTGTCATTTATTTCCCTTAGCCTTTTCTCATGATCTTTTAATTGTTTTCTCTTTTTTCCTCAGCTTCCTTCCTTGCCATCAACTTGTCTTCTATATCACTCACTCGTTCTTCTGCCTCATTAACCCTCCAGTTCGGATTGCATCTCATTTAATTGATTTTTAATTTCGACCTGACTGGATCTAAATTTTGCAGTCATGAAGTCTCTTGAATCCTTTATGCTTTTTTCTAGAGCCACCAGTAGCTTTGTAATTGTGCTTCTGAATTGACTTTATGACACTGTATTGTAATCTAAATTCTGTAACTCTGGGAGAGAGTACTGTTTCTGATTCTTTTGTGGTGAGTTCTTTTTTTAGTCATTTTGCTCAGTGCAGCGTGGTTAAAAATGAGTTGTACTGGAAAAAGGAATAAAAGAAAAATAGAAAATATGGATATCCTCTGGTTCTATATACTGTGAATACCTTGGCTTCCCCTGGATCTTTCCACTGCTGCTCGGTGAAGAACTTTCTCTTCCGGTGTCCTTCCAGCTGGTCTTCGGGGGGAGGGGCCTGCTGTGCTGATTCTCAGGTGTGTGCACCTAGGGGAGCTGCCCGCTCCCTGTCAGGTTCATGGCTCAGTGGTAGCTGTTTATCCTGTGAGGCCCCTATTCCCTGGTGGCCCCACTGTGTCCCAGGCACAGGGTGACACAAGGAGGAACAGCAACACTGGCGTCGGCCAGCTTCCAGCTCTGGAGTCAGCTGCTGCAGTAACTGCTGCAGTCTCCCAGTCCACACAGTCCTGATGCTCCGGGGGTGGGAGTGCTGACCTGCACAGCTTGAGGGTGTTGGCGGCAGGAGAGTCTTTGTCCTCTGTCCTCCTTGCCTCTGCCTGTTCTGGAGGGAGTGTAGGATCCTGGGGTGTGTCTGCTCTGCGCCCTGGGATTCGCGCCCTGCAATGCTGGAATCGCACTCCCAGGTCTGTGGCTCCCGAAGGCAGCAGGGCACAGGCCCTCCATTTGGAGCCGCTGCCTGAGCTTCTCCCAAGGCCCTGCTCGGTGCATGCTCCAGCCCTTTACCGAGCTTGGCCACGGTCTGTGTTGTGCTCTCCCTTGGGTGCACTTCCTCTGTTAGTGACTCCGGGAACCTGGAGGCTCCACTGCCCCTCCTGTGGTTCTGACCAGTTTTCTTGCGTTGTGCCCAAGATTACGTATCCGAGAAACCACCAAGGTGCCAATACGAATGCAAGTACATGAGGGTTTATTAACAAGCTCGAGCTTGGGTCCAAGTATACCCAACACAGCAGATCAGGGACTTGGACCCTGAGGTTAAGAGGTGTAGCAGTTTTATAGAGGCCACTTTATGAGATTGTAACACACACAGAAATTTGCATAGTCATGTCGTCCACACACAGGTGGCCAATTGAATTACAATTTACCCTATAGTGACCGTTTGAACTAGCCTATCACTCTGGTCAGAATTGGTGTGCAGGTTTGGTGGGCACAAGGCGAGGTTTATTTACATTCTTTGGTGGTTAAGGATTCCGCATTCCTATATGAGCCGGTTTCGGTAAGGGTGTGCTCAGGGGCTTGACAAGGGTGGGGGGGAGTGCCTTAAGCAATAAGTAGGTCATGTGGGGGTTATACATGAGATGGTGGGTGTAGCACAAAATGGAGTTAGCCCTGCTCTGCTTGTCCAGGGGTAGGGGATTTTTGTTAAATTCCTTGGGTCCCACACCCTGCTAAGTGCTTTTCCGTCTGGGAAGAATCTGGTGGCCTGGGTGGCTCAGCAGTTTAGGGCCGCCTTCAGCCCAGGTTGTCAATTTGGAGTCCTGGAATCGAGTCTCGCATCGGGCTCCCTGCATGGAGCCTGCTTCTCCCTCTGCCTGTGTCTCTGCCTCTCTCTGTGTGTCTCTCACAAATAAATAAATAAAAAATCTTAAAAATATATTTTGTGTACCAGAGAATTAGGGAGGCCCAAGGAGAGGGAGAGAGTCAGGGGAGTGGTCTGTTTTTGGAGCAGTCAGAACACAGAACATTTATCAGTGAAGTTCAGCATCTTATATAGGTGGAATTCATGCACCCTAAAACAATTATGGTAAAAGATCATTGATCACAGATCACCATAATAAATATAATAATGAGAAAAAACAAAAAAATAAAAAATAAATATAATAATGAAAAAGTTTAAAATATTCTGAGAATTATCAAAATGTGACACAGAGACACAAAATAAGCAAATGCTGTTGGAAAAATGGCTTTGGTAGACTTCCTTGATGCGGGGTTGCCACAAAACCTCCAATTTGTAAAGAATGTAATTATCTGTGAAGTGCCTTAGAGCAAAGTATAATAAAATGAGGTATACCTGTAATTTTTATTTACCCAAAGGAATATTAAGAGTTACATGTAGACAAAAGTGAGGATTTCGTTTGGCAAAGTAAGTTTCTTATTTTAAGAACATCTTCTTGGTATAGTGAAATGCAGTTTTTAAAATCCATAGTACCCTTTCAGTGGAGGGTTAAATTGTTGTGTCTTCTGATTTTGTGACTCCCTTTTGTGTCTATGGGTCCTTACTTTAACTTTATTGCTGCCTTCTTTATTTTTTTACTTTTTATTTTATTGAAATTCAGTTAGCCAACATATAGTACATCATTAATTTCAGATGTAGTTTTTAATAATTCATCGGTTCATATAACACCCATCACTGCCTTCTTTACCTTCACTATCAGGTTCTCAGTAGAGAACTTTCAATTTACTCCTCCTTCCCCCAGAAGCCATGTCTTCTTGAAGCTATTTCCTTACATCTTGAACAGTTTCAAGTCACTTGCTTTTGGTTTCCTGTTGGCTTGTCAGTATCCTAGATCTTAAATCTCTTTTCAGCATTTTCATAATCAAGTGGGATTTTCTCTTTTAAGGGTTTATTTTATCTTTGTTCCATCAGCCCTAGATTATCCACACCTCTCTTTCTTCCTTTCTTCTTTCCCTCCCTCTTGCCCTCTCTCTCCCTCCTCCTTCCCCGCCTTCCTCCCTCTTTGCCTGCCTGCCTTCCTTCCATCCTTCCTTCCTCTCTAGCTTAACACTTTTGCTTATCTCTCACCACAGGCTTTGCAAATGAATCTCCTAGATTTGGGTATTTTTCTCCTTAAGAGGTAATTTGAAGTTAATTTTATCCATCCCCTAGTTTTGAAGGTATGAGTTACGGGTTATTTTGCTTATGTTGTTAATGTGTATGGTGTTTTGGAGGATGCATGGAGAAACTTAGATTTAGGCAACCACTGTGAATCTCTACAGCCCAGAAGTCAAACCTTCATTTTCAAAGAATAGTTTTATTGATTAGAGAATTGAAGTTTGGCAAGACAGTGGCCCCAGCAGCTACACTAGCCAGCATATCTTTCTAAGGTTCTTCTTTCTTCACAGCTTTAGCTCCTCTACTTCTTGCCTCTACTAGTGTCCACTAAGTTATCTGGCTCTTCTTCTATATCTAGGTTGGAAGTGTTGTTTAGATCATCAGATGTTCTCTTCCATCCTGTTGCATGTTTCAGCTGTTACCTTGAAGGAGCTGAGGCTTCATATTCTTAATTTTTAAGTTTATCTAAAATATCATGAAATCAAAGATCATGAAATAAAAAAATCATGATCTTTCATGATTTCATGAAATCAAAGATCATGAAACCAAAAATCAAATCACTTTTATTAAAACTTACAATATTGAGGACCCCTATATCACTCCCCAGTTTGCTAGGGAGACTCACAGTACTAGCACATAGTTGCAACCATGTCTAAGATTTATTGCAGCAAAAGAGTATGAAGTAAATTATCAAAGGAAAAGTCTCATGGTTCAAATCAAGGGGAAACTAAGGACAAGCTTCCCAGCATTCTTCCCCAGTAGAGTCTCATAGGACATGCTTTATTCCTCTATCAATGAATTGTGTCAATACAACTGTGAGATATTGTCTACCGAGGAAGTGTATTAGAGACTCTTTGCTCGGGAATTTTATGAGAGGCTGTTCCTGTAGACAGCATGTACCAAAATTCCAAACTCCCAGAAGGAAAGCTGGTATTTAGCATAAACCATATTGCTTGCACAAACAGGGTAGGTACTTTTCAGTTAGAGTGATAGGAACTCTTGAAATACAAGTTCCCAGAAGCTAGCCAAGGGCCAACCTCACAAGCAGGCCTTTGCAAAGGATGGCAATTTGGGCCTGTTCACTATTTTCTGTAGTACATATATAGCCAACACTTACTCATCTATCTTACTAGGGAAAATTGTTGGGGACCTAGAATAGGTCAGCAGTATCGTATCTACTATAATGTTTTTTTTTCAGCAAAACTGACAAATAATCAGTAGGGAGGAAAATAAGTAAAATAAAATTCATTTTCTTTAACATTCTCAGGAAATCATCCTCAATGGAGAAAGCAAAATAAGCAGAATTCTTCTCAGTTGTAAGCTTAAGATTTTAATCTTCTAAGACATTTTTAATTGAAATTATCAAAATGCCAGTGTTATGTTAAATAACATTTTCTTCCTTCATTAATTTGTGTTAATGGGTAGACAAAATGACTGTGAGAAATTATATATTCACTTTTTTTTTTTTTTTTTTAGCCAAAGAAAGCTGTCAAGGTAAAACCTCATCCACCTATAGCTCCTCGACCTTCTAGTAGTTCCACGGCAGCTGCTCGCCACAGATTGTTAAAGGCTCTCCCCCACATTGGGCAGTCTTGTTTACCTTCTCCTGGGAATGCCTGTCTACCTGAAACTTCCAGCAATGCGGTTTCAAGTTTGGCAACTCTGCCCTCTGCTGATAGACCAATATCATCTATCACTAGCGATTTTCTTAAGGAAGATGATAACTGGGAGAGTAACACACCGTCTCATTCCAATAATAGTATCAAACTACCACCTCAGATACCCCATATGGAATTAGAAAATGACAAAGAGCTTGCTGATTCTGTTCTCCATCTTGGATCATCCTTGCCTAGGCAGAAAAAACATCTTTCAGGAAATTTGTCGTCTAATAATGAAGATGACACTGTTTTATTTTCAACTTCAAAAGAATGCATAACTGAGGAATCACTTCTACCTGAAGTGGGCTCATTTGCTACATTTACAGAAGGAAACACTGATGAACAGAGCAGTGGCTTAGAAATCACACAGAAGGTAAATCCAGAGTTCTTACTCACTAATGATGATAAAGGGTTGAAAGCTGCAGAGCAGCATCTTAAACATGTTGCAAGAATGTTGAGTGGTGAATCAGTAGAAACTACAGTTCTCAACCACCGTGAATTAAGTCCTCACAAGAACAGACTCTTGTCACCTCTTCACTGTTCTACACCAATGTCACTCCATAATTCTCTGGTGAAATCACAAAGACAGCCCAAATGTTTTGAATCTGGGAATCTTCAATCTTCTGCATCACAGAATGTGCTTCAGTCATTGGATGTTCGAAATATAATGGATTCTTCTTTCTCTAGGACTACTCGCTTTCGAGCTGTTAAAGTCGATTCACCCGGGAAAAGATCTGATATTATTTCTAAAGTTGAGGCTCGAGATATCACAAAAATGGCTAACAAGGCTTCCAAAGAGCCTGTTGGTTGTGTAAATAATATAGGTTTTCTTACTTCGCTGGCCCGGAGTGCAAGCAGAGATAGCTTACAGAGCACACGTGGAGCAGGCAGGCTTCGGACCTCTGGAATCGGGCTGTCTACAAGCCAGCATTTTAAGGAGGAAAATCTTAGGAAAAATTCTCCCCATTTAGAACCTACAGATTTTTTTCTAGTAAGTATTTACCTTTCAGTATGTTCTAATAGTTATCCTTAGAGTCATTCAACATATTTAAAGTTTGTTTTTTGTTTATCTAAGTAAGGAGGCGTAAGGTTGAATTCTTTACATAAGATTCTCTTAAAATGTTTATCTAGTTTGTAGAAAATATTTTTGACAGTTGAATTTTATTTTTTTTATTTTTATTTTTTTACTTTGACAGTTGAATTTTTTTTTTTTTTTTTTTTTTTTTTTTTTTTTTTTTTTTTTTTTTTATGATAGTCACAGAGAGAGAGAGAGAGGCAGAGACACAGGCGGAGGGAGAAGCAGGCTCCATGCACCGGGAGCCTGATGTGGGATTCGATCCCGGGTCTCCAGGATCGCGCCCTGGGCCAAAGGCAGGCGCCAAACCGCTGCGCCACCCAGGGATCCCTGACAGTTGAATTTTAAATAATGTTTTAGTCCTAAGTTGAGAACTGTAATTTGAAAGTAATTTTGTGTAAACAATTTATGATATATGCTATTTTTATTATTTTTTCCTAAATAAGAACTTTTATTTGCACTATCAAATTTTATTCTCTTAATGAAAAATATTAAGTACAATACTACTGAATGTGAGAATCAGATTCTAAGTTAGTTTGGTTAAAAATTTGATTAAATGAAAGCCCTACAGCATTTCCATAATAAAATACAACCATAAGAGATTCTTAACTATAGGAAGCAAACTAAGGGTTGCTGGAAAGGGGATGGGTGGGGGGATGGGGTAACTGGTGATGGGCATTAAGGAGAGCACTTGATGTAAATAAGCACTGGGTATTATATGCAACTAAATTCTACCCCTGAAACTAATAATACACTGTATGTTAACTAACTTGAATTTAAATAAAATCTTAAAAAAATACAAGTATCATGCTTAGTGATCTTTTCCTCTTCATTAGCTTACCTCTCTAGATGTTTTGTGTTTTTATTATAGTCTGCCCGTGGTATTGGAATGAATGGAAATAACACAGCAGCAGGGAAGAGAGTAGGTAAGCTGGCAGTAATTTTGAAAATATAAGCCTAACAATCATTTCATTATGCATATTGTTGTATTTTCAGAGAGAAATAAGAACACTCTTTGTGGTATGTATGGAGTAAACTCTCCCTAAACTTTGTTCCACTTAAGAAAATTTTTATGAGAAAATTTGTAGGACATATTTGAAGAATAAAACAAAAATTGAAATTGAGGTCTCTGTTGCCTGGGAAAAGATATGGTCTATGTGAAAAGACGAGAAGAATGAAGAATTAACATGTAGTTCCCAACCCTCTCAGTCACTGGCCACTCTGGAACCATGCTGGGCTGCTGGATGGGTTTGGCGAAAGTATCTAAAGAGGTATTTCTCAATATGATCCATTATCAAGGATGAACTCCTTTTGATGAACTGATTATTTCTGGATAAAAAAAAGGACAATCCTTGAATTAGCCCTTTCCAAAGCATAGTAGCAGAAGTGGCTATGACTTTAGCACTCCCTTCTACCAGTAACGCCTTAAAAGTGCACTGGCTAATCCCTATTTCAAGGGAAGTAGTTGTTATCTTTTATGGTTTAATACCCAGACTAGGGATGAGAACTCATTACCAAAGATGTACCGTGTTTATAGCCCCGGGGTTCTCAAGAATACTTTATAGAAGTTATAAAATGGATGTGACAACCAATATAGTATATATTATGGTTATCCCATGATTTTTATCCTTTGAAGAGTTATTTAGGGTTTATTTTACACTGCTGCTATCTATATAAGGCCCAAAGTTTTAAAGTCTTACTATATCTACTTTTTTTTCAATTTTTTATTGTGGTAAATAGCCATAACAGAAAATTTACTGTCTTAACCATTTTTAAACATATAACTCCGTGGCGTTAAGTACATTCACATTATTGGGCAACCATCACCACCATTCATCTTTAGAACTCTTTTTATCTTGAAAAACTTGAAACTCTATACCCATTAACACTAACTCCTCAACCCCCCTCACCCCAGCCTCTAGCAGCCACCATTCTACTCTCTGTCTCAGTGATTTTAATTACTCTAAGTATCTTATATAAGTGGAATCATACAGCATTGTCCTTTTGTGTCTGGCTTACTTCACTTACCATAGTGTCCTCAAGGCTCATCTATGTTGTAGCGTGTATTAGAATTTTCCATACTTTTTTAAGGCTAAATAATACTCCATTGTGTGTATATAAGCAGTTTGCTCATTCATGTATCTCTGAATGGAGATCTGTGTTTCTTCCACATTTTAGCTCTTGTGAATAATGCTGTTATGAACATGGGGCCCAAATATGTCTTTGAGACCTACCTTTTAATTCTTTTGAGTATGTACTCAAAAGTGAAATTGCTGGCTCATATTGGTAATTCTATTTTTAATTTTTTGAGGAACTGCCATGCAGTTTTCCATAGTGGCTGCACTATTTTTACATTACTACTAGCAATGTGCAAAATTTCCAGTTTCTCCACATTCTTACCAACACTTGTTATCTTCTGGGCTTTTTTTTGTTTTTGGTAATGGATATCCTAACATGTATGAGGTAGTATCTCGTGGTTTTGGTTTGTATTTCCCTGGTGATTAGTGATATTGGGTATATTTTTATGTGCTTAGTTATTTATACATCCTTGGAGAAATGTCTATTCAAATATTTTACCCATTTTTAGAATTTTTTTTATTTATTTATGATAGTCACAGAGAGAGAGAGATAAGAGAGGCAGAGACATAGGCAGAGGGAGAAGTAGGCTCCATGCACTGGGAGCCCGATGTGGGATTCAATGCCGGGTCTCCAGGATCGTGCCCTGGGCCAAAGGCAGGCGCCAATTCGCTGCGCCACCCAGGGATCCCTATTTTACCCATTTTTAAATTGGGTTGTTTTGAGTTTTTGTTGTTAAGTTTTAGATATTTTACATATATTATGGATACTGATCCTTTATCAGATATATGATTGGCAAATATTTTCTTCCATTCTGTAGGTTGCCATTTCACTCTACTGACAGTCTTTATGGACAGTAGTTTTTAATTTTCATGAAGTGCACTTTGTCTATTTTTTCCTTTGTGCATTTGATGTTGTGTCTAATAAGTTATTGCCAAATCCAATGTCATGAAGCTTTCCCACTATATTCTAGGAATTTTATAGTTTTAGGTCTTACAGGTTGGTCTTTGATACATTTTGAGTTAATTTTTTTAATGTATATACTTTTGTATGTGGTGTAATGTAAGGGTCCAACTTTATTCTTTCTCATGTGTTTATCCAGTTTTCCCAGTGCCATGGGCACCCTTATCAAAAACCTTTTGGAATATTACTCAGCCATTAGAAATGACAGATACCCACCATTTGCTTCGACGTGGATGGAACTGGAGGGTATTTCCTGAGTGAAATAAGTCAATCGGAGAAGGACAAACATTATATGGTCTCATTCATTTGGGGAATATAAAAAATAGTGAAAGGGAATAAAGGGGAAAGGAGAAAAAATGAGTGGGAAATATCAGGGAGGGAGACAGAACATGAGAGACTCCTAACTCTGGGAAACGAACTAGGGGTGGTGGAAGGGGAGGTGGACGGGGGGTGAGGGTGAATGGGTGATGGGCACTGAGGGGAGCACTTGATGGGACGAGCACTGGGTGTTATTCTATATGTTGGCAAATTGAACAAATTGAATAAACAAATTGAATAAAAAATAAATTTATTAAAAAAACAAACAAAAAAACCTTTTGGCCCATTTATGTGGAGGTTTATTTCTGGGTTCTTTGTTGCCTGTCTTTATGCCAGTACCTCACTTTTTCTGTAATATATTTAACCCTAACTTGGGCTTTGGTGCTTTTTCACTTCTCTTCTCATTCTTTATCTGAAATTGCTGTTACTGAGGTCACCAAAGATGTCCACAGTTTCAAATCCAGTGGATGCTTCTGTATTCTTATCTTGTTTGGTTGTTGTTGCCCTCCTTTTTGAAATAGTTTCTTTTCCTTTGTTTCTCATCTTTTCATTTCTTCTTCTTTTTTTTTTATTCTGGACTATTACATTGTTTTATTTTTTATTTTTTATTTTTTTCGATTTTATTTAGCTATTCATTTTTAAAATTTTTTTATTGGAGTTCAATTTGCCAACATATAGCGTAACACCCAGTGCTTATCCCGCCAAGTGCCCCCTTTGGTGCTCATCACCCAGTCACCCCAACCCCCTGCCCACTTCCCCTTCCACTACCCCTTGTTCATTTCCCAGAGTTAGGTATCTCTCATATTTTGTCACCCTCACTGATATTTTCACTCATTGTCTCTCCTTTCCCTTTATTCCTTTTCATTAATTTTTATATTCCCCAAATGAATGAAACCGTATAATGTTTCTCCTTTTCCAATTGACTTATTACACTCAGCATAATACCCTCCAGGTCCATCCACATAGAA
The DNA here is from genome assembly GCF_018345385.1 of Vulpes lagopus. NCBI lineage: Eukaryota > Metazoa > Chordata > Mammalia > Carnivora > Canidae > Vulpes > Vulpes lagopus. The sequence goes on along the minus strand of NC_054825.1, from coordinate 39,319,048 downwards.
GCAAATGGTGGGTATTTGTCATTTCTAATGGCTGAATAATATTCCATTGTATACATAGACCACAGCTTCTTTATCCATTCATCTTTCGATGGACACCGAGGCTCCTTCCACAGTTTGGCTATTGTGGACATTGCTGCTAGAAACATTGGGGTGCTGTGGACATTGCTGCTATAAACATCGGGGTACAGGTGTCCCGGTGTTTCACTGCATCTGTATCTTTGGGGTAAATCCCCAGCAGTGCAATTGCTGGGTCATAGGGCAGATCTATTTTTAACTCTGAGGAACCTCCACACGGTTTTCCAGAGTGGCTGTACCAGTTCACATTCCCACCAGCAGTGCAAGAGGGTTCCCCTTTCTCCGCATCCTCTCCAACATTAGTTGTTTCCTGTCTTGTTAATTTCCCCATTCTCACTGGTGTGAAGTGGTATCTCATTGTGGTTTTGCTAATACGTTGTTTTAGATTTTTGCTTTTTTTTTTTTTAAACCTGAGTTTTCTTCTTTTCACTTGTTTTACCCTTTACTTGTCCCCAGTTGTATACACTTTTTTGGTTGATTTCATTTAAGTCAAGGCATCAACTGCTACCTGCAGTGATCATCACCTGAACTAGAGTTGTGTAACTTGCTGCCATTTCCTTTCAGTAATAACTATATCATACTGAATTTGCTAAGTTCTTCCATTGGTCTTCTTTGCTTTTAACTTACAGGGTCTCCCTTGGAAATCTTATCCATCTTCATAGTTTAGTCATCATTTTTAGGCAAATGATTACCAAACTTGCATCTAGCATACTACTCTTTGCTTTATTGGCTGTCTTCTGTTGGGTAATTATAGATCATTGTCTTAGATCAATTATTGGACTAGGAAATGCCAAACAAATGAATTAATCCACATATCTTTAATTTTGTTTGGAAAAGCAACTTTTCACATTGGAATTATTTTGTTGACTTTTTCTTTGTTCATATGTCCAATGCACATTTGAGAGAAGGCTTCAGGGAGGAACTGATGATTGATGATATGGTCTTACAAGATGAGTAGAATTTTACTAGGTTGACAAGCTGGAATAGAGCATTTTAAAAGAGATTTCACCTGTAATGGGTCTGGTGCTTTATTGAGAGTGGGTATGATGTGGTAAATGACAGAAAATGACTTTAGAAGTTAAAAAGGTATCATATTAGATGTATAAGACCCTGAATGCCAGTCTAGAGAAGAGTAGGAAACCTATATGCTAATGATGGGTCCTATCCTGGAGTGAGTAACTAATAAATGTTTCTTTCTGGTGGATAGAAGTGTATATGGGAGCCATTCTCATAGGCGAAGACTGCATTTGTATTTCTGTGCCAAATCATTCTTGTCACTACTGTGTTGTATGTTTCTGCACATTCACAAGAGTTCTTGAATGAAAAAAGTTTGGGAAACATTAAGCAATTCCAAGGAAAGAAAAAAAATGAAAATATAACTACTGAACTAGGTTATTATTAACAGATTATTCCATTGGGGAAGAATATCCTAAATCTGAATTTCAAAGATAATAGCAATTAGATGAGTTTCCAGGGGATATCTGGTACTGTATGCCTTTCGTATGTGTCCTTTCAAATGCTTATCTAATTTTCATTTTTTAAGAAGTGGAAAGTACCTTATTATCTTGTTCTTGATAACTTGAAGAAAGTGCTTATTAACACAGTTGGTGCCCAGGCAACACTGGAAGTCATTCACTTAGTTGTTTTCAGTTTTGTTTCTACCATTAGGAGTCATTCAGTTAGTTTCCAATTTGGTTTACAGTTTTGGGCAAGATCTAGGAGAGTATTTGAGACTGGTAATGAAGCAGACTTAATGTTACTGAGTTTGTATATCCAGCACCCAATCTGGGTGGCAAAAGGTATAGCACCGCTTCACTGTAATTCCAATTTTTTGAACCACTGAAGGATTTTCAGAGACTTTTAGCTGCCAGGTAAACATTAAGCCTAGGCCTCCCAAACCTTTTTCGGTAGTGGGGTACCAGTACTGTTCCGACTCTACCACTTTTCTTCTCATTCCTTCATAAAAATGATTTTGATCCAGACATTTTTCTTGATTCTCTGTCAAAGATTTGTGTACTTTACAATTACTGATTGCTCTTGAACACAACCAGAAAAGTGCCAGTGTGTACAAAAGTCCTAAAAATATAAAAGTCTTAGTCATTAGAAGGCTACAGAATCTTTAAAAACAGAACAGTTTTGCATCTGTAGTTTATGTAAATAATTTCGGATATAAAAATAGCACAAATTGGTTTTTTATAGCAAGGAAGTTTCCTGGGACAGGCATTTGTTTTATGTTTTGCTTAATACTATTTCACATTTAAAATATTGTGCCAGTTATTAATCAACATATGCTTTCTTTAAAACAGGAGAATGTACTCATCACCTCCCACCTGTGAAAGCCCCTATTCAAACAAAGAAGAAAGCAGCAAAGCATTGTTTCCTTTGTGGGAAGAAAACTGGACTGGCTACTAGCTACGAATGCAGGCAGGTTGGCTGGATGGAAGAGCTGAGATGCTCTCTTTGTGGTGACCCAGCATAGGGATACAACATAAAACATTCTTTAAATTGGCTATTCATCACATAATTAAGATGATCTTCAAATAGCAGCCCTCACTTGAGCTCCTAATTGGTTAAAGTAAAGAGAAAGTAGACAGCTCCTGAGTTTATAAATCATGAGATCTTGCCATTCAAGTTAGGAGACTACTTGGGAAAATGTACTTTCTTTGTCTTTTTTTTTTTCTTTCTTTGTCTTATGATAGATTTGCTTACTGGTTTTTGTTTGAATACAACTTGGAAGAACTCTTCCTCCAAGATTGTTTTAAATTGAACCAATTTTAACTATTCAAAACAGATGAATAGGGCAGCCCTGGTGGCTCAGCAGTTTGGCACCACCTTCAGCCCAGGGCCTGATCCTGGAGACATGGGATCGATTCCCCACATCGAGCTCCCTGCATGGAGACTGCTTCTCCCTCTGCCTGTGTCTCTGCCTCTCTCTCTCCTCTCTGTGTATTCTCATGAATAAATAAATAAAATTAAAAAAAAAACAGATGAATAATACATTCACAAAAAATAATGAACTTTCTCATAATTATTTCTTTTGTTAGCATTGATTAATATGCTCTGAGGACAGTGTCTACCCTTTGAGTCCAGGCATTAAAAGTAACTGCTGCTTTTTAGAGTACTTTCTATTCAAATAGAAACAGCTCATCTTGTTTGATAGAGATATATATATATATATATTTTTTTTTAAGATTATTTATTTATTTATTTATTTATTTATTTATTTATTTATTTATTTAGAGAGGCAGAGACACAGGCAGAGGGAGAAGCAGGCTCCATGCAGGAAGCCCGATGTGGGACTCGATCCCGGGTCTCCAGGATCACGCTCCGGGCTGCAGGCAGCGCTAAACCGCTGCTGCTCTGATAGAGATATTTTTGAAATCCTTTCATGGCATAGTTAGGTTTATGTGCTTTTCTTTCCAGACTGAATATCTCACAAATTGAGTTCACCCAGGTTTACTAAATATGAGAGAAGCGATAAACACATTTTTCAGTTTTTGCAATTTTACTACTTTATAAAGATCTGTATCTTTTTTCATTTGAAATAGAGTCTCTATTATAAACTCTCATATTCATGGACAGTTAACTTTTTCTTTTTGGGAATGCGTGTACTGGTTTATGAGCACCAGGAAAATGTAGCGCTGAAAATTGCTAAGAGAACCAGAGGGCTCCTGTTGGATACCTGAAGTCAAGCTCTAATTCTCCCAAAGAGATGAGCCTTTGTAGAAATGTGACTATTCACAAGAACTTTTTTTGTGCTTTAGATGTGGAAACAACTTCTGTGCATCTCATCGCTATGCAGAAACTCACGGCTGCACCTATGATTACAAGAGTGCAGGGAGGAGATATTTACAGGAGGCAAATCCTGTGGTTAACGCACCCAAACTTCCAAAAATCTAGCTCCTGCTCTGCGCCTAGGAATCGTATTACAATGACAGAAGAAATATTGTTTAGACTGCATTATTTTTGTTCGACTCCCAAAAGATTTGCCAAATGACAAAAACATACAATGCATACTGTTGGAGAAAGAATGCTACTGTATTTGACATCTTTATCCTTTGGGGAATCAAAAGTTTTAAAAGTAGTTTTAAAAACTTTATAATGATTTAGCTTTGTTATTGCATGTCTTGTGTTAACTATTTTCTATTTGATACTGCAATTTAATAGACAAGTCTTCAAAAGATGCACTTTAGGAAGTTATCACTGACTATGTAACCAGCTTCCACATTGTACAGAAATGTGTTGTCCTGAAACGGCTCTACTCAAATCCACCACTTCTTTGAGGGGTGAGGGTTGGGAGGTGGGGATTTGTTTTTGTATTTTTTTTTTAAATCCCATGTGTGAAAATTTATTGAATTTACTAGAAAGTTCCTTTTTATTTCAAGCTACTTTTTATAAAAAAGAACATTTCATGTCCCCCCTGTGGTTTTAACACATATATATTTCTTCCATATTCAGATTGGCATTCAGATACGTTCCATTCTATAAAACACATCATGTTAATCATACTATATATATTTCTTAAAATACTACTTTTTGAATGGTAGTTTGCAATAGAAAGGGTCTCAGTTGCCATTAAATACAGAATTCTAACTTTTCACTTTTTGAAAAATGGCTACATTTAAAACAAAATCTCACAGCTTGGTTTGTTTTTCTTTTGAGTGCTATTATTACCAGGAGAAATTCAAATAAATATTCAATTTCATTATAAGTTTGATTATTTACAATAATTTTATAAATAATTTAAAATTTTTAATTCAATTCAATTAATATATACTGTATTATTAGTTTCAGAGGTAGAATTCAGTGATTTATGAATTGTATATAATACCCAATGCTCATCACTTCCAAGTGTCCTCCTTAATGCCCATCACCCAGTTTGGTAAACTAAAAACTGAACTACTTGACACAAATATAAATATTTTCCTTAGTCTGTATAGCTCCCCTTAGAAAGTATACCATTAAATGTATCACTCTTCCACTAATATCTTTCCCACTTGTAAATATATAGTTCAGTACCCCCCCTCCTTTATCAAGACAACATGTGCTTTAGACATTTAAAAATCCAAGAACTCTATTACATGGATAGGCTGCTGGAAAATGGACCAAAACATATTTATTCTATAATAAATATGAATGGTTAGGGTATTGATATGTGCTTAGCGCATGATGCTTTTTAAATCAAGACCATGTAGAAATAACTCTTGTTTTAAGTTTACCAAAGATTTTGGTCAAAGTTGAGTTTTTTATTGTTATTGTTTTACTAGTTCCTAAGTTACTGAGAGAGAAACCAGTTGAATTCAAGAAATATTATTACTGGAAAGCATTTCTTTATGCTTTAAATTCTTATAGGGATGGATCCTAATTTTAAAGATCTCAGATATATCTCTTCATCCCCAGTAATTATCAGAGTGCTTTGATGTAGACACTGGACACATTAGTTAATTAAATTACTTATACTGTACATCTTAACTGTGATGAAAAATGAAGGTGTTTATGTCGTTTCATATGCTAAACTAATTTTATGTGATAAAATTCAGTTTCTGGAATTTATTTTATTTTTTGTTGAGGGGAAGGAGAAAGAATCTTAACCAGGCTCCACACGGGGCCTAGAGCCCTACACAGGACTCGATCTCACAACTCTGAGATCATGACCTGAGGTAAAGTCAAGAGTTGGACGCTTAACCAACTGAGCCATCCAGGCACCCTCCGGATTTTATTTTTAAACAGTAAATATTTGGTTTTAGCAACATTAGAAGTTAAAATGTTTAACTTTTAGCTTTGTGAAATATTTTTCAAGTTAAGTTTAGTATATTTTAGTCATTCTAACGAGAATTTAAAATATATACTCAGATGTTTTAAAATTTTACCCATGTTGTTACTTGTGGAGGGATTTAATCATAATAGAGAATACAGGAATTAATTTCCTGGCATATGTTTAATGTGGTTTTAAGCCATCAGGATAGGTAATCCAATCTTCTTTCTAGTGGGGTTTTCCAAAATATGACCCCTAACCTATCTAGAAACATAAGATTTTAAGTGATGCATGGATAAACATTTAAAAATAATTACATATGTTTAATGTTTATCAGAAAATAACTCAAGTAGCTTAAGTTGAAAATAAACTGATGTAGATGAAAAAGTTGATTGAAAATTGACAAGCAAAGGAATATATAACAAATCAAAAAAGTACATGTGAATGACTGAAATTTAGGAATAAAGGCATGTCGTGTTTCTTTGAAAATTATGTTAAACTTTAAAAATGGTTGATGAAAGTGAATACATGATTTTAGAAAAACTGCATAAGGATAAAAAATGAACGTAATAATTTCATCATGGTTCCCTTCTCCTGTCCCCCAATCTCTTGTACAAATTTCTATTTTAGTTTTTCTGGTAATTACTATCATAACACTAGGTAATATATTTAGACATTATTTTTTGACACTCCCTCATTACAGATAAGGAATTTAGTATGATAACATCATACCTCCATACTCCCCAGTTTTTATTAGTGTGTTAGTCTGATGAGGCTGCCATTATAAAATATCATTGACTAAGTGGCTTAAAAAACAGAAATTAATTTTCTCACCATTTGGCAGGCTAGCAGTCCGAGGTCAAGGTCCAGCAGGGTGGTGGTTTTCTGGTAAGATATCTCTTCCAGGCTTTCTTCTCAGTGTGTCTTCATGGCCTTCCCTCATGTGTGCATACATGGAGCTCTCTAGTGTCTCTTCTTAGAAGGACACTAATCCTCTAGGACCAGGGTCCCGCTCTTTTGACCTCACTTTTTTTTTTTAAGATTTTATTTATTCGTGAGACACACACATACACACACACACACACACACACACACACACACGAGGCAGAGGGAGAAGCAGGCTCCATGCAGGAAGCCCGACTTGGGACTCGATCCGGGGTCTCCAGGATCACACCCTGGGCCTAAGGTGGCACTAAACCACTGAGCCACTCGGGCTGCCTTCTTTTGACCTCACTTAATCTCAATTACTTCCTTAATCCAGAAATAGCCACACTGGGGGTTAGAGTTTAACATAGGAGTTTGAAGAACACACATATATTTAGTCCATACCAATCAGTTCTTTATAGTTATAGTGTTTATTTCAAATTCACCCATTTCTCTGCAGTTACCCTTGTCCATAGCACCATAGCTTTCACCTGAGCGATTGTAACTGCTTCAGCTTCCTAACTGGGCTTCTTGAATTAACTCTATGTCCTGTATATAATTCCATTTTCTACACTTCAGTTGTAGTGAGCTTGAGAACCAAGAAATTGAGCATATCGATGCCTGAAATATATCAGTGACTTCTTGTGTTCTTTGAATAAAGACCCAAGACCTTAATACTTCTTCCTAAAAAGGGCCCTGTGATCTGGTCCCCACCAATTTCTCCAGCCTCAAATTGCACTGTTTCCCCCTGCTGTCTGGAATTTGCTTATGTTGACTTTCTTTTAGTTTTCCCAGCCTATTTCTTTCTCCTTGATACCCACCAGTTTTTCAGATGCTTACTCCATCATTACTTCCTGAAGGAAGCCTTCCCTGATGAATACTTGTCTAAGCCATCACTCTTCCATTTCCTTCCATATACTTTTCCTTCATGGGCTCTACTGCAGTGTTCTATTGATATTTCTGTGATCCTTTGAATTGCACAAGATGGCAGGTCCATCAGAGTAGGAATTGCCTTTCTGTCCATCTATCCAACCTTATTCCCAAGCATTACAAAAACTTGTAAGAATGTATTAAATCTTTTTAGTGATCAATCAACTTTAAGTGGTATTATTGCCTTTTCTGCCTGTTTTCAGATTGATTTAAAAATTGAAAGCAGAGACTCCTGGTGGCACAATCGTTCAAGCATCCAACTCTTGGTTTCAGCTCAGGTCATGCTCTCAGGGTTGTAAAATCAAATCTCAGATTGCACTCTGCACTCAAGATGGAGTCTGCGTATGACTCTGTCTTCCTCATCTTTTTCCCCTCCCTGTGAACTCTCTCTCTTAAAAAAAAATAAATCTTTTTTTTAAATGAAAGGAATAAGAAGTTAAAATATTACATTTAGAAATACTGTTCATTGAAGATTCAAATTGTATGATAGTATATTTTCTAGAGTCACTATAGAGAGAAAATGAATTTTCCTTTAATTCCTTCATTTGCTTAAAATTATACCATATTATTTCTTATTCCCTTTTTGTGTGGCTTATGCTTTTGTTTCCAAATGCTTTTTTCCTTAATGTCATTAAGAAAATGTACTTGTATCTTACCATCAGATTAAGACTGTTCAGATAGTTAATTATATAGTTTATTTGTTGGGGATCATTCTTCTTGCAGACATTTTTAACATAATCATTTGCCTTTTATTGTAATTAAATAATTTTTTAAAAAAGATTTGTTCATGAGAGGGAGGCAGAGACATAGGCAGTGGAAGAAGCAGGCTCCCTGAGAGGAACCTGATGCAGAACTTGATCCCAGGACCCAGGGATCATGACCTGAGGCAAAGGCAGACACTCAACCACTGAGCCACCCAGGTGCCCTTATAATTAAATCGTTTTATTTTTATTTATTTATTTATTTATTTATTTATTTATTTATTTATTTATGTATGATAGTCACACAGAGAGAGAGAGGCAGAGACATAGGCAGAGGGAGAAGCAGGCTCCATGCACCGGGAGCCCAAGGTGGGATTTGATCCCGGGTCTCTAGGATTGCGCCCTGGGCCAAAGGCAGGCGCCATACTGCTGTGCCACCCAGGGGCCCCTTAATTTGTTTTAATATCATATTATTTTGAAATGTTTTCAAATTTACAGAAAAGTTATAAGCACAGAAAAAAGAACTCCCACAGTCTTTTTGTCTCAGATTCCTTAGCTATTGATTTTTTGTCATATTTATTCTCTCTCTGTGGGTGTCTATAACCATTATCATTAGTCTTTTCCTGAACCATTTGACTAAAATTCAGGCATGATGCCCATCCATCCATAAATATTCTAATAATGAGTCTGAACAAGGGCACTCCTCTATACAATTTCCATCTAACTCTTCAAAAGAGAAAATCAGTATTGTTGATATGACGTCCAATCTATGGAACCCCACTCAAATTTTGCCAACTTTCACAAAAATGTTTTCTCTTTCCTCTCTGGCTCAGGATCCTTCAGCAGAATTTCATGGAGGGCCGTGGATATAGAAACTTTGCCATTCCTGACATGTATAAAATTGTCCTTTTTATGAGTTCACACTTAATTAATGGTTTGGCTGGGTTTAGAAGTCTTTCCTCAAAAGTTTGAAGGCATTAAAACAGTGACTTCTAAAAATAAAATAAAATAAAAAAATAAAACAGTGACTTCTATATAGAATGTTACTGATGGAATCCTAAAGCCAATCTAATATTTACATCTTTGTTAGTAAGATGGTCGCCTTTTTTGTTTTTGTTTTTTTTTTTTCCAGACACTAAAGCATTTTCTCTTAGTTTTTGGACATTTGAAACTTCATTCATTTTCATCCATTTTTCTTGATATTGTTGTATTTATTCTTTCTGAAGTCTCTATTTTCTATAGCTCAGGGATTTTTTTTTAAATGAAAAATTGATCTCCTCCTCCATTGCCTCTGTTTTCTTATGGAAATTCTCTTAGATGGTTGGTTCCCTAGACAGATACTTAATTTATTTTAAAATATTTTTATTTAAAATTAAAGAAACTTTAAATGCATATACAGAAAAGTGAATATACAAAAATTATATAAAGCTCCATAACTTATCACAAAACAAATCTCTGTTTAACTACTGCCCAGGTTAAGAAATAGGAAACATTGCCAGTACTCCAGAACCCATTCTTGCCTTCTGTCCTTTCCCAATCACTACCCCCTCGTCTATAAAGGTAACCAACCATTTTTCCTGCATTAGTCATTTTCTTGTATTTCTTTATGGTTTTACCACCTAAGCATCTATCCCTGCAGTTTTGCCTTACAAAACCAAAAACCTTTGCCTCGGGAATTGTATAGTATGTGTTAGTCTTTATCTGGCTTTTTTTCACTCGGTATTCACTGGGAGATTTGTGTTAAATGTAGTTGTACTTAATTTTTATTGTGGTATTCTTTTGTATGAGTGTGCTACAATGTATTCTTCATCATGTTGATGGACATTTAGGTTGTTTCTAGCTTTGAGTATTCTATATAATGCTGTTATGAACATTTGTACACATATCTCTTAAGAGCAAATGTATACACATTTCTTTTGAGTCTATACCTAAGAGTAGAATTGCTGGATTGTAGGCTTATCATTGTGTTTAATCTACTACTAGCAAATTTTCCAAAGTGGTTTTTACTAATTTATCTCTACCCATAACAGATTGAGAGTCCTCCTCTGTTTCATATCCTTACCAGTATTTATCTCTTTTAGTCATTCCAGTGACTGGCTTTTGTTTACAACTTCTCACATGTTCCTGCCCTCCTCACTTCCTCAGCCTTATTTCTTAGCAGCTCCAAGGTACTTTTCTTTGCAGCTTTAGGAATTGGGGGGATGGAGTATGGTCCCAGCTTTGGGGAGGAGGTGGTCTCCCTTGAATGATGTGTATAGTGTGTGTGTGTGTGTGTGTGTGTGTGTGTGTGTGTGTATTTTTTCCTCATAAAGACTTTTTCCTTAGTTATGCTTTACTTTTTTATTCAGGAAGGGATGACCTGCTCAGAGACTTTAGCCTGTATTTCATTATCCAGTACCCTATCACAGGGGTAGCTGGGAGATCAAAGTTTTAGTTTTTTCATTAAAGTAGTTTCAAGCAAGGAAGAAAGAGGTTGGAAATGGAGATTGGGTCAGCAACCTACAGTGTCTGCTACAAAAAGAATTATTAGATTTCAAAAAGGATGAGAATTTAGGGTTTGTTGGAGTGGAAGGTAAATATAAAGGACAAAATCCTAATGAAAGGAATTTAGGGACACTAGGTTAACCCAAGAGCTCATATCCAGAGTCTGCCCAGAGAAAGATTATATACATAGGAGAGGAAAAAAATAAATAATAAATTCCAGATTTTAGTCTATATAGTATTTTTTTGTTATCACATCCTCAGTATTTAAATATATGCACTCCTATTTTACCAAAAGCAATGTTGACCAAAAAAATACCTGTAGAAGACATTAAGGGAAGAAAAATTGATAAAGGATGGAATAAATGCTAATAGGCTTAAGTCATAAAAATAAAAAGTTACAAGTAGAATAAAAAAATCCAGTACCTTGCTGTATAGGAAACATCTGAAGGAGAAACATATAGGCCAATATTAGGCCAGTCCTTTTGCTCATTTCTTTTTGGTGGTTAGCAATATTTAATTATATGAGTATATATCATGAGTGTGTCAGCAGAGAGGACCTAGAAGCAACAGCATCCTAATAGTAACAAGCACATCTAAGCACCCATACTCCAATACATGCTCTAATACCATACCCCAATAAAAGGTTTCTGATACCATACCCCAATAAAAGGACAATACCATACCTGTTTGGAGAAATATCTGATTCTAGGACTGGGACAGGAAATATATGGCTTCTTGTAGTTCCAGAAGGAAATGATTTTTTAAAAATCCATGACAAAAAAAATGTACAATCATAAGGGGGGTATGTCAGAGGAACACAGTAGCCACTAACAGAGCTCCCAGTGGCCAAACCTGATACAATGTGAGCAGTAAAGTAGTATGGATTATAACTCAAAGTACAAAATAAGTATCGATAAGTCTATAGTTATATAAACAAATGATTAAATAAAATTTGAAATTATAGAAAAAGGCATGTCTCCTGTACAGAATAATTCCGTACATAGTCCTCTCTTGAGCGTATAACTAACTCCCCATCCTTTAACTGTGCTCTGTGCTTAGTAACCTCTTTCCAATGGAAAGAAGGAAAAGAGTAACTTTACAGTGGAGAAATTTGGCAAACACTACCTTAGTCAGGTGATCAACATCAACAATGATACGTCATGTTGATAGTATGAGTAGTAAGAATGGCACTTACTCTCAAAACTCTGCAACCCCACTCTCCCCATGAGAAAACATTAGCAATACTCAGCTGAGGTATATTTGACAAAACACCTGACTTGTACTTCTTGAAACTGTCAAAGTTATCAAAAACAAATTCTGAGAAGCTGTCACAGATAAGACAAGTCTAAGAAGATGTGATGAGTAAAAGTAATGTGGGATCCTGGATGGGATCCTGGAAAAAGAAAGGGATATTAGGTAAAAACTAAGGAAAGCTGAATAAAGCATGGACTTTAATATACTATACTAATTAATATATTAAAAGGAGAAACTGTGGGATATAGAGGAAATCTTCATACTATGTTTGCAAATTTTATGTAAATCAAAAACTATTCTAAAAAATAGTTTAAAAAAAAGATGTGCGAACAGAATTGGAATAGACTAGGTAGTATGTACCTTAATATCTATTGTAGACATAGCAGGACAAGTTTATAGTGAAAAACAAGATGGATTTAACATTTTGGTAGAGAGTAAAATGGGACAAATAGTAGGGATATATTTTCTCAAGTATTTTATTCCTTTATAAAAATTCCACTTTGAGGGCAGCCCGGGTGGCTCAATGGTTTAGCGCCGCCTTCAGACCGGGGTGTGATCCTGGAGACCCAGGATCGGGTCCCTCATCGGGCTCCCTGCATGGAGCCTGCTTCTTCTGCCTGTGTCTCTGCCTCTCTTTCTGTGTTTCTCTCATGAATGAATAAATGAAATCTTTTTAAAAAAAATTCCACTTTGAGCACAGCCATATTGTGGGAGGGAAGAGCTGAAGTAGGTGCTCTTGGCTCCCCGCTGCATGCCTCAGTCTGTGAAGGAACTCACCGCCCAGCCACCATCATGCCTGGGCACTCACAGGAAGACTTCAGCTGCATGGTCACCAACCGATGTGACCAGTTATTTGATGACAAATCAGACCCCTTTGAGTTGTTGAAGTCAGCAGAGAAGAAGAAAAAAAGCTGGCGGAGCCGGCATTGGGGTCCCTGGGGCCAAGAGCACAGTTCAGGTTGCAGTCCAGACCAACTCCAATGTAGCAGGCAAACAGCTGCATAAAGAGTCCCAAGAACCAGGTGACCCCTCATGTTGGGGTGGTGTGCAAGAAAGAGGAGACGTAGCTGCCAATGTCACTTAAGAATAAGATGTGTTGGAAGAAGACCAACCATTGAAGATGAGTTAATAGAGTCTCCAAAATACATTCAGAAACAAATATAACAGTAGTGACTTGGATCAGTCAAATGTGACTGAGGAAACACCTGAAGGTGAAGAACATCCCGTTGCAGACACTGAATATAAGGGGAACGAAGTTGAAGAAGTAAAGAAAGAGGGTCCAGAAGAAATGACTTTGGATGAGTGGAAAGCTATTCAAAATTAAGGACCGGGAAAAAGTAGGATTTAATATATGTTCTCATTCATTTGGGGAATATAAAAAAATAGTGAAAGGGAATAGAAGGGAAGGGAGAGGAAATGGGTAGGAAATATCAGAAAGGGAAACAGAACATAAAGACTCCTAACTGGGAAACGAACTAGGGGTGGTGGAAGGGGAGGAGGGCGGGAGGTGGGGGTGAATGGGTGATGGGCACTGAGGGGGGCACTTGACAGGATGAGCACTGGGTGTTATTCTGTATGTTGGCAAATTGAACATCAATAAAAAATAAATTTATTATTAAATAAAAAATAAAAATAAAGAAGATTGATATATAAAGAAAAAAAGGAAAACCAAATGAAGGTGCCAATGGGCAGTAGAAGAAGGGATTTTTTCTTTATGGTCAAAGAGTGAAGATGCTCATGCTGCAGATTTGGTTATAGACCATCATATCTGAAAGCCAGCAAATGATATTCTTAGCTGGAGATCAATTTTGGAGACCTTGTTTGCCCATGATGTGTTGCTAAGGGTGGATGAGGTGGTGGGCATGGTGGGTATCCAGACTGAGGCAGAACTGACAAGTACTTCTGATGTAGATGACCCTGAGGCATTCCTAGCTCTGCCTTAACTAGATGCCCTGGTTCCTTTGTGGGCCCTCTCATCTGAAATCTTGCATTCTTACCAATCCCAAAAGAATTAAGAATTAAAAGAAAAAAGACTGTCATACATACTGTTCTCATCTAAAGACTGAATTTTGGGGGATCCCTGGGTGGCGCAGCAGTTCGGCGCCTGCCTTTGACCCAGGGCGCGATCCTGGAGACCCGGGATCAAGTCCCACATCGGGCTCCCGGTGCATGGAGCCTGCTTCTCCCTCTGCCTGTGTCTCTGCCTCTCTCTCTCTCTCTCTCTCTCTCTCTCTCTCTCTGTGACTATCATAAATAAATAAAAATTAAACAAAATATATCATGGTCATTTAAAAAAAAAAAGACTGAATTTTGTTTTGAAAATGAATTTCTCTCCCTACATAGAAGTATCAAGAGTAGTAATTTATTCATTTAGATTTTATTTATTTATTCATGAGAGACACACGGAGAGAGAGAGAGAGAGAGAGAGAGGCAGAGACATTGGCAGAGGGAGAAGTAGGCTCCTTCAGGGGAGCCTGATGTGAGACTCGATCCCAAGACTCCAGGATCACAACCTGAGCCGAAGGCAGATGCTCAACTGCTGAGTCACCCAGGTGCCCCCAGTTTTGTAGAGTGGCAGCAGGGATGTTTTAATAATATTCAGAGATTATGCATTCTTCATGAATACTTTTGTATTGCTGCTTGCAAATATGTATTTCCAAACTTGAAATACAAGTGTCAACAGTCTGTACCAGTTTAAAGCTTTCACTTCATTTGTGTTTTTAAATTAAGGATTTAGATGTTCTGCCAATTACAAACTGGCTTTAAGTATTGAAATATTTAATATCACTTTTAATACCCACTTTGTATTTTCACACATAGCTGAGTCATGTAAACTTTCAAATTTTACACTGTGTGGAATACTAATACTACTTTATTTTAACTTAGTTTTAATATTTTAATTTCTGAGGAAATTTCTCCACTTTTCATAATAGCTGTTATATATGCTAAATCTTTGTATACAGAAATATCAGTGCTTGAACAAATTCAAGCCATATTGGTTTATTAACCCTTGCTCCTGTGTCATTCATTAGGTTCAAACTTAAAATTGATTCACAATTTCAACTATATCTGCTTTTATTTATTTTTATTTAAAATTAAAAAAAATTTTTAAATTTTTTAAAAGATTTTATTTATTCATGAGAGACAGAGAGGGGGAGCGGCAGAGACACAGGCAGAAGGAGAAGCAGGCTCCATGCAGGGAGCCTGACGTGGGACTTGACCTGGGGTCGCCAGGATCATGCCCTGGGCTAAGGCAGCGCTAAACCGCTGAGCCACCCAGGCTGCCCTATATTTGCTTTTAAAATGTGTGACTTTACCATTTTAAAAATCAAACTAGACACCTTGCTGGTTAAAATTTAAGGCATTTATTGTTGATACGCATCCTATCAAGTGGAATAGTTTTATGAGTGTTGGATTATTTTCCCCTCAAAGGGCTGGTAGAACAAGTTGATTTGGCTCCCGTGTATGTTTTAAACTGTTCTGTAAAATAAATGTCTGGCCACTCAGTATGATTTATGTGTATGGAAGGTCCCAAATCAAAATTGTTCTTCCATAATCAACAACCCTTTAACCTTTCCTTTTCCTAAAGAAACCAAAGGACACTGGTTTGGATGGTAAGATGGGGAGACTGTATTAATTTTTAGAATTTGGAAAGCAGACCGCTTTATTTATTTTTAAAAATTTTATTTTTTATTTATTTATGATAGTCACAGAGAGAGAGAGAGAGAGGCAGAGACATAGGCAGAGGGAGAAGCCGGCTCCATGCACCGGGAGCCCGACGTGGGATTCGATCCCGGGTCTCCAGGATCGCGCCCTGGGCCAAAGGCAGGCGCTAAACCGCTGCGCCACCCAGGGATCCCCAGACTGCTTCATTTTATAAGGTTGGAACAGCAGCACCGTCCATGAAATATAATTGGTTTATATTATATTTGGATATATTTGGTATATCTGTTTCTGAATTTCCTATGTTGCTGTTAATTTTGGTCTTAAATTGATAGATAACTGTTCCACAGAAAATGGTAAGTATATTTTATTCTTCCTCCATTAGAAAATTAGAGTAATGGATCTGGTGAATGAGAGCATCACCATTTACTAAAATATACATGGACAGAAGTATCAACAAAGAGATTCTCTAGGATATTTTTAAAAAATCTTCTGCCACATTTATTGGTAAACAAGGAAAGGAATTTCATGTACAGTTTTAAACATCTTTTGTCACTCAATATTTTCTACCCGTGTATGGTAATGTGGAGTTTTAAAAATATTGAAGATTTTAAATCATAAAATAATTAACTTTGGGGGCATGAAAATCTCTGTAAAATATAAAAATAATTTTTAAGCACTATATTCTTAGAATTACTGTGTTGTAAAATGCTGTCAATACAAAGTGCAGCAATAACTGAAGCTAAAAAATTCTTCACACTTAAAAAATTCTAGAATATATTATTTTATACCAACATTTATAAATAGTACTTATTAAAATGTGCACAACATAGTCAAAGCTGTAGCTTACAGGAAAATGGTGCTATATTGTTTTTTTTTAAGATTTTATTTATTTGATAGAGCAGGAGCTGAGGGAGGGGCAGAGGGAGAGGCAGACTCCCCACTGAGCAGGGACCCTTCTGTGGGGCTCGATCCCAGGACCCTGGGATCATGACCTGAGCCAAAGGCAGATGCTTAACTGACTGAGCTACCCAGGCACCCCAAAATGATTTTCTTGAAAAACATTTCCTTTAAGGTGCACCTGGTTGACTCAGTTGGGTGCCTGACTCTTGGTTTCGGCTCAGGTCATGATCTCAAGGTTGTGGGATCGAGTTCCATGTTGGGCTTTACACTCAGTAGGGAGTCTACTTGAGGTTCTGTCTTTCTCTCTGCCCCTCCCCCTTCTTTTGCTCTCTCAAGTAAATCTTTCTTAAAAATTTCATTTAAATACAGTATTCAGTTATTCAATAAATATTAATTGAGCATCTATTAGGTGTCATGCACTATTGTAAGTGATGCAGATGTAGTGTTTAACTAAACCAAAATTCCTGCTTTCGTTGCATGCTTACATTCTAGAAGAAAAACAAATAAAAAGTAAATATGCCAGATGGAGTATCGGTGTGTTCGGTTGCTGTGTTTAGTTACTAGGGCTACTATAACAAAGTACCATAAAGTGGGCAGTTTACACAACAGATTTATTTTCTCACAAATCGGAAAGCTAGAAGTCAGAGATCCAGGAGTTGGCAGAGTTGGTTTCTTCTGAGAAGAATGCCACTGATTTGCAGATAGTCCCCATCTCCTCGTGTCTTCACGTGGTCTTTCCTCCAATGCATGGAGGAAATGTGTGCTCTAATCTCCTCTTCCTTTGTGGACACCAATCTTAATGTATCAGGGCCCACCCTAATGACCATATTTTGCCTTAATCACCTCTTCAAAAGCCCTATTGTTGTGGAGTGAACTGGGGAGACTCCGTGCCCTGGGGCCTCAACCCATCCAGACCTGAAAAAGTCACCAAAAGCTCTTGGTCTCATCAGGAGAAGGAATTCAAGGACAGACACGCAGCATAGCAGATAAGTAATGGAAGTGGGAAAGTTTATTAAAGCGAAAAGTACACTCTCAAGATGTGAGAGGAGAGAGAGAGAGAGAGAAAGACCTGTGTGCCCTGGGGGTTGGGTTTGGTTTCTATCTTTAATAGATAGTTGTTAACTAGGGGGTGGAATAGTTATTACTTGGGACAGGAAGCTGGTTTCTCACTTTTTCTTTCTAATTCGGTCAGAGGTTTCCTGTCATGGCATCCTCCATCCTGGGTCTCAGGGTTTTTTGTTTGTTTGTTTGTTTGTTTTTGTTTTTGTCGGGTTTGAGCTGGCTTTTTGTGAGTGCTGCCAGGACAAGTCTCTGACTTTCCCTGATAGCTGGCCAGACCTCCTCGTTGTTGTCCTCCAGGTATCCTATTAGAACCTAACTAACTGCTGACTCTGTCTCCAATGAGATTCTGGGGGTTAGGGGTTCAACATATTTGGGGAGACATAATTCAGACCATAACAATCTATATATTACTGTGGTAACAAATTAACCCCCAAAGCTCATTGGTTTAACACAACATAGTTTATTCTTCACCCATGCAAAATCCATTGAGCCAGGCAACTTCCCAGGATAGCTGCCTGATGAGGCAATTCAGGCTGATTCAGGTTATTTCCATTGCATGGTTTTGCCAAGGCAACATTTGTTCTCTAAGATTGTTGCAGCAGGGGAGAGAGGGCTTTTGAATGACTTTGTCTAGAAGTGCATATACATTCTGTTTATAGTCTGTTGGTTAGAGCTAGTCAAATGGCTTTACCCAGTTGAGTTATGGGGGTGAGAATAGATATTTAATGAGCTCTAAATGTCTCTGCCACAGATGCTATTAAGTGCTAAGAACAAAAACCAGGCACAATAGGGTGTTTATAAAACAACTATTTTAGAAAGGGTGGTCAAAGAGCTTCACTATTAGAAAGTGACATTTAAGTAAAGTCACAAAGGAATTGAGGAAATGGGAGAAAGCATTTTATGCCTGAGGAAACCAAGAAATAGCAAGGAAGCCTGGTAACGAGCAAAGCAAGTAAGAGGACAACAGAAAATAAGGGAGGACTTCATAGGCATGAAATTTGGATTTTATTCTGAACTGGAATAATATTGGAGGCATACATAATTTGACTTAAGTTTTAAAAAAATCACTCTGGTGATTGTATGGAGAAAAGATTGTAGGGGACATGGATGGAAGTCAGGAGACAGATACAGTAACCATCCATGTAGGAAATCACAGGCTGGACTAGGATGTAGCACTCTCCTGGATGGTTTTTACCCTTCTCTCCTGAAACCACCAGCACCCCTCTCCCTGTCTTCACTCTCAACTTCTTATTTTACTAAACTAGGAACAATTGGAAAAGAGATTCTTTTTTTAAAGATTATTTATTTTTCTTTTTTTTAATTTATTTTTTATTGGTGTTCTATTTGCCAACATATAGAATAACACCCAGTACTCATCCCATCAAGTGCCCCCCTCAGTGCCCACCACCCATTCACCCCCACCCCCCGCCCCTCTCCCTTTCCACCACCCCTAGTTCGTTTCCCAGAGTTAGGAGTCTCTCATGTTCTGTCTCCCTTTCTAATATTTCCCACTCGTTTTTTCTCCTTTCCCCTTTATTCCTTTTCACTATATTTTATATTCCCCAAATGAATGAGACCATATAATGTTTGTCCTTCTCCGATTGACTTATTTCACTCAGCATAATACCTTATTGAGAGAGAGAGAGCTTGTGTGAGTAGGGGGAAGGACAAAGGGAGAGGGAGAATCTTCTGCAGACTCCACACTGAGCAAAGCCCCACGTGGAGCCTGATCCCAGGACCCTGAGCTCATGACTAGGGTTGAAATCAAGAGTCAGATGTTTAACTGACTGAGCCACCCAGGCGCCCCTGGAAAAGAGATTCTATATGCATCTAACAACAAATATAACCAAGCTATCTGTATCTGTGCCTTCCCACTTCCCTTGCTCATCTATCTATGGATGACCCTTCCAGCCAACTCCAGAATTTCCTTCCTACAGTTGTCAGTCTTCTGCATTGGTATTTTCTTATCACTGGACCATTTTTATTAGTGTATAAATATTTAAACAGAAAACCTTAACCCTCCCCCCCATCTCTTGCCTGCTGTTGTCCCATTCCCATGCTTGTCTTTGCAGCAAAAGGAAATTTGCTTCCTGTCACAATTTACTATCTCTGAAATAAGGCTTGTATCCCTGCCACTTTATCTTAGTTGCTCTGTTCTCAAGTTCTCCACTCCTAAATGCAAAGGTCAGTTCTCATTTTACTCAACTTCTCAGCAAACGAAATGACACACTGAGGCACTTTTTCCTTCTTCCTAAACATTTTTCTTCACTTAGCTTTTAGGATTCCTCTATTTCATTTCTCTTACCTCTGGCTGCTCCTGCTATGTTTCCTTTGCTAATCTTCCTATCCCCAAAGTGCTATATGAGCAGGCTTTGGATCTTTTTTCTCCCTTGTAGTTACACAATTAATATCCTTGGTCAGCAACTTTTAGTGATTTTCAAACTGTAGGACCATACTGTTACTTGGTTAAAAAATCAGTTGAGTTGGGAGAAGTTTTAAAAATGGAACAGAATAAAGTGGAAAAGAATGGAGATAGTGAATTATAGGGAAGTTAGGTTTGCTGCTTGAAACTTAAGTTATCTATGTGTATTTGGTCAGTATGGAAAATGTATTTTGTATCCTGGGTTGAGATAAGAAGGTATGAAAGTTACTGCTTCGTGTGATGTCAGTCTTGTGGCTTTAAATACCATCGACCAATCAATTTATATCTCCCTATGTCTCTCCAGAATTCCAGTGTCTTCTGTGCAGTTGCTAACTGTGCATCTCTATTTGGATGACTAATAGGCATGTCAAATTTAGCATGTCCAAAATCAAATTCTTGTTTTTTTCTCCCAGGATGCACATATCCTTTGTTGACTTTCCAAATAAAAGTCAGTTATTTTACCAGCAAAAATTATTTTATTCGTGAATAGCAGAGAATTGCAACCTTAGGGTAGTCTAACACAAGAGAGGAACGTTATGTTATGGAGATGAAGGAAGAAGTTGGGAGGGGTTGTTTTGAACAAAAGTCCATTAGAGAAAAGCAAGAATTTGGGTGTGATGAGGGTTTCTCATTGGCCGAATTGCTGGGATAGTCAATTTCTTACAGGAGAGGCACTCACTGTACATCTTTTCCTATTGGGATCTGTAATTGATAATTCTTCCAGTACTTGATGACAAGTGGTATGGCACAAGAGCTCCCCCTGCTGGTCTCCCAACTCCATTTTCGTGAGGTTTCTCTATTTTCACACGTTTTTCCATCTAAGTAAATGACAGTTCCATCCTTTTGGTTGTACAGGCCAAAAACCTTGGAGTCATCCTGCACTCTGTTCTTTTACATATACCTCTAATCAATCTGGATATTCTATTGGCTCTACTTTTGAGATATACCAAACACTATATGAAGCAAAACTGTCATTTAGCATAGCACAAGAAGGCCAAAAGCAAGATAGAATAAACAGATATGGTGAAACCACATTTTTTTTGTTGTTGTTGTTAATAAAAAGGAAAAGTCATTTAGACTTGGAATCAGGAGACATAAATTCAAGGCTGGCTCTACCACATCATAGCTTTGTAGCCTTAGCAGGTTATCATTCACCTCTTTCTCTCTTTGCAAGTCATCACTCTAGTTCGAGATCCCTGGTATACACCCACTGCGTTAGATAATATGCTGTTTGGAGTCATATATGAGGATAGTACATCTTATCCTGCCTACCAGTGCATTTTGTTTGCAATGAAACCCTAACTGACAAACTAGATACGTTCAGCCATTTGGTGGTGACTTCTTTCCCACAAACTCTAGGAGAGGGTAGGCAATTTTTCTATGTGGGCTGAAGCAGTGGACAGATAGTATATGAGGAGTCCCCATCACCACAAATAGGATGTGGAATTTGACTTGCTGCCATAAGGCCGATGTTCCCTTTGAAGTGAAGACCAGGTCACCCATTAGCAATTCTCTTATTGGTAGTCTTCCATTCTAAATGCAAAATTTCTTTGTTTCCTTGCTGGCAATGCTCAACTCCAGTCCAGGTGGCTGATAATCCAGGCCCAGGACCTGAACACTTTGAAATTGTCGGTTGCCTTTTCCTCAGGACTCTGACCTTCTATATCAGTACTCTCTTGCCAAAGGTCAAATATGGTTAACATCGAGCACTTAAAGTGCTAGCATTATTTCACTTCATAACTATTCAGTAGATACTTTCTTTTAGGTAGATGAAGAGGTTCAGAAAGGTTTAAGTAAACTGCCTACATAGAAATGGCCTACAGAGAAATGATTCATCCTAGCATTGTCTCCATGAGTACTCCCTAACTTACAGATCCCTCTGGATGTGTGAGGGGTCTTTGCCACGTCTTAGGGATTCATAAGCCACAGATGAGCCAACTGTTTTTGCTTCTCAGGCATGGCGTAGGCATAAGGTATATCAGTGAAAGATATTATTTCTCCTTTCATGGAACTTCTGCTGCCAGAAGCAGCAGAAAAAGTCAAGCAGGTTGTGGCAACTGGCCTTGTAACCTATTTTCCGTAGGAAAAGATGAGTATGGAGAAAATTCATGACTGTGTTTTCTCCTTTTTGTAATGTTGCATTTTAGATGTGTTAATGTAGAGGATGCTTGACCTTGCACTGACCTGAAGGGTATTTTGAGCACACTCTTGACCCTGTCAATTTGCTCTTAGCCATGTATGCAAAGTGATCAGGATTGTGTGGAGGAATTAATTATGCAGTAGATCACTTCTGGGCAACAGAACAATTCTGTACTATTTGAAGGTAGTTGCTCACAATTCACTCATGAATTTACTAAGAAATAGTACAAATTATTAGTCTTTTATGAAATTTGTCATGAATATTATGGGAGAAATTGGCAGTGGCTGAAACTTCTGTAAAGTCTGATGTAGGAAAAAGATTTGGTAGAAATTGCTAAAAACAAGTATCAGCTATAATCATGAAAGTTTGGTGTGGACAAAAGGTGAATGCTGAATCACACACTTATTTAGATGTATCTGTATTTACATATACAAGGACTAGTTCTTATGAAAATTATAAAAAAAAATATGATTTAAAAGTTGGAAGTTGGGATCCCTGGGTGGCGCAGCGGTTCGGCGCCTGCCTTTGGCCCAGGGCGCGATCCTGGAGACCCGGGATCGAGTCCTGTGTCAGGCTCCTGGCATGGAGCCTGCTTCTCCCTCTGCCTGTGTCTCTGCCTCTCTCTCTCTCTCTCTCTGTGACTATCATAAATAAATAAAAATTAAAAAAAAAGTTGGAAGCTCCATAAGCCTTCCTCACATCATTCTATAATAGGATAGGCTGTAGAATAGCCTTGGGCTCCTGAGAGCGAAAGCAAACACAGGGTCCTTAAGGTAAACAAACGCTTTGCCTTTGCCAGCGTTAGGTAAGGAATTCTTTCCACTTTTTCCTCCAAGTTTAACGTCAGAATACTTGACCGAATTCCCTCGTCCTTGCAAAGCGCTAACAATACAAGCGGTCAAGGCCCGGGGGTCACAAAGGGAGGAGAGGGGAGCGGTGGGAGGCGCCCGCTTCCGCTCGCAGACCCGCAGGGCGCGCCGGCTCTCGCTCCGACCGCCGCGGCCCGCCCCTCGCGCCGTCGTTGCCAGGCAACAGCACAACGCCCCTCGCCCGCCCCCGGGCGGACACGTGACGCACGTGTCACGTGAGGAGACGGCGCGTCCTCCCGCCCAGGGGTGTAAACAGGCCCGGGTGGCGGCGGAGCTGCGGCCCTGCGGCATCCTGGTGTCCGGCATGCTTCGGGCGGGCCGGGTCGGCCCATCCGGGAGCTCAGCGCCCACCTGAGGTAACTCCTGCGGCCTCGGGACCGGCGTAGGTCGCGCCGCGTGCGGTCGCCGCTGCCCGCGGCAGACTAGGCCGGCTGAGCCCCCCGGCCCCGGCAGGGGGTGTGGCTGCCGCTGTGCAGTCCGCGACAGGTGGGTTGGGCGGGGCGGCCGCCGAGGCCAGGGCTGTGTAGCGCCCTGGGTCCCCGCCCTGGTGTGGAGCCGGCCGGTAGGCGGCGGCGACCCTGGGCCGTGGGCTCTTCCGCCTCGGCTGCTCGAGGCTGCCCCTGGGGCCCGGCCAAGCCAGGGGCCGCACGATCCGTCGGGAGCTGAAGGCCTCGGGCTGCCAGCCCGGAGTCCCGGTGAAGTCCGGCCTCTGAGGGCTGTGAGACCTTGAGCAAGTCAGCCTCGCGCCAGCCTGAGTTTCCACATCTGTACTGAACGTCTGGACTAGGGGATCTCTGAGGACCTTCCACCCCTGACGTGTGTGATCTCGAGGGAAACCTGCTTAACCTGCGTACTTTGGAAGCTGCCACAGGGAAAGCTTAGGTAGATATTTGTCTTTTAATTGCTAAGTTCCTGCTTGTCTTTAGATTTTTCATCTGACACGGTTTGGATTCATGTTCACCTGGGTAAAGTTTTTAGTAGAAAACGTATTATATGCTAGGTCGTTATGGTTTATGTTGCTGCCTTTTTCCCCAGGCTTTTCTGACGCAACACAACCTTTCTTAGAACCTCTCTGGAAGCCTCAGTTAAGGAAAGGAGGGCGGGGGGGGGGGGGGGTCGTGTGCCCGTGTGGCTCAGTGGGTTAAGTGCCTGCCTTCGGCTCAGTTATGATCCCAGGATCCGAGGATGGAGCTCCCACATCGACTCCCTGCTCAGCGGGGAGGCCGCGGCTCCCTCTCTCTGCCCCTCCCCCTGCTTGTGCTCTCTCGCTCGCTCTCAAATAAAGAAATAAAATCTTAAAAAAAAAAAAAAAGATAAAATCGAAACCTTTGTCTGCTTTACTGTCTTCCTGTTCCACTGCAATACTTCTGAAGGCCTCCAGGGATCACAGGTTGAGAAGCACTGGTATGCTGCTGAGGAAGGGTTCTGTGTTTGTTAATTTGACAGGGTCTGGAAGAGGAGTCTTTTGCCTATATGGAGTTTTCCATTATTTTTCCTTCAATTTTGTTTGACCGTGTGTCATGCAATTAGAGAGACAATTAGTATATTCTGCACATAGACTTGGAAAAGGCCCCAAATTTCCAATGGACCTTTCTCTTTCCATCTTTTCATTTCTTGCACTCCAGGCCCAGGGAAAGTAAGTGTATATTTATAATAGTTGGACCTGATGCTCATTGCTGGCCTAGTTGCTCAAGTATAGAATGGGAGTGGAAGACTTTTTGCAGGACTTTTATTTAGACCCAACTGAATGGACTAGGACATTTCTTCGGAAAAAATATAAAAGTTGAGAGAATACATGACCTAAAGTCTTTACTAACAGTCATGGAATGATTTGAACAAATTACAAATTTTGAAACCCTGGATTTTGAGAGAACTGGGTTTTAGGAGAAAAAGAGGTCCTGTTTCATATAGTGAGTGAACGTATAAACAATATGAAGTAGTAGTCTGTAGACCAAAAATTATCAGGATGATTTTTTAAGTGAAGAGAAATGCTTAGTTTTCTGGTTAGTTGTTCTCGAAGAAAGGATTTACTGAAATCTGAAGTTTGATATTGAAAGAGAAAAACTGTAGCCTTTTAAAGCTTGTCCACTTTGGTGCTTCTGTGAGAGGACTCAGAATTGGAGGTTGAATGGACTATGAATGGAACCCAAGGAGACCTAGTGAAATATGTTTTTTGTTTTCAAAGTAAACTCACTTCCTTAATCTTTGATGCGGGTTTAGGTAAGTCACTTCTTTCTTTAGGTCTTAGTTTCGGCTACAAAGTGAGGAAATTGAATTGATTACTGCTCCTTTTTTTTTTTTTTTTGGCTTTAGTTACAGTTGCAAGATAAAATACAGATAACCTAGTTGAAATTTGAATTTCAGATTAACCGTGAAAAAGTTTTTAGTATAATTATTGCATAAGGCATGCATTACTAAAAAAAAATTCATTGTTTATCTGAAATTTAAGTTTAACTGGGCTTACTGTATTTTTATTTGCTAAATCTGGCAAACCTTCAACATTTTTGTCTCCTTTATTTTATTTATTTGTTTGTTTATTTATTTATTTATTGGAGTTCAATTTGCCAACATATAGCATAACACCCAGTGCTCATCCCATCAAGTGCCCCCCTCAGTGTCCGTCACTCAGTCACCCCCCCACCCTGCCCCCCCCCCCCCGCCCACCTCCATTTCCACCACCCCTTGTTTGTTTGCCAGAGTTAGGAGTCTCTCATGTTTGTCTCCCTTTCTGATATTTCTCACTCATTTTTTCTCCTTTCCTATTTGTTCCCTTTCACTGTTTTTGTCTCCTTTAAATTAGCTCCAGGAAGAAATTACAGATGCATACACAGGAATGGATTGGTTCAACCAGTTATGACTCCCTGTTTATTATTAGCCATAGTGGCTAGCTCTTGAACAGCTCTGTTTCACTTGTCCCCCCATGAAGCAGTTCTTTTTCTGCAATAAGCACATAATGTTTAGGTTCATACTCTTGGTGGTAAACAATTTATATTTTTAATAAAAAATTTTTTAAAATATTTATTTATTTATTTTAGAGAGGGAGAGAGCTTGAGCAAGCACAGGAGTAAGGAGTAGCAGAGGAGAGGGAGAGAAAGAGATTTAAGCAGACTCCAGTTGAGCGTGGAGCCTGACTTGGGGCTTCATCTCATGATCCTGAGATCAGAACCTGAGCTGAGACCAAAAGTTGGATGCTCAACAATCTCTGCCACCAAAGTGCCCTGGTAAACAGTTTAAATATCTGAAAGCAAAAAAAAAAAAAAAAAGTTGCTAAAATTTCTAAAGGTAACAAGTTTGGGACATGAAATGGCATGTACTATTTTTTTTTTTTCTATGAAAGATACAACTCTACCTGTCCTCCAGTTATATGACTGACTTCAAGACATGTTCTAAGGCAGTGGACTGTACTGGTGGTGAATAATCTTTCTGGAAGTTATTATGCCTTTGATTTGGCCGCCTGTGGACATGGAAAATAATCAGTGTATGCTCTATAAACATTATATATATATGCGCACATATATATATATATTTAAGATTTTATTTATTTATTCATGAGAGACACTGAGAGAGGCAGAGACACAGGCAGAGGGAGAAGCAGGCTCCTCACAGGGAGCCTGATGTGAGACTTGATCCCCAGACCCTGGATCACACCCTGAGCCGAAGGCAGATGCTCAACTGCTGAGCCACCCAGGCATCCCAACATTTTACATTTTATATTTTAACCAACTATTGTTAATCTTGTATTTGCTCTGTCTTGAAGAGTTTCAATGTTGAAATTCTTTTTCAAGGTGTATAATTATTTAATTCCTCAGGTTTTGAGAGTTTTAAAGAAAACCCAGGCCAAATCTTTACTCACTTCTCTCTGAAACTCCTGAATTTTCAAATTTATTTATTCAATAGTCAACAAAAACTGAGAGCCTTCTATGAGTCAGGCTGATAGAATCAGTATTCTAGACCTTCAGGTACTTATCTTTGACAGAGGAGTTAAATCACATGCATTCTAGGCATAATGTGATGAGGGCCTTGAGGTAATACAAATACAGTGGAAATTGAGAGGAGGATAAGAGCCCATCAAGTTGATAGCTTGAGTGTCAGAACCTCCTAGAGGAGGTAGTAGTTAAACCAGATCATGGGGATCCCTGGGTGGTGCAGCGGTTTAGCGCCTGACTTTGGCCCAGGGCGCAATCCTGGAGACCCCGGATTCGAGTCCCACGTCGGGCTCCCGGTGCATGGAGCCTGCTTCTCCCTCTGCCTATGTCACTGCCTCTCTCTCTCTCTCTCTGTCTCTCTGTGTGTGTGACTATCATAAATAAATAAAAAAAAATTTAAAAAAAAATAAAAATAAACCATGGTTGAGAAGACAGGCTTATAGAAAGAGAGAAGCAGGAAAAGGCAGGGAATCCATCTTCTCAGTTTTACAAAGCATACACTTTGTTGGGTTAAAAATAATGGATAATATTGTTTATATGTAGTTTTGGGTTCACTATGATACTCATTTGCATTAAGTATATTGGGATTACAGAGATCTTTATATATCAGTGTAGCTCCCTGAAAAATTTGTTTATGAAATATATCACACACGCAAAAATGTATTATTTGCATATATAAAGCTCAAAAACCAGAATATTATCACACCATTGAAATCTTTGTGCCCCTTCCTGACTAGACACCCCCTTCCTTCCCTTCAGAAGTAACTACCTTACTGAATTCTAGCATTTCTTTGCTTTTCTTCATGAACTTATTTTAGTGTGTACACTCCCCCCACCCCAAACGGTTTACTTTTGTATGTTTTTGAACTTTCTGTAAATGGCATGATACTATGCAGATTTTTTTTCTATGACTTTTCCACTTAGGTTACTACATTTCATTCATGTTTTCCCTCCCCCCACAAGGTCCACCCACGTTAGTTTTTACCAAGTGTAAGGATTTCTCTGAGGTAAACACCTAGGATTGGAGTTGGTGCTTGTAGGTTATGGGCATCTGTAATTTTCTAAATATTGCAAGTTACCTTACATTGTAGTGCTGTTTTGGTTGCCTCCCCTCAGTGTTTAAGAATTTCTGTTGATATCCTGTCTACATGCTCTCTTTGTTGTTTGATATGAGCAAATCATATCTACTAATGAAAGTCAAGTATCCAGAGTATGTAAAGAAGTCTTACACCTCAACAAAAAAAAAAAAAACCCTTATTTTAAAAACAAAGGATTTGAATAGACGTTTCTTCAGACAAGACATATGAGTGGCCAGTAAACACCTGAAAAGAAGCTTGATCTCATTAGCCACCAGGGAAATGTAAATCAGTACTGCAGTGAAATACCATGTCATACCCACAGGGATGGCTATAATCAAAAGACAGATAATCACAACTGTTGCAGATAGTGGAGAAATTGGAATCTTCATACACTATTATTGAGAATGTAAAGTGATGCAGCTGCTTTGGGAAACAGTCTGGTACTTCCTCAAATAGCTGAACATAAGGATAGCAAATGACACAGCAATTCCCAGGTTTATACCCAAAGAAAAATTAAAATGTATATTCACAACAACTTATATGCAGATGTTCACAGCATCAGTATTCATAATAGCCCAAAGGTAAAAACAACTTAAATGTATACAGGTTGGCAAATGGATATAAATAAAATGTGGTTTATATATATACAGTAGAATATTACTCAGCCATAAAGTATGAAGTACAGATTCATGCTACACACATAGATGAACCTTTAAAGGGTGATACTAAATGATAAAAGTCACAGAAGGCCACGTATTATATGGTTATGTTTACACAGAATGTCTAGAATATACAAATCTATAGAGTCAGAAAATAGATCAAGTGATTGCCTAGTGCTGGGAATTGGGCTGTGGGTAGACGGGAGAATTGATAATGAGTAATGGGTTTTTGTTTTTTTTTTTAGGATGGTGAACGTCCTAAAATTGATTGTGTGGTGGTTGCACAATTCTGTGAATTGTACACTTGAAAAAGTCATTGGTGGAAGGGAGGATATTTGATTTTAAAAATGAAGACATGTTTAAAAAAGTTTTAAAGATTCTCTTTGTCCTTTATTTTTCTTCTTTTAAAAAATGTAAAAGATGTATATTTATTAATATACAAAGTTATTGGAAATATTGTTATATCAAGGAAATCAGGCCATAGAAGTTTCCTTCTATTTTTTTTTTTAGAAGTTTCCTTCTAAATGTCTTATATTTAGGTCTATGACCTATTTTTAGGGGTTAATAGCATATGTTGTAGGAGGTAGGAATCTAGGTTCCTTTATGAATACATGGTTACTTTGTTATCATTTGTTGAAAAGATTATCCTTTTCCTATTAAATTTCTTGTCTTTTATGTGTGCTTTTTGCCCATTGTATTATCTTGCCATTTTATGTTGGAAATCAACTGGTGATATATATGTGGATCTGTTTCTGGACTCACTATTCTATTAAGTTCTGTCCTTTTATCAGTACTGTACTGCCTTTCTTACTGTAGCTTTATGTGTGGTTTGAAATCAGTTAGTATAAATCCTCTACCTTTGTTCTTTATTTTCAAAGATTTGTTTCAAAGAACTATTTTTAATTTTGTAGCGTACATGTCATATACATATTTTGTCAAGTTTGTATCTTAATGTTTTATATTTTTTGATGTTATGGGATTGTAATGTAAATGGGATTAAAAATAATTTTCCACTTGTTCATTGCTAATATACAGAAGTACAGTTGGTTTTGTTGGTATATTACCTTTGTATTTGGCAGCCTTTATAAATTCACATACTATTTCTAGTAGTCTTTTGGTTATTTTTTAAGAATTTTCTATATATGCAGTCACTGAATAAAGACAGTTTTACTTCTTCCTTTCCAATCCGTATGCCATTTCTTTGTCCCTTCTTGCCTGCCTTCTTTCTTTCCTTTTTCATTTCTTTTCTTTGGCTTATTACATTTGCTAGGACCTCAAATCCAACATTATGATAGAAGTGGTAAGCAGACTCTCATGTTTTATTCCTAGTCTGAGGGAGAAAACATTGAGTCTTATGAATGATACAAAAAGCAGTAATTATAAAAATTTTTATTTTATTATTTTTAAAGATTTTATTTGTTTATTCATTAGAGACACACAGAGAGAGGCAGAGACATAGGCAGAGGGAGAAGGAGCTTGATGTGGGACTCGATCCCAGGATCACGACCTGAGCCAAAGGCAGATGCTCAACCACTGAGCCACCCAAGTGCCCCTATAAAAATTTTTAAATGTTAAATCAGACCTAATAAAAGTTAAAAACTTCTGCACTTTAAAAGACACTGCTAAGGGAGATCCCTGGGTGGCTCAGCAGTTTGGCGCCTGCCTTTGGCCCAGGGCGCGATCCTGGAGTCCCAGGATCGAGTCCCGCGTCGGGTTCCAGGCATGGAGCCTGCTTCTCCCTCCTCCTGTGTCTCCGCCCCTCTCTCTCTCTCTCTTTCTCTCTATGTCTATCATAAGTAAATAAAAAAATCTTTAAAAGACATTGCTAAGGAAAATAAAAGATATGCTAGAGAATGGGAGCAAATATTTGCAATTCATATATCTGGCATAGGACTTTTATCCAGTATATATGAAGAACCTCTATAAACCATTAATAAGGCAGACAATCCAAATTATAAAATTGGTAAAAGATTTGGGCAGAGGGCAGCCCAGGTGGCTCAGCGGTTTAGCACCGCCTTCAGCCCAGGACGTGATCCTGGAGACCCAGGATCAAGTCCCACGTCGGGCTCCCAGTATGGAGCCTGCTTCTCCCTCTGCCTGTGTCTCTGCCTCTCTCTCTCTCTCTCTCTCTCTCTCTCTCTCTCTGTGTCTCTCATGAATAAATAAAATCTTAAAAAAAAAAAGATTTGGGCAGAGATGTCACAAAAGAAGATACTTAAATTCACAATAGGCATATTTAAAGTTCTCAATATGTTCAGTCATTTAGGGAAATGCAAATCAAAATTATAAACAACTCTTTGCTTATGAGAATGGTTACAATTGAAGAGATTGATGATACCAAGGGTTGGTGAAGGTATAGAGTGACCAGAACATACATGAATTACTAGTAAGAGTGTATAAAGATACAGGCACTTTGGAAAACAGTGTGGCAGTTTCCTGTTAACTTATACATTTATGGGATGACCTAGCAATTCTTCTCCTGGTTATAAAATAAAATGTGACATCACAAATGACTTAGACCCCAATGTTCAGAGATCAAAACTGGAATAGTCCAAATGTTTATCAATAATTACACAAGGAACAGTATTCCATAGTAAAGGGAACTACTATAATATCATGGCATGAAATTGAAAAACATTTTGCTGAGCAAAAGAAAACAGACACAGAAGAGTACATACTGTATAATTCCATTCGATTTATCTTAGAACCAACAAAACTAATCTATAATAAAGCAGATTAGTAATTACCTAAGTGGGAGTGGGAGGAATTGACTGCAGAGGAGCAAGAGGAAATTATTTGCAGTGATAGAAATGTTCTGTCTGAATTTTAAGTGGTTAGTGGTTATACTGCATTTACTTTTGTCAAAACTTTTCCAATATTACACTTAAAATGAGTGTATTTTATGTAAATTGTGGACTCAGTACAGCTAATTATAAAAAGCAAGTGTGTAAATAGCATTTATACAATAAGCGCATATGTGTTGTAATTTTATGTAAAAATTTTAAATGTATGTATACTAACATGAATAACGTCCAGAAGGATAGTCAGTAAATTGTTACTGATTGTGTCTAGATGGTGGGATTTTAGGTGATTTTTTTTTAAAAAAATGATTGGACTTTCATATATTATTTGAATTATTTTTCTCATGAACATGTCTTGACAAAAGGAAAAAAAATTTGTTACCTGGAAGTTTTATTTCTAGATGTTTTCATATTTTAGATATTGAATAAGCATTATAATAATTATGAAATATGTCTAGAACTTAAATGCTATTAGTCTGTAATCACCACGAATTGGGAACAAAACCTTACATTATCTTTAGTGCCCCTGGTCCCCATCTCACCCCATCTTTTTACCTCCCCACAGACATAACTAATGCCCTAAATTTATGTTTGTTATTTCCTTGTTATTTTTCATAGTTTTATCATATTTGCCTCTTTAAGCTATGTTCTTTCAGTCTTCACAATGTTGAACTTAGTAACTAGAATCACAGTGTGTGGATACTTTGATCACTTGCTTTTGTATCCCACATAATATGAGACTTGAGACTGACCCATATTTCTGTAGGTGGCTGTAGTTCATGGATACATCACTGTTGTGTTGCATTACATTATATGAATAT
This sequence comes from Vulpes lagopus, assembly GCF_018345385.1. Taxonomy (NCBI): domain Eukaryota; kingdom Metazoa; phylum Chordata; class Mammalia; order Carnivora; family Canidae; genus Vulpes; species Vulpes lagopus. The sequence continues at coordinate 39,286,580 of NC_054825.1, read as the reverse complement.
TCCATAATTCGATCTTTGTACTCTTGGTGAATGATTGGATTGTTAATTTTTTTCTGTTATTAGCAGTGGTTATGTGAACTTTTTTTGAAGTTTATTTATTATTTTTGGTAATCTCTGCATCCAATATGGGGCTTGAACTCATGACCCTGAGATCAAGAATTGGATGCTTAACCGACTAAGCTACCCAGGCACCCTTGATTTTTCTCATTTATAACAGTGTTGAAGTGCCTGTTTTCATATGTATGTTTCTGAACATTCGTGAAGTATTAGTACAGTATAGAGTCCTAAAAGTGGAATTGTCTGGTCAGATGAGATTTAAATTGTATAGTGGCAATTGTTGCCCAAATGTTTATTTCAATCTATACTTCCCCTAATGTGTAGATACTGTTTTTTTCCATTCCCTTGCCCATATTATGTTACCAATCTCTATATTTTTCTGTATTTTAAAATTAATGTTTAAGTTTTCATCAAAATATTTGGATAGTGTTTAAAAATAATGAACACAAAGGGTTTATAATGAACACAGAGGCAACTTCTGTTTTCTTATTTCTATGGTAGTTTACCTCCATAGTTCTAAACTTAATGCTTATACATATTATTGATTTACCAGTTTTAGATTATGCATTCCTTTCGTGTTATGTGGATATGGGCATCTTAAATTCCTCACTTACCTTTACTTCATTCCAGCTGTGATTATAGCTCTATTTTAACTGAAATAGTAGTCAGTGACCACTTGAACTTAATTGTTCTACAGAGCCAAGTAGTAGTGTGTGACTACTTTTTTCTAATTTTTTTTAAATAATAAATTTATTTTTTATTGGTGTTCAATTTGCCAACATACAGAATAACACCCAGTGCTCATCCCATCAAGTGCCCCCCTCAGTGCCCGCCACTCAGTCACCCCCACCCCCGCCCTCCTCCCCTTCCACCACCCCTAGTTCGTTTCCCAGAGTTAGGAGTCTTCCATGTTCTGTCTCCCTTTCTGATATTTCCTACCCATTTCTTCTCCCTTCCCCTCTATTCCCTTTCACTATTATTTATATTCCCCAAATGAATGAGACCATATAATGTTTGTCCTTCTCCGATTGACTTATTTCACTCAGCATAATACCCTCCAGTTCCATCCATGTCGAAGCAATTGGTGGGTATTTGTCATTTCTAATGGCTGAGTAATATTCCATTGTATACATAAACCACATCTTCTTTATCCATTCATCTTTTGATGGTCTAATGTATATTTTTAAAGTTACCTTGTGTTTTTTTTAAAGATTTTATTTATTTATTCATGACAGAGAGAGAATGGCAGAGATACAGGCAGAGGGAGAAGCAGGCTCCATGCAGGGAGCCCGACGTGGGACTCGATCCTGGGTCTCCAGGATCACACCCCAGGCTGAAGGCGGCACTAAACCGCTGGGCCACGGGGCTGCCCAGTTACCTCATTTTTTTAAGTGACGTAACTTTTCATACACATATTCTTAAAATTTTTTTACTAGATGCTCTCTTATATCATCTATAGTATCTTTTCTATCAATCTCTATAATTTTCTGGAGGTCTTTCTTCCTAGAGCCTTCCATCATCCTGCTTTAATGTGAGCCTGAATTCTCTAGGCTCACTGCTCAGTCACTATGTGGGAGACCTTTATCCTGGCTAGTTTCCCCAGAGAATCGTCTATTCTCTCCTTGCGTATTAGTCTTGGTAATTTAAGCTCTTGCTCCTCAAAGTGTATTCCATAAACCAGCCACATTAGTATTATCTTGGAGCTTGTTAGAAAAGTAGAATCTCAGGCTGCATCCCAGATCTGCTACATCAGAACAAGATGATTTGTATGCACCAAAAATTTTGAGAGCCTGGTGCTGTGCTATACCGTGGTAACAGCAAAAACAAAATATTGTCATGCGTAATCTAACACAAAGTGAATGTAACTCCTTTATCTATAACTATGCCATCTGCCTCCAAGATGAAGGTTGAAGAGACTGCTGGATGGAGGATCTCAGTGAATTTTTTTTTTTCAGTGAATGTTTTTAAGGGCCTAGAAGTGGACAAATATTACTGTCCTTATATTATATTGGCTGGGAATCTGTCAACAGGCCTCTCAAATAATTGCAAGAGACTGGAAATGTAGTCTCTGGCTTGCCTGGGAACAAGAAACTATGTAAGTAGATGAATAGGGTTGTCTCTGTTTCAGTTAGTCATTCTGGTCCCCAAACTGTTTAATTTTTTTTTCCCCACACATAGAGCACACTAATCCCCTATCCAGCCAGTCATTGCCTTCAGTTCAAAGTACAGGATCTTTAAGTGATGCCTGTCAGGTCCATATCAGCCTTTCTTGTTCAAGTGAGTGAAGAAGACATATTTCTCCCTATCCCCCTCCTCCCCCCAAAAAAGTATTATAGTAAGAATACAACATGATTAGTAAACAATTCCACTGGAAGGTGAAACATATAGAGACAGTAGTCACTCTTCTGTAACAGTTCTTTGTTTATGGGCAGACATTATAAAGGAAGGTTTCCATCCCTGGAAGGAAAGGATGTTTCTTAATTAGACTCTAATTTTTGTTCCTTGAGAGAAACTCTCATGTTCTTTTTTGCTTCATTGCCCCAGGGACCATCCTTTAGGAGGTTTCCCCCTCCCCCATTCTCTTATTTGGCCACATCCCACATCCACATTTTATGTTCTGAGCACGGCCTCCTTGGGTATGGTGAAGTTGGTCTTTAGAAGGTTGGACTCCCAGAGATGGCTTTTAGGTCTTGAACAGTCAGACCTTCTAAATCTGGCCTTGTAGTTTTTCTGCCAGTATATTTCCCTTAGAAACTTAGCGGACTTATTACCCATTGGCTTCCAATCAATCACAGTGCCAATAACCAAGTTAATTTTTGGGACATAGTTCTCAAATCTACTTTATTTTTCTGCTTTTTTGCTTCCACTCTTCTATCTTGTTTCAGTGGAAGCCATCTATATAACACTGCAATCTGATTTTCTCTGAGCTCATTTTTTCCTGTAATACCCTGCTAGAAATAACCAGTAGTAACCAACACACACTATAGTTTTAAAGTTTTCTACTTTTCCCCCCATAGGGCTTAAAGTTTATCAGGTGTGTGGTTTGTATTCTGAGTTAGAGCCATCAGCAGAGTTTCTAAATATTTTCCTTTGTATAACATGGATCATCATCTTTTCATTCTCTAATATGAAGTTCCTCATTGCCGACAAAGTGATAACTAAATAAATACAACTTATTTAGGTTTTTGTTATGACAGCACCCTGCTTTTGGTAGCAGTTTTGGTTGGGGAGGTGGTCAGGGAACCAATTGTTTTATTTTTAGACTTTTATTATATCTCTGTTTTTTAGCCTGTAGCTTGTTCCCACTTATAACTTGAAGCCTGAGCCCATTAGTGTTTTATAGGGAAATTAATTTGTTTTGTATCTTTATCCATCATTTCATGTATTTTACATTGTGGCCCTATTTACCTTGCTAAATTTTTATTTCCATATTTTCCTGTCTTCAAAAAATATGTTGAAAAAATTTTTTTGTCTGCTTGGGTACCATCTCTCATTTGTAGCCTTCTTATTTATACCTTTTTTCTTTAAATTTTCCATTTTGAGATAACTGTAGGTTTATATGCAGTTGTCAGGAATCCTCTTTAACTTGCAGAGGGATCCTGTTTAACCTTTATTCAATATCCCTCAGAATTAACATCTTGAAACTCTACAGTAAAATATCAAGACCAGGACACTGACATTGTTATAGTCAAGATGCAGAATATTTCTGTCTCCCCAAGAATTCCTCATGTTGTGCTTTTTATAGCTATACCCACTTCTCCCCACACTCACCTCCTTCTTCACCCCTGGCAATCATTAATCTGTTTTCCCATTGCTAAACTGTTGTCTTTTTAAGAATGTTATATAAATGGAATCACATTTTATGACCTTTTTGGATTGGCTTTTCAAATTCAACATTTTCTGGATATTCATTCTGATTATCCCATGTCCAAATAGTTCTTTTTATTCCCTTTTTGTTGCTGAATAGTATTCTGTGGTATATGCCATAGATGTACTGTAATTCTGTACATCCAGATGTACCATAATTTGTTTAATCATTTGCCTATTGAAGGACATCTGGTTGAATAAAGCTATTACAAGCATTTGTGCACAGGCTTTTGTGTGACCATATTACTTCATTTCTCTGAGATAACTGTCCTGGAGTGCATTTAATGGGTTGTATGATATTAACATGTTTAGTTTTTTGTTTTTTTAATATTAAGCAAGCTCCATGCCCAACGTGGGGATCAATCTCATGACCTGAGATCAAGAGTTGCATGCTCTACCAACTGAGCCAGCCAGGTGCCTCTCACAGGTATATCAATTAGGGAAGAATAGACAGCTTTACTTTGTTGAGCTCTAGTCCAGGTACACAGTATTTCTTTCTTTCTTTCTTTCTTTCTTTCTTTCTTTCTTTCTTTCTTTCTTTCTTTCTTTCTTTCTTCAGTGATTCATTCATTCATTCTCTGGTTTCTTTCACCAGTATCTTGTGGTTTTCAGCATAAAAGAGCTTTGTTTTATCTTAAGTATGCCATTTTTAAATGATTATAAATGTTTTATTTTTAAGTTGTGTCCTTGTTTTCATTGCTAGTATATATAAGTAAACTAATGTTAGTATGCTTATCTCATATCCTGCACATTGCTGAACTCACTTATCCTGGGAGTGTTTTGGTAGATTCCTTGGGATTTTTTTATATAGACAACTATGCCAACTGCAAATAGGTCAATTTTATTTCTTACTTTCCAAACTGCATGCCTCTTATTTCCTTTTCTTGCCTTATTGCATTGGTTAGAACTACCAGCAACATATTAAACAAGAGTTGCCTTTTTCCCAGTCTTGGGAGGAGGAGGGGAAATGGTTGATCTCATCATTATGTGTCATGTTAGGTGTAGGTGTTTTTTTTTTTTTTTTTGTAGATGCTTTTTATCAAATTAAGGAAATTCTTTTTTCATATTTTTTCTGAGAGTTTTTATCATGAACAGGTGTGAATTTGGCTATTATTTGCATTAATTGATATGAACATGTGATTTCATTCATTAGCCTCTTAACATTGTAGATCAACATTATAGATTTCAAAATATAGATCAGATCTTACATCCTTTGAATAAGCCTCATTTGGTCATGGTTTATAATTCTATTTATATTTGCTGAATTCTATTTGTAAATACTTTGTTAACTTTCTCTTTTTCTTTTCTGTTTAGAGAACATACGTAGCCATTCGATTCTTTTAGAGTACATGTGTTAGTGACACATTCTCTTAGTTTACTTTTATCTCAGCTGTCTTGACTTCCCTCTCTGAAGGATATTTTTGTTGGATATGGGTTCAGAGGTCATAGTTCTTTTCTTTCAGTCGTTGAAAGGTGTTGTGTCTCTTCTTACTGGCTTCTCTGGTTTCTGATGAAGTATTTGCTGTCATTGAAATGATTTTCCCCTTGTAGGTAAGGTGTTGTTGCTTTCTCACTATTTTTAAGATGTTTTCTTTGTAGTGTTCAGAAGTTTGACTATGACAGTGTCTTGGAGGGAGTTCTTTAAGTTTATCCTGTTTGGAGTTGGCTCAGAATCTTGAGTCTGTGAGTGCATACATCTGCGAACTTTGGGAATTTTTAGCCATTATTTCAAGTGCTTTTTCAGCTCAGATCTCTGGGATGATGTGAATATTAGCTCTTTAGTTATAATCCCACAGGTCCCTGAGACGCTATTTATTTTTTCCCACAGTCTGCTTTCTCTCTGTCATTCAGATTTCTGTTTCTGTTCTGTTTCTGTTGTTCTTTCTTCTGGTTCACTGACTCTTTTCTCTGTTCCCACCATTCTGATATTAAGCCCATCTATTGATTTTTGTATTTTGATAATTATATTTTTCAGTTCTGAAGTTGCCTTTTGGTTCTTCTTTGTATCCTATATTTCTTTGCTGAGGCTTTAGTTTTTTTTTTTTTTTTCCAGACACAGCAGTGGTGGGGATGAAAGTCCTCACTAGTTACTCAGCCTTCTCTAATACCATCCTGATGGGGATATTGGGATGCCTTGTTGCATCTTGGTAGGAGTAGAATTCCGATTTATCCTCTGTCTTTGCTGGACTGAGTAGGAGTGTAGCTGCAGTTTTTTCTGTGGTGTATGGCTGGAGTAGGATGTCTAAAAGTTTCACTGTCTTAAAGTTTTTTGTCTTTCTGGGCTGACCCTTTTCTACTTGTTGGGTTAGAAAGAGTTGGCTTTCTGTGGGGCTTTTTTTTTTTTTTTAGTCCATACTCCTTGGTGTTTTTGAATTGCCAGTTCTTCAGCTGTAAGTTTGAATTATATAAAGCAAAAAGAAAACCCTGGGAACTCAACATCATGTTGTTTCTTGAATCGTGAGGTCCCTAGCTGGTCTGCCTTCTTTTCTGCCTTTCAGAGCTTTTGTTTATTTAATATATAATGTCCACAGTTTTTAGTTGTATTTAGTGGGACAAATAGGGAAATGTATATTTACTCCATCTTCCCATAAATGTAACCTTTTTTTAAAAGTCATTTTACTGTCATTTTATAGAGTTTTGGTGGAACAAAAACTAAACTTAAGTGTTTAATCCATACTTTTAATATTTATTAATGTTTTAGTACATTTGTATGAATTAGGCAGATTATATATTTTATTTGCTTGGAGCTTATTTTATTTTGTTCATGGCACACAATATGTGAAAGGCCTTTGAGAAATTATTAAGGGTATAAAACTCTGCTTGGCTAAGATTTCTTAAAAAGCTCCATTCTGTAAATGAATTCTTTTTTTATTATTCCTAGAAAGATTAGATTGCTTTTAGGTGAATTTCTTCTGGGTATTTGATGTAGAAAATCATACATTAATACCATAACCTGATTTTTAAAAAAGATTTTATTTATTTATTCATGAGAGACACACAGAAAGAGGCAGAGACACAGGCAGAGGGAGAAGCAGTCTCCATGCAGGGAGCCAGATGTGGTACTCGATCCTGGGTCTCCAGGATCACGCCCTGGGCTGGAGGTGGCGCTTACCCACTGAGCCACTCAAGCTGTCCCCGTAACGTCATTTTTAAGTTAAAATGACATTTTATGCCAGGAATACTGGCATAATATATCCTTTAAGTTTATAGTTTATAAATTATAATTCTTATGCAATTATCTTTTACATTTATCTTGATTTGTTAAAAATAATTTTACTATATTCTCAGGAAGGATAGCTTTTATATTAGATTCTATCAAAGCATTAAAATTGTCAAAAATTACTGGAAGTCTTAAGTTTGTTAATTCAGTTGAGATAATGTTAAGAATGTTCTAGTACTTACCTAGGTAGCATTGTGGTTAAGGATATGGGCCCTGGAGCCAGCTTCAGTGCTTACTGTATGAACTTGAGCCTGGGTTTACCATCCATATAGTGGGGATGATAGCAATTCTATTACTTCATAGGGTGGTTGTGACAATGTGAAGTGTTTTTTTTTTTAACTTGCTAAAACTAAAAATTATTTTTTAAATTATAAAACTTTAAATAAATTATGTAAATTCTGTTACTTACATAGCATACGCTACAATTCGTATAGTTCTGAGGGCATTAGGCTTAAGAGGTAGGAAACCTGAGTTCCACTTCTGGTTTTCCTGAGCAAGTACCTCTGGCAAGCAACCTTGACCTCTGGCAAGTGGCAACCTTGCTTTCTCTCTCTTTGCCTTATTTTACTCATTTATAAAAGTGGGCTTAGATTTGAACTAGTTGATCTCTAAGATTCCTTCTGATTCTTCCATTCTGTTTTTTTGTCTCCCACTGAATCATAATTGAGCTAGCCCTAACATAGTTCATGAGGAGAGCATATTTTACAGCCTGGAGAAGAAAGAAGAAAAAGACTTGGGTAGGGAAAGCATGGTAATCTTATAGAAACACCAAGAGCTGATACATTGATAATTAAATTTGTTTCACTGATTCTAACCTAGGGCCAAACTAACACCTGTAGATCATAGGGAAGAGCTCTTGACTTAGCATGATGGACATGTGCTAACAGATTCTTCTGCACCAACATTGAAATGGGGCACTTTAAGTGCTTCCTAACACTGCAAGGACAAAGGCCAAGGTCAGACTGGTAGTGGTGCTTCAGAGTCAGATCAAAGTTATTTCTGCCTCAGCCAGGGATGGTGCTGGATAACTTCTGTAAACCCTCTAGCCTCCCATAGGTGGAAATCATGACATGATACAGTTGTTAAAATAATCGAGAAAAACCATATTGTCATGTGGCAAAGTGCTCACAGACTTTAACTGATTTATAACAATGACATTCATATTCTAAATTGTTTTCTGTTGTTTTTTTCTTTGGGTAGAAGTGTGAGACTAAGTATTATTTGTTCTTAGTTTTGAAAATGTTGCTCCTCCTAAGTCTTATGTAGTTTTGGATGATTCATCTGGGAAGAACAGCACTCTTACTTTCTTTGTTTTGGCTCATCTGTGAATGTTTGCCCCTTTTCTTTTAAGCTAAGCTAGGAACTGTGAATTTGGTTCTTTGGTCTTGTTGACATACCAGGTAAATTTGTCATTGATGGTGGAGTGCATTGCCAACTTCTTTGGAGATGTTTACCAGTCTGTGGCGACAATTTTGATAGTATTATCATCTTACAGTTTCTGCTAGGAAGCAGTCTTTGAAGAAGAATATGTAAGGGAGCAAGCCCTTGGGGGAAGAAGGTGTTCTTATTAAATAACTTATTGAATTATTCTCTTTTTCCTACTTCCTAAGGTAGAGTTTGGTCACTAAAGGAACAGTTGTCTCACACTCTGACTTAGCATCTGGTTGAGGAGGTTGTGTGTGTGTGTATGTACATTTCCTAAACTACTTCAGGTCTCCTTTACCCACTGGGTATCCTACTTCTGAGTTGGGATTAGTGGATAAATCATTTTACAGCAAGTTTTTAAGTGTTAGCACTATTGAGATTTGGGGCCAGATAATTCTTTGTTGTGAGATAATTCTTTGTTGTGATAATTCTTTGTTGTGATAATTGTTTGTTGTAATCTTTTACATTATAGGATATTTAATAGCATCCCTGGTGTCTTCATACTAGATGCCAGTAGTACCCCCACAGTGAACGGCAATCAGAAATATCTCCAAAAGTCCCTGGGTGGCAAAATTGCTCTGGTTGAGAACCACTGACTTGTGGATTCTTCTCCAGCAGCCCTCTGCAACAGTTGTGGTCATCCTACTTCCATCTGGTTTCTCCATGTTGTTCGTCTTGCTCATGGCTTCCTCCCTGTGACTGTGCTCTGCTCAGCTAATTAGGTGGAATGTTGCCAAGTGGAAGGTGGGGAATAGGGCAGAGTAGTGGAATCAATGGGGAATAGGGCAGAGCTGGAATAAGGTGTGGCCCTGGGTAATGGCTAATCAGTGTAACACACAGATGGGTGTGTTTTTTGGTGGCAGCTAATGATTAGACTTAAAAACATTTTTTTTTTTTGACATGAAAGTGAGCTGATAGTGACAGTGGTATCATGCTCATCAGGTATGTGATGTCTTAATGCTGTCTGAAGCCTGCCTTGGGAGTCTGGGGTTTTGAAACAAAGCTCTAGGGATGTTCTCTCTCTCTCTCTCTTTTTTTTTTTTTTGTTCTCTCTTTAATGTTTTTATTTGAAAGAAAAAAAGAGAGACTGCTTCTTGATGCACTTCCATGTTTAATTTTCATTTCATTTTCAAGGTGATTTTTTTTAAAAAAATATTTTATTTATTTATTTGAGAGAGAGGGCACGCGCGAGTGTACAAGCGGGAGCAGGAGGGGGAGTGTACATTGGGGAGCAGGTTGGGGAGAAGCAGGCTCCCTGCTTAGCATGATGCAGGGCTCTATCCCAGGACCCTAGCCAAAGGCAGATGCTCAATTGAATGAGCCACCCAGGTGCTCTTTGATGTGACCTTAATAGCTAGATAGTTAAAAGTTTTTTTTTTTTTTTAACATACATGAAGCAGAGTAGGAGAATTTGTAAATATGAAGCAGCAAATGTTTGTTGAGTCCAACTAGGGATGGTGTCATGCCTTCAAGAAAGGCTGAGTCCTTTCTTCTGAAGAGTGAGGGAGGTAACTTGGAATGATGCCACCATGTAAGGAGTAGTAGCTCTGTCTCGGGTGGTAAAGGGTGGACAAGAAGAGATCTCATAGATAACTTGAGACTTGGACCAGGTGTCCACATTCCTTGTCTATATTCAAACAATCAGTGTTTGTTATTAGTATTTTTATTCTGTTTCATTAATTTTTTTTTTTTTTTTACCTAGACTGGGTCATCCATGAATGCTTGTTTTTATAAACTTTATTTTCTTAACATTTATTGCTTAACAGTCCCCATTTTTCTTTCAGTGACTGCATATTGTATTTGTGGTTATATTCTAATTTACTTAGCCATTTGCCTACTGTTGAGCATACAGCTTGCTTTAAAGAATTTTGCTACTGTAAATATCCTTTGATGAATATCTTTGGGCATACATTTTAAATCCACAGTTCAGATGATTTCTTTTGGGGACAGTATTATGTACTAGAATCACTGGGTGAGATGGTGTGGATATTTTTAAGGCTTTTGATTTGTATTTATGAACTGCTTTAGTGAAAGATTTTTTTTTAAGGTTTGAATTAACACTCTCACTAATAGGGTTTAGTGGCCATTTTCAGGCATACTTACCAAACTGATTTAAGAGGTAGAAAACATCTTTCTTTGCCTATTTAAATTATTAGTGAGTTTGAAGTTTTGTTGTTTTTCCTTTAAAAGTTTATTAGTTTTTCTTGTAAATAAGCTATAGATACCTTTTCCCATTAATTTTTTGGGGTATTACTTTTTTCTGAATGTTTTATACAGTTTCTTTATATATTAAAGGAAGTAACCTTTTGTCTGTCATATTTGTCAAAAAGTTTTCCAGTTTTTCAATTATGTCTTTTGTTAGGTGTTACTTTTTATTTTGATATGGTTTCAGACTTACAGAGTATAAGGAGAATACAAAGAATTACCACATATCTTTTACCAAGATTCACCAGTTATTTATATTTTACCCATTAGCTGTATCATGCTCTCTCTATGGATATATATAAATGCAAGCTTTTCTGATTAATTTGAGTCTAATTTGTATGTTTCCCAAGAACCACGACATTCTCTTACATAAATACAGTAAAATATTTGTCAGGAAATTAAATAATCAGGTACACGAGTGTAACCTAATTCATACATCATATTGTATTTTTAACAATTGTCCCTATAATGTCCTTTATTCTTTTGTTTTTCCTGTCTACTATGCAATCCAGAATCACACTGAATTTTTTTTCTATCTTCATACATCATTTTATTGCCTTTTCCAAAAATTATCTGACCATGTGCCAAAACTAACACAACCATTTGGAATGGGCAGAGATTGCAAACTCTTGTCCTTACTGCGTGGCCACAGTTTCCTTGTTTAGATGATATAAAAATGCCAAGTTGGTGTAGCCATAAAATGAGTTGTGATGTAAATGATGGTTAATAAGTCAAGCTGCCTAAATGAAACACTGTGAGACAGTTGAGTTACTGACACTGCTGGAAAATGGGATGGTGGAAAACAGCCATGGTGAGTTCAGGTTTCTTCAGTCTCCTTTAATCTGGAGTAGTTCCTCAACCTGTCTTTGTCATTCTTGATATTGATGTTTAAAAAATTTTTTAAAAAAATTGATTGGAGAGAGAGCACAAGTAGGGAGGAGAGGCAGAGGGAGAGTGAAAAGCCAACTCCCCGCTGAGCAGGGAGCCTGACACAGGGCTCTATCCCAGGACCCTCTGCGATCAGGATCTGAGCCCAAGGCAGATACTTAATCGACTCAGCCACGCAGGTGCCCCAGATACTGACATTTTTGAGGAGTACAGCCTAATTATTTTCTAGACTGTTCCTCAGATTGTGCTTATCTGAATTTACCTCATGGTTAGATTCAGATTGTATATTTTAGACAGGGAGAAAACAAAAGTGATTTTTATTTTTCTCAGTGCAGCATATTAGGAGCCATTAGATGATAGGTAGTTCCAATATTGCTGATAAAATCGAACACTTGGTTAAGTTGCTTTCTGTTAGATTTCTCTGTTGTCAAGATATAATTTTTTCTTTTGAAGTTGGTAATTCTTGAAACTATATAAATACTGTGTTCCAAAGAGATGGAAAAATATTCCATGCTCATGGATTGGAAGAATTAATATTGTGAAAATGTCAATGTTACTCTGGGCAATTTACACGTTTAATGCAGTCCCTATCAAAAAACCATGGATTTCTTCAGAGTTGGAACAAATCATGTCAAGATTTGTGTGGATAGCCAGGGGAATGTTAAAAATAGCCAAGTAGCCAGGGGAATGTTAAAAAGTTAGAACAAATTATTTTAAGATTTGTGTGGAATCAGAAAAGACCCCGAATAGCCAGCGGAATTTTAAAAAAGAAAACCATATCTGGGGGCATCACAATGCCAGATTTCAGGTTGTACTACAAAGCTGTGGTCATCAAGACAGTGTGGTACTGACACAAAAACAGACACATAGATCAATGGAACAGAATAGAGAATCCTGAAGTGGACCTTCAACTTTATGGTCAACTAATATTCGACAAAGGAGGAAAGACTATCCACTGGAAAAAAGATAGTCTCTTCAATAAATGGTGCTGGGAAAATTGGACATCCACATGCAGAAGAATGAAACTAGACCACTCTCTTGCACCATACACAAAGATAAACTCTAAATGGATGAAAGATCTTAATGTGAGACAAGATTCCATCAAATCCTAGAGGAGAACACAGGCAACACCCTTTTTTAAATTGGCTACAGCAACTTCTTGCAAGATTCATCCATGAAGGCAAGAGAAACAAAAGCAAAAATGAACTATTGGGACTTCATCAAGATAAGAAGCTTTTGCACAGCAAAAGAAACCATCAACAAAACTCAAAGACAACCTACAGAGTGGGAGAAGATATTTTGCAAATATCCTATTCAGTTCCACATAAATTTTAGAATTAAATTTTTTATTTATTTATTTATGATAGTCACAGAGAGAGAGAGAGAGAGAGAGAGAGAGAGAGAGAGCCAGAGACACAGGCGGAGGGAGAAGCAGGCTCCATGCACCGGGAGCCTGATGTGGGATTCGATCCAGGGTCTCTAGGATCGCGCCCTGGGCCAAAGGCACGGGCCGAACCGCTGCGCCACCCAGGGATCCCATAAATTTTAGAATTAAATGGCCAATTTCTATAGAAATGCCTGGTAGAAATATGAATGTAATTCTGATTTGGGCAGAATCAGTATCTTTGCAGTATTGAATTTTCCAAATTACAAACAAGGTGTATGTCTTTATTTATTTAGGTATTTAGATATTTAAATTCATTCAGTAGTGTTTTTTTTTTTTTTAACTTCTCACTATATAGGGAATGCATGGCTTTTGTAAAAATGTTTTATAATTATTCAACATTTGACATTATTTTAAGATAAATTTTTAACATTTTTTTCTTTTTGTTGCTAGTTTGAGTACTTTTGAATTTTGTATTTTGACCTTGCATCCTGCAATGTTGCTAAGGTGACCTCGATAAATCTTGCTAAACTGCCTTAGATTTCTTTATTTTTTATTTTTTAATTTATTTTTTAAATATTTTATTTGTTTATTTAAGAGAGTGTGCAAGTACAAGCAGGGAGAAGGGCAAAGAGAGAGGGAGAAGCAGACTCCCTGCTGAGCAAGGAACCCTTCTGGTTGCATCCCAGTGTCCAGAGATCATGACTTGAGCCAAATCAGGTGCTTAACTGACTGAGCCAGTCAGGTGCCCCCTGACTTAGATTTCTTAGGAATTTGTTAACAGTATGTTATCTATGAAAAGAGACAGTTTTACATCACTCTTCCTAATTTTTATACCTGTAATTCTTTTTCTTGCCAGGTTAGGACTAGGACATTCTCTATATTGTTGAATAGAAGCAATGACAGTAGGCATACTTGCCTTGTTGCCACCATAGAGGGAAAATTCTGAGAGAATCTGGGGGGGGGGGGTGGAGAGGTGTCTCAATCTCACAACCCTATGTACGCATTGAAGAATCCCCTAGTTAAATCATTTGCATTTGCAATTACAACATGCATCCTTAACTTATCTTGGTCTATCCTAGTCTTAGAGTTAATATTATAGCACAACCTATAAAATATAAGAACCTTGTAAATATGTAATTCTGTTGCTGCCCCATTCATTGTGCTATTACTGTAATGTATCTACATATACCTACATTATTAGCTCCAATATTATACTTCTTGTATTAAGCAGCCAATGTCTTCTAAAGAAATTAAGAGGAGAAAACGAAAGGCAGTTTTTAATGTTTACCATTTCCGATGAATTCTTGTTTGTATACCCTAGTTTTTATAAGGTGTCATTTGCTGGGGCTTATTTCCTTAGTTTTTGCTTATCTGGATATCTTTGTCTTTTTTTTTTAATTTTATTTTTAAGTAATCTTTATACCCATCATAGGGCCTGAACTCACAATCCTGAGATGAAGAGTCACATACTCCACTGACTAGCCAGCCAGATGCCCTGTCTTTCATTTTTGAAGGATATTTTTGCTGCATATGGAATTATGGGCTGACAGTTTTTCCTTTTCAGCATTATAGATGTTTTTTAATGATACAGTCAACTGTCATTTGTATTGTTGTTAGTATTATTATTGTTATTTATTTCTAGGTGCTTTTAAGATTTTTCTCTTTATTTTTGGTTTACAGTAGTTTATGATATGCCTTGGTATAATTCTGTTTGTACTTATCTTACTTAGTATCCACTGAGTTTCTTGGATTTACAGATCAGTGTTTTTCATCAAATTTGGGAAGTTTTTGGCTATCACGTCTTCATATATTTTTTTCTGCTGCAGGTTGACACGCTTCCTCATCTGTGTCTCCAATTATATGTATGTTATACTTTTTGATATTATCTCACAGATTTGTAAGAGTTTGTTCTTTTGTATGTGTGTGTGTGTGTGTGTGTGTGTGTGTGTATGTGCAATTTTCCTCCCATTTTTAAGCTTGGATAATTTCCAGTTCACTGACTCTCTTCCAGTTCACTGACTCTTCTATCCTTTCCAATCTACTGTTAAGATCATCCAGTGAGTTTTAAAAAATTTTAATTTTCTTCACTTCTAGGATTTCTCTCTGGCTTCATTTCTTAATTTTCATTCTCAGTTGAGATTTCTACTCATTTAGACCACATTATCTTATTTTTCTTACTTGTAGTGGGTAACGTTGAGATAAGTCTATTTTTTTCTGATATTATACCTGTCTTTGTTTTCTTTTAATACTTAACATTTTTAATCCTTTTACTTTCAACTTTTAGTTATTATTATTATGTCTTGTGTAAATAATATATAACATATAAAATATATGTTATTTATATTTTATAAAATCTTATAATCTGACAATTTTAATTCATTTATGTATATCATGATTGTTGATATATTCATGATACCTGCTATTTTACTTTGCACTTTTTATTTGCACTTTTCTATACCTTTTTCTTATTTGTTCTCCTTTGGGAAAAAAAAATAAGATTTTTGCTCTTGTTTTTCTCTTACGGTGTTTTCCCTCTCTATTGTTTTAGGAGTTTTTTCCTGGTTTATTCTTGAGATAGTATTCTCTTCCCATACATATGCCTTAATTTAAACACTTTGGTTTTTCAGATTTTTTTCTCTCTTTTGTTTAAACCCACAATTAATTACAAACTATTACTACTTTTAGCATGGGAAATGTTTTCTTGGATGTTTACCATTATTGCTTTTGATATCTCAGATCTGTTTTCTCAGATAATTTTCTATTTTTCTGCAGTATATTCTTTTAGAATTATTTTTCTTTTAGATTTTTTTGATGAAGATCTGCTGGTTATAAACTCTCTGTTATTATATATTTGGAAGTATCTTTATGTCATCTTTATTCTTGAAGGATAGTTTTGCTGAGAATACAGTGTTTGATGATACTATGTTTTCTCTGTAGTTCGAAAATAATCTGCTATTTTTGTTTTTTGTTGTTGCTGGTAAGAATTCTTTAGTCAGATTTAATTATAGTAATTGGTTTTTTGTTTGGCTGTTTTAAAATATTTCATTTTATAGTTTCCTACAATGTTTCTAGGTGTTGAGTTCTTATTTATACTTGGTGTATATTATTTTTCTTGAATCTTGATCCAAGTCTTTTATGTTTTTGAAAATTCTCCCCTCTTATCATTTCAAATATTGTTTCTGGTGTTTTTCTTTCTGCTGTCTTATTCATAGAGACATATTCATGTGTGGCAAAATTTGATTTTGACCTTATATATATTTTTTCAGAGTATGAATTATGCCAGGAAGGTAGGGAGCTGTGCTAAATGAGGAAACTAAGTGATTCAGAGCACACACTCTGAGACTAGGCTTGCTGCTGGCCATTTGGGCTACCCCTCACCAGATGAGGGACCCTCAGCATGCCAGTACAGTTCTCTGTGTCTTAGTTTACCCATGGGTAAAGTGGACATAATAGTAGGATCTGACTCATAAGGTTGTGAGGATTGATTTATTTAGTATATATAAAGTATATGGAACTGGCCTATTATGCAGTGAGCTCTCTATCAGTATTTGTTCTGGTGTAGGCTCACTAGCAGTGGTGGCAGACCCAGGTTCCCTGACTCTAAATTTTGTACTTTTATAATTGTGTTTCTTCTGATGGCCTATTAAGTTTATGATGTGTCTACCAACTTTTAATTTACCTATGATTAGAACAAGGCTAAAATTAATTGTTCCTTTCCTAAAATTTATGTTTTTCCTGAATAATTGAAATTGCCAGAAAATTACTACTTTTTAAACCACACTTTTCCTTTTTAAAGATACATTCACTTGGAATATTTGATTTAAAAAGGTAAGGGGTGGGGATCCCTGGGTGGCTCAGTGGTTGAGCGTCTGCCTTTGGCCCAGGGCATGATCCTGGAGACCTGGGATTGAGTTCCGCGTCAGGCTCCCTGCATGGAGCCTGCTTCTCCCTCTGTCTGTCTCTCTGCCTCTCTCTCTCTCTATCTCAGAAATAAATAAAATCTTAAAAAAAAAAAAAAAAGGTAAGGGGTGCCTGGAGGGCTCAGTCAAGCGTCTCCATTCAGATTAGGTCATGATCACAGGGTCCTGGGATCAAGCCCTGCAACATTGGACTCTGCTCAGTGGGGAGCCTGCTTCTCCCTGTCCTTCTCTCTCTGCACCCCACCCCTGCCCTCTGCTTGTGTTCTCTCTCTCTCTCTTTCTCAAATAAATGAATAACATCTTTAAAAAAGGGCAAGAATTGTCAAAGTATGAGTGAGGCTTTCCCACAAATTCTATATTATATTTTGCTGATTTTACTACATATTTTTTTCTCTTTAGGCTTTGAAATGTTCTGCTTTATGTAGACATTATTTCTTCAAAATGTAAGTTTTATTTGTGGTACAATATAATTGTAAAAAAAGAGAAAGCAGCATAGCAAAAGTGAAAGTTCCCTTGTGAGTCTACTCCCATTCTCTCTGGATACTTTGCAGTTACAGTGTTAGTAGTTGGATGTCACAAGCACCTATACATGCACCTATACTTCTGTGTTTGTACATACACACATACCCACACATATAACCTGCTGGTGCTGGAGGCAGAACTGAGAGCTCTCACCCCTATGCCCAACACTGGCAGTGTGGGCACTGTTACTAGTGCAAATGTTGTTAGTTGGCAGGGCTACCATTGTGGCTGGGGCACCAGGATGGTCATTATCACCCACACTGCTATCATTTTCTGGCTAACAGATACTGTTTCCTGTGCTGCAACTCCTTGAAATTTTATTGTTCTACAGAGCCTTTTTGAGATATATCTTTACCTCTATTTACAGTTCCCCTGTTTTATGCAACATAGTATGAGTGATGCACACCATGTGGTCCTCCAAGCCATGTCTAGGTTCTAATGTTCCATGGCTTTTTTTGGATTAAACCTGGGCTCTTGCTTTACAATGAATGGTTGTGCCTCCCTCCCCTCCCTGCAACCCACCCATAGAGATTTCTTGGTCCTCTTGGTCCTTTTTGTAAACAGGCCTTTGGCATGTCTGGCCCTGCCAGTGACCTCAATCATGTGCAAAATCTCTCTGTCTTTCCTAGAGTAATCCTAGTGTAGGCTCAGCTGGGAGTTGTGCTTCAGAGGAATAAAATTGTATAGAAGTGATTTTTTTTAAAGATTTATTTATTTATTCATGAGAGAAACACACAGAGAGAGGCAGAGACATAGGAGGCAGAGGGAGAAGAAGCAGGCTCCATGCAGGGAACCTGATGCAGGACTCGATCCCGGATACCGGGATCACATCCTGAGCCGAAGGCAGACACTCCACCACTGAGCCACCTAGGCATCCCAAAAGTGATTTTTTTAAAAAAAGATTTTATTTATTTGAGAAAGAGAAAGAACGTGAGTGTGCACAAGTGGGGAGAGGGGCAGAGGAGAGAGAGAAGCAGACTCCCCGCTGAGCAGGGAGCCTGATTTTGGGCTTAGTTCCAGGACCCCAAGATCATGACCTGAGCTGAAGGCAAACACTTAACCCACTGAGCCATTCAGGCACCCCAGAGTTCACCTTTGTAAGATAGAAATACCAAAGTTAATTAGAACTATAATAGAAAAGTATCAGTGATCCTTTTTTTTACGTATTTGTTAGAAACTTACACTGTAGTATATTATTGCTAAATTTATAGCTGCCAGGCAGCCCGGGTGGCTCAGCGGTTTAGCGCTGCCTTTGGTCCAGGGCATGATCCTGGAGACCCGGGATCGAATCCCAAGTCGGGCTTCCAGCATGGAGCCTGCTTCTCCCTTTGCCTGTGTCTCTGCCCTCCTCTCTCTCTGTTTCCATGAATAAACAAATAAATAAATCTTAAAAAAATACATTTAAATTTATAGCTGCCATTGTATTATGGTAGCCCTGAATAAGCACACACTCCTAAAAATGTTGAGTGAGTCTTGGCACAGTACCTGACTAAGGTACCTGATCCAAGGCATCTGTTAGCTTGGTGCTGTGTACTTGTTAGCTCTCTTGCTATCGATGCTGTGGGATAGCTGGGGGAGTGGCAAGCCCCTATTGAGTGCACCTGCGAAAGGACTACTGCTTCTGCAGTGGTGCTGCCTCATTTGACTTCTCTTAGTGTTGGGCATGCTGCTTCTGACCCCTCATGCTCCTTTAGAGTAACTCTGAATCTACTTTCCAGCCCTGTCCTCTTCTCTGCCACAGGAGTTCTTATGGATCTTCTGTTAATAGTCATACTCCTGACCTCTCTCCCATTTCCTTTAAGTACTAGGGTGTTTTATTTTTTTCTTTTTAAAAAATCTGCTATTGTGCTAGTGGTCCATGAAGTTTATTTTTAGAAGAATTATACTTTAAAGGCTGTTGTAGGGATGCCTGGGTGGCTCAGCGGTTGAGCGTCTGCCTTTGGCTCAGGGTGTGATCCTGGAGTCCTGGGACCGAGTCCCACATTGGGCTCCCTGCATGGTCTCCCTCTGCCTGTGTCTCTGCCTCTCTCTGTGTGTCTCTCATGAATAAATGAGTAAATATCTTTAAAAAAATAAAGGCTGTTGTAGTTAGAGGCATGTATACAATAAAATAGACAATGGGTTGGAAGTGTTAAGGATTAGCACATTTTGTTTAATGGGTATGGAGTTTTAGTTTTGCAAGCTTGAAAAAGTTCTAGAGATCTTTTCAAAACATTGTGAATATATTTAACACTATTGAACTGTACACCTAAAAATGGTTAATTGATAAATTTTGTACATGTTTTTATCACAATAAAAGAAGAATGAGCGGTGCCTGGGTGGCTCAGTTGGTTGGGCATCTGCCTTCGACTCAAGTCATGATCCCAGCGTCCTGGGATCAAGCCCCACATCGGGCTCCCTGCTCGGTGGGGAGCCTGCTTCTCCCTCTGCCTCTGCTGCTCCCCTGCTTCTGTTCTCTCTCTCACTCACTCTCTCTGTCAAGTAAATAAATAAAATCTTAAAAAAAAGAAGAATGAGTATCTTGTGGAGTGTAAATTTAAAAAGTTAAATATAGGGTTTGGGATTTTAAAACTTTTTATTTTGTACTTAGTTCTATTTATTCAACCTTTATCACAAATTGAATAGACAAATTAGAATTATTGGAAGGGAAGATGTATAACAAACAGAATTTATTCATTTAACGTTTATTGGCCACCTCCAGTGTAGCAGGCTCGGTCCCTTTAGTTCATAATCTAGAGATATAAGAGGCATGTGCCCCCAGAGGACAGGTAGGTGACAGAATACAAGCATTGCCACTTAAACTGAACTACAGAAGAGAAAAATGGTGTATACTCTGAACATTTTATTATTAACTTAAAGTATATATTTGTGCAAGCATTCATCAAATTTTCAAAACTTAATTATGGAAAATTTCAGATATACACAAAAGAGGAATAATAGTACAATGCACTGCTGTGTGTTCGGATCCCAGCTGGCATCACCTTCCAGCCTCTTTTGTCTCCTTATATCCCACTCCCGGCATCTTTGAAGAAAATTCTAGTTAGTATATTTCATATAAATATTTCAGTACTTTTACTGAGAGAAGGGCCATTTTCTTAGAATTAACAACAATACCACAATTGCCCCCAAATTATTTTACACTTTTTAGAAAAAAAAGATTTTATTTATTTGAGAGAGACAGACAGCATGTTAGCCAAGTAGGGGGAGGGAGAGGAATTAGCCGACTCCACACTGAGCAGGGAGTCTGGCTCTGGGTTCCATCAGGGACCCTGAGGTCATGACCTGAGCCTAAAGCAGATGCCTAACTCAGTGAGCTACCCAGATGCCCTATTTCTTCATACTGTTTTTTGCATTTGATTTATTTGAATCTAAACCTGGTTCATCTACCTGTTACATTTAGTTGATACGTTTTCTTTAACATCTCTTAACATACAGGTTCCCCTTCTTGTTTATTTACTTTGTTCTTGAAACATATTTGCTGAAGAAATCCTGTCATTTATCTTAGCGTTTGCTGAATGCATCTCAGTGGTGTCATTTAACATGTTTTTTCCCCATCCCTTACTTCTTATAAACTGAATGTTAATTTTAGAGATTGTATTTGATTTAGGTTCATTTTTGTTGCAAGAATATTTCATAGAGGGTGGTTTCCAATAGCATTTCATGTCTGATTGTTTTTTCTTTGTGATGTTGATGACCACTTTCAATTTGCATAATCAGGGTTTTGCAAGATGTTGCTATTCTAATTTCATTATTTCTTCTTCATTTATTAGCTGTAATACATCTATAGAGAAGTTTTTCTTAAGTTTTGGTTATTCAGAGGTAACAGTTCATGTAGGGGAAACAAGTTAAATGAATGTTTCATTCCCTTTACTTATAACTCTTGGAGGGTTCTTAATATCTTCAAAGATGGTAAATGATGTTTTTTTCTTCATTTTTAACAAATAGCATTATGAACACATGAATTTTAGCATATTTGATTGTTTTGGAAGTCTATCAGAGTTATTCTTAGCATATTGTTTCGTCTTTGGCCAGTGTGAATACCTTCAGACTGGTTCCTGGATCCTTTTGACATGAACTCCTTTGATGTTTACATTTGTAAATATTATTACTAACAATATGGTTACTAAAAATGGTTTAAGAATTAAAAATCATTTTTCTCTAATTCTTTTTTCTATTCTTAGGATAGTATCCTCAAGGGATAAAGGGTGAAATTGTGTTTGAAGTTATTTGAAATAATTCCTTTTTATATGGTTACACCACTGATTGTATAAATATTTAGGTTTATTTCATTTTGCTTTTGAATTTTAGGAATTAGAAACTTTTGTCTCTTGGTTTTTTTGTTTGTTTGTTTGTTTGTTTTTTTGTTAATTGATATGGAAAACATATACATGGTCCCAGAGCCAAGTCTATGGAACAAGACAGGATGAGGAAAGCCTAGCTCTGATCCTCATCCTCTCTGTTCTGGTCTTCTCTCCCTATCATTTCATTTAAAACATGTAAGCAAGTGGGCGTGCATGCAGTGCACTCACATGTACATAGTTATTTCTGCCTCTCAACGCCATCTTAGATGAATGGTAGCATGCTATATATCATTTTCTCTCCTTGCTTTTTACTCTTCTTGTTGTTTCCTGGAAATCATGCAATGCAAGTATATAGAGACATTATTTATATCTTTTTTGCAGCTATATCATATTCCATTGTGTGAACATAATGTCGAATATTCACCCAGTCCTGTGTTAATGGACATTTTGTCTTTAGTTTTTGCTGTTTCAAATAGTACTATAGTGAATAATTGGTATATCTTTTTTTAATTTTTTTAAATAACTGGTATATCTATATAGTTTTTGAATCTTTGCCACCCTAAAGGGAAATTTAAGTAGAGTAACTGTGGGGAAGCATTCACATGCAAAGTTTCTGATATTAGTGGACAGTGCAGGAGGACAATCTCTTGACCTAGGGTAGGAGTTTTTTTTAGTATGCTTCCAGTGATTGGAGTTCTAGATCATTATTCTTGTATAAACTCCATCTATATGGTAACTTGTACTTTCTAGTTTCAGTTTCTTTAAAGTAGATTTGAGATTTTAGAAATTTCTGAAGCAATCTGAGCACAGAATTTTAGTACTTAGAGTATTTTTTCCAAGTCTCTTGTAGTTGTCTTACCTATAACCCATTTGTCAGAAAATTTTAAGGAAAATAATGTACTTTTATGGGTAATTTCCAAAGTAGTCAACTGTGTTTTTATGGGAATCGTAGTTTCTTATTTTTGTAGCCACATTTTTGCTCATTTGTGATTAGTTTATATAGTATTAAATTATATAATTGTGATCATGAGGGACGCCTGAGTGACTCAGTCAGTTAGGTGTCAGCCTTTGGCTCAGGTCATGATCCTAGGGTCCTGGGATTGAGCCTCGCATCCAGCATCTTATTTGGTGGGGAGCCCTCTTCTACCTCTCTCTCTCCCAGTTCCCCTGTTTGTGTTTGCTTTCTCCTCTCTCTGTCAAATAAGTAAGTAAGTAAAATCTTAAAAAACAAAACAGAAAAACAATTGTGATCATGAATACAACTGACATAAATAGCTTTGGGTATGTTAGAAGAAAATTTTCCACAGGCAGTTTACTGATCTGGTTGGCTTTTATGCAGTGGTTTATGAATTGGCAGCATCTAACTAGCAGATCAAAAGAGCTATACAAGGAGGTTTTTTATAGATCAAGGGGAGTAGGAACAAGGAGGTTATACTGGTCATTTGCTGACTGGTTAGAGCAGAGTTACTTTCCTTATGTGAAGCAAAGGGAAGTCTTGGAGCCAAGTCAAGTAACTTGTGCTGAGCAGACAGTTGCTGATGGTTAACCTAAACCTTCCTTTTCTGGGAGAAATGAACATAGAAATTTAGTTAAGCTTTGATTTGTTGACATAGCGATTCCATCTTGGGTCTAATCTGATATTTTTAACAAGTATAAACTGTAGAGTTTTGATATGTATATAACTGGTGGGAACAGAAATGTGCACATTACTGAGATTTGCTTTCTAAATGTGATAGTGTCTATGTTCTGGGTATTAGCCAGTATATTTTAGGGAAGGACTGGCTAGCATCAGTCCCCTTCTAATATTTCACAGTTCCCTGTAGGACCCTGACACTTAGAAGGTGCTCAGAAAATGTTGATGAGCCATTTCAGTGTTTGGGTCATACTAGCCTTCTTGTTCCTATTAAAATATATGTCTGTCTATTTGTTTGGTTAATTTAATTGATTCAGATATTTTATGTCTTCCCAAAGAGAAGGCATTTATAATGAGATAAAAATCTCTGAGAATTGATAGTTGACTTTAAAAACAAATAACTATTTCCCAATTTACATTTATATTACTTCTATATAGAACACTGTAGGGAATACTAAAGAAATATGTAATGATCCAGAGAGAATTCAGCCTTTTAAATAGGCTAAGCTTTATATGCTTGGGAATAATCTAAAAGTATATAGTATATTATATTGGGGTTCTCCAAAGAAACAGAATCAATAGGAGACACACAAACACAAACACACACATATATACACACACATATATACATATGACAGAGAGAGAGAGAGAGGCAGGCAGAAACAGAGACACTAAGAGATTGAGATTGAGATTTTTATTGATTTTGACCAGTTGGTTCATGTGCTGTGGAAGCTGACAGGCTGGGAATCCAGAGAAGAATTGATTCTGGAATTTGAGTCTGAAGGCAGTCTATTGGCAGAATTCTCTCTTCCTCCAGGGTAGGTTGGCCTTTTCTTAAATTAAGGCCTTCAAGTGATTAGGTCAGACCTACCCATAAAGGAAAGTAATCTCCTTTACACAAATTCTGCTGACTTATATGTTAATCACATATGAAAATATACCTTCACAGAAACATCTAGAATAATGTTTGACCAAGTATTTGGGTACTATTGCACAGTCAAGTTGACATAAAATTAGCCATTGCATATATTGAAGGACCATTTTGTTCAAACTGTAAGGAGTATTGGGTAAGTGCTATGGGTGGTAATAAAGGGAAAGGGAAACTTGTTTTGCTGTTTATTTCTTGCAGAGGAGATAAGCTTTGAAACGTGTTCTGAAGGCCAGGGAGTTTACGCCCCAGTGTACACAGTATGGAGAGCATCTCAAGGGGGTAGATCAGAATGAACAAGGGTAGAGTTGACTGTGGCATATACAGGGTTCTTGAGAAGATTTGTCCTGGCCGGACAGACTTATTTTAGAAGGTGAGGGAGGTTAAGACTGAAGAGGTGAGGCAAGCCCCACTGTGGTTTCCAACTTCACTACAGGGAGTAGAGAAAGTGCTTGCTCCAGCCTGAGTTGACAGCTGGCTGGTGCAGGGCTCTCTGCACAACCAACATTCTATGCTAAATTATATGCTATGAAAAGAATTCCTTTTGCTGGAAGCACTTCAAATGAAATATAGTTGCTTTAGATTTTTTGTTATAAAGTATTATCAACTTAATAAAAATGCTTCAAAAGATCTGTGAAGAAATGTGGCAACTCCTATGTGACTTGCTGCTAGAAGTAATGCTAGTCTCTAAGGCTTGAAATATTTTTGGATCCATTATTCTGAAATAGAAATAGAGCTCAGTAACTGTTTTCTCCCACACAAATTAAATAATTTATTTTTTAGAATGTAATAGGTTTAAAAACACTTTATGATATAGGAAAAAACCCTCTACCAATACAAATAATTATTATCACAGAGAAAAATAGCACAAATAGTGTGTGGTGGTTTGGTGCAAAATGGCCTGTAATGTCTCTACCTCTTTGCAATATGAATCTGCTTGTTTCTTCCATCAAGTGTTAAGAGTCTGTTTCTCCACCCTTGATGCTGGACTTTGACATGTGACTGATCTGGCCAGGGGGACATGAGCAGGCATGGTGCAGCCAGAGGTACCATGTGCAGTAAGCCACTCCTCTTGAGTTCTCCCCCCTTGGAGTGCTGCTTGCTACTACATAGAGAAGCTCGGGAGGAAGTCCACATGGAAAGGGAGGCCCAGCCTTTCCCACTGAACCCAGTCCTTAACTGACCTGGATCCAGTGCAGCAGCATGGAAGTTGGGTAAGGGCAGCAGGAGAGCTGCCCTTGGAATGTGAATTGTGAGAAATGGAATTGTGACACGTTGTGCCCAAGATTGCGAATCTGAGAAACCACCAAGGAGCCGACACTGATGCAAGTACATGAGGGTTTATTTACAAGCTCGAGCTTGTATACTCCAAGTATACTCCATACAGCAGAGCAGGGACTTGGACCCCGAGACTAAGAAGCACAGCAGTGTTATAGGGGCCAGTGGCTAATGAGATTGTAACACACATAGAAAGTTGCACAGTCATGTCGGTCCACACGCATGGGCAAATTGAATCACAATTTACCCTATAGCAACCATTTGAACCAGCCTATCATTCTGGTTAGAATTGGCGCGCAGGTTTGGCCGACAAAAGACGGGGTTTACATTTTATGGGCGGTTAGAGGTTCCGCATTCTTATGCGGGCTGGTTTCCGGTAAGAGTGTGCTTAATAGTTAGACTAGGGTGGGGGAGTGCCTTAAGCAATAGGCAGGTCGTGTGGGGGGTTTTACATGAGATGGCGGGTGTAGCACAGAATGGAGTTAGTCCTGCTCTGCTTGTCCAGGGGTAGGGGATTTTTGTTAGATTTCCTGGGTCCCACAGAGAAAGAAGAAATCATTGCCTTTTAAGCAACTAAGTTTTGGGTAGTTTGTTACCCAGCAATAACAAATGGAAACATTGTATGGTAAATGGGTGGAATCTATTTCTGTTTTCTAGTCATGGCTCCACAGTCCAGTAAGGGAGGCAGAAATAGAAGCAGGTCACTTAGTGTGATGAATTCCAAGGAAGGGCTCTGGGCTTCTGTGATCTTGATCTCTCCTCTGCCTCCGTTCCTCATCTCTAAGGATCAGATACTGCCTTCTGTAGGACAGACATTGAAGAGCATTTGGAGGAACTAGAGAAAGTAGACTATTTCTGGTCTTCACTGGAAGTGTTTCCTATTACTAAAGTCAGACTCATACTTCAGTTTCTTAGAAGTGAAATGCTGAAAGAGCCCCAATATATTTCTTTTCCTTTTGTTAATTGAGTGTTCTTAGTATTCTGATATTTGTCCTGTGAGCAAGGGAATGCCCGTGAATGTTCCTCCTTAACTTTCCTCATGTTCAGAATCTTTTGGAAAATCTGGCTGTTGGTTCAGGCCCTTCACCCAGTAATCATCCTTGGTTCACCTTATTCACACACATAGTGGAGTGTTTCTGCTGAGGTCTCCCAGGGTCATTGGATAAGATGGCATGCACTGTTTTGAGCTGAGTCCCATCTGCCCCACATTATTTTCTCCCTTACTTGCTCTGTTGCTCTGCTCCTTGGGATCCTAAATTACATATACTGGCCTTTAAGTCTGCAGCATGTCTCCTTTTTTTTGCTTTTTTTTTTTAAGTTTATTTATTCAAGTAATTTCTTCATCCAACATGGGGCTCAGACTCATGACCCTGAGATCAAGAACTGCATGTTCCACTGACTGAGCCAACCAGTTGCCTGCTCCTCCCACCATTTGCTTTTGGCTAAGAACTTAGTACCAGGTTCCATCAGTTTCCTTCTGGGGGCCCATTCTCCTCCCATGAGGCAGCATTGGTGGGCATACCTGGAGTCTACTCTTATATAAATCTACTGGAATAGTTTAAAGATATGGCTCTAAGTTTTACATAGTTGCAATAGTTTAAGGATATGTTATAACATATGTAATACATATATAGTTATGATAGTTTAAAGATAGGGACTGCAGTTCTAAAACAGTATTTTTCTGTGGTTTGTGATATAAATTTGCAAATGAACTGAGAATGATAGTTAGATATCTTATAAGCTAGACCCAACTATCTGAAGCATGTCTTACTGCTTTAAAATAACCACTTTTGGGCAGCCCCAGTGGCCCAGCGGTTTGGTGCCGCCTTCAGCACAGGGCGTGATCCTGGAGACCCAGGATTGAGTCCCATGTCAGGCTCCCTGCATGGAACCTGATTCTCCCTCTGCCTGAGTCTCTGCCTTTCTCTCCCTCCCTCTCTCTCTCTCTCTCTCTCTGTGTGTGTGTGTGTGTCTCTCATGAATAAAAAAATAAAATCTTAAAAAAGAAACCCACTTTTGAAATATCCAGATTATTGTCTTTCTTGAATTTTTAGCAAATATACGCATTACTTTGGCCAATAATAAAGTTCAGGAAAAAGCATGTTATTATTTAATACTTCAAATGTGAATTCCATGTTATCTTCTGTATCCATAACAAAGCCATCAATACACTTTGTCTTTCCAATAGCAATGCCACAGTGAGATAAAAAAGAAAAAACATACATATAAGTCATCATAGGCTACCATATTTGGTGAAATATGGCTATGAAACCTTGGGCAAGTGGCTTAACCTTCTCTAAGCCATGTGTAAAATGGCGATAAAACAGCTTCTCTACCTCCTGGCACTGCTGTGAGAATTAAATGATGCTCTGAATTATTTTAGGAGGTTTAAAATTAAAAATTATTATTTTAGGAGATTAAAAATTAAACTATTGTCTTTAATTGTTTCTGAGTTGCTGAGTAAACTTTAGTCTGTGGTATATGTGTGTTTTATGATTTCTTTGCTTTTGGTAATTGCATATAAGTTTTCTGGTAGTTGCTGTTTTACTCTGTTGCATTTAAAATTTTTAATTCATTTTATATTTTAAAACAAACTCCTTGTTTTTGAAGTTCAGTATATTGATAAGTCTAAATAACAAAGCTTTGTCTCAGACTGTTTTTTTAGTGAGTGGCATATAGAGATTTTGTGCAGTTACTCTATCATCTTCCCTAAAATCCTCAGAGTCAATGTGAATTGATTTTATTGAACTTTATTTTAGTGTTTATTTCAGTAAAGAGTAGGAGTAGGGTAATCTTTATATCTTAAGGTTTGTGCCTTGCTACCTGGTGGTCTCGTGACGGCTGGTCGGTGGCCCACATATGAACTGCTTGTGGGAGAGCTTTCTTTCCTGGCTGCATCAAGACAATAAGGCTTTAAGGTTCTTGCTAGTGTGTGATAGCATGTTTTGTGTCCTTGTTTGTGTACATATGTCTTCGGTAGCTTGGATTGCTATTTTGCATTGGATTTTTGACTCAAAGGTTGTAATTTTTCATCTGTAACTTATGAAATTTAAGTTTTCTTCTGTGTTAAAAGAGCTTTTGGGCAGCCCGGGTGGCTCAGCGGCCTAGCACCGCCTTCACCCCAGGGCCTGATCCTGGAGACCGGGGGCGGGGGGGGGGGGGGGAGTCGAGTCCCACGTAGGGCTCCCTGCATGGAGCCTTCCCCTCCCTCTGCCTGTGTCTGTGCCTCTCCCTCTCCCTCTCTCTCTCTCTCTCTCTCTCTGTCTCTCATGAATAAACAAAATCTTAAAAAAGAGAGCTTTTATCATGTGCAAATAAATGCTTACTCCAAATTTTAAAAAAACGGTTTATAACAGTAATTCCTAACAATTTGTAATTGTGGCCTTTTAAGGCCTCTAGTCCCTGAGATCAAGAGTTGCATGCTCTATCAACTAAGCCAGCCAGATGCCCCTAGAATTATTTTTAAAGACATTTGGATTACATTTCACTATATTTGAATTCCATTACAACTTTGAGCTTAGTCTGATGTGTTAATGTGTTGCAGTTATTTAAAGATCAATTGTTTCTTCCCAATTGGTATTGTAAAAGAATGAAAAATAATATGTTATTGTTACTGTTTTCTAAGTTTCCGCTATGGTACTTGATCAGCATTTGAGATAGTGAATAGTGTTGGTTTTAGTTTCAGTTACCAATGAAATTCCTAGCTAATTCTGGCTCCTCTCTGAGAGAAATTGATCTATTTAACATTTATTAAATGGATTTTATGTGATAGTCATTTGGGTAGAAGGAAGACATATAAAAAAAAGTAAATAAAGTAAGATAGGTTATCTGTCTTTGGGGGAGATTACAGCCAGTAAGAGAGGAAGTCATTAATTAAAGAATTCAGTAGCTGTAAAGTTTCAGCTGTGATCATTGTTAATGAAATAAAAGTTCTTCATTGATGCTCTAAAGATCTGTACATGTGAGATTTCCTCTGGATGGTCAGATCATGAGGGGAAGGAAGAACATTGCAGGACAGCATATATAGAGTTCCTGTGGTAGGAAGGAGCTGGGAAGTCCTGAAGTAAGTAAGGCCACTGTTCCTGGACTGGAGAGGGAGAGGGCAGTACAAGATGATATTGGCTTGAAATAGTGGTGAAAGCACACCAGGCTATGTAGGCTGTGTTATACAAGAACCTTGAAGTATAATTTAGATTTTGTAAAATTCACTTATTTTCAGCGTACACTTCCATAAAGTTAATGAATTTGAAGTTATGCACCCATTTTGAGACCTTTCCATTGCTCCCAAAATTTCTCTGGTGCCCATTAGCAGTTAATGCCTATCCCTACCCCAACACTAGACAAGCACTGATATGCTTTGTCCCCATGAATTTGTCTATTCAAGAAACTTCATAAAAATAGTCATGAAATTTGTAGTCTTTTGTGTCTAACTTTTTTTACTTTGTATGTTTTTGAGGTTCATCCGTGTTGTAGCATGTATCATTAGTTTGTTCATTTTAATTACTGAGTAGTATTCCATTATATGGTTGTGCCACATTTTATCAGTTTATGGAAATTTGGAATGTTTCCAGGTTTTGGCTCATGAATAATGCTGCTGTGGAATTCAAATATATGTGTCTTTATGTAGACTTAAATTTTCATTTTTCTTGGATTGATTCCCAGGAGTGGAAATTTCTGGGTCAAATGATAAATTTATGTTTAACTTTTTAAGAAACTGCCAAACTATTATCCAAGGTGTCTCTACCACTTTACATTTTCACTGGCAATAATACATGAGGGCCCCAGTTTCTCCACATCCTACAGCTGATAGTGACTGTCTTTTTTATTATAGTCATTCTAGTGGGGATATAGTGTTATCTCATTGTGATTTTAATTTGCAGATAAGTTCATGAGCTTATTAGTTATTTGTATATATTCTTTTTAAAAAAGATTTTATTATTTATTCATGAGACACACACACACACACACACACACACACACACACACAGAGAGAGAGAGAGAGAGAGAGAGAGAGAGAGAGGCAGAGACAAGGCAGAGGGAGAAGCAGGCTCCATGCCCGATGTGGGACTTGATCCCAGGTCCCCAGGAGCAGGCCCTGGACTGAAGGCGGCACTAAACCACTGAGCCACCCGGGCTGTCCTTGTATATATTCTTTGGTGAAATGTCTCTTAAAAGCTTTTGCCCATTTTTAAATTGGGTTGTTCGTCTTCTTGATTTGTAGGAGTTCTTTCTTTATGATTTTATTTATTAATGAGAGATAGAGAGGTAGAGACACAGGCAGAGGGAGAAACAGGCTCCATATGCCCTGGGCTAAAGGCAGGTGCTAAACTGCTTAGCCACCCAGGTGTCCGTCCCTGTAGGAGTTCTTTATATATTCTGGATACAAATCTTATCTGATATATAATTGCCAAATATTTTTTCACTCTTTAGTTTTCTTAATGATGTCTTTTAAAGCACAAAGGCTAAAATTTGACCAAAACTAATTTGTCACTATTTTCTTTTTTGAGCAAAATGCAAAAAGGTAGTCATTGAAGCCATAGTGTTATGGGTTAGATAACCCAGGAAAAGGGAACACAGAATGAGAAGCAGAGAGGGTAAAATGGAGCTTTGGGGAATCCTAACATTTAATATTCTGTTAGTGGAAACAGATTTGCAAACATGAAGGAGAAGTAGGAGAAAAAAAAATGAGAATATTGTATCATGTAAATCAAAAGAAGAGAATATTTGAAGACGAGGAAGGATAAATGTGTCAAGTCAGATAACATAAGGGCTAGAGAATGGGTCAACCACAAAGTCAAAGAACAAATCAAAAAGTTCATGGAAACAACTGAAAATGAAAACACAACAGTCCAAAACCTTTGGGATGCAGCAAAAGCAGTTCTAAAAGAGAAGTTTATAGCAAACCTACATCAGGAAACAAGAAAAATCTCAAATGAATAGCCTATCCTTCCATCTAAAGTGCTAGAAAAAGAACAAATCCCAAACCAGAAATACTGAAGATTAGAGCAGAAATAAACGAAATAGAAAGAAAAAGCAATAGAACAGATCAATGAAACCAGGAGCTGGTTCTTTGAAAAGATCAATAAAATTGATTAACCTCTACCCAGTCTCATCAAAAAAAAAAAAAAAACCCTCAAAATCACAAATGAAAGAGGGTAAATAACACCACAAAAATACAAGCAGAATATTATGAAAAACTATATGTCAACAAACTGGACAACATGGAGGAAGGGCAAGACAGCGGAAGAGTAGGGTCCCCAAGTCACCTGTCCCCACCAAATTACCTAGATAACCTTCAAACCATCCTGAAAATCTACGAATTCGGCCTGAGATTTAAAGAGGGAACAGCTGGAATGCGACAGTGAGAAGAGTTCGCGCTTCTATCAAGGTAGGAGGACGGGGAAAAAGAAATAAAGAAACAAAAGGCCTCCAAGGGGGAGGGGCCCGCAAGGAGCCAGGCTGAGGCCGGGGCGAGTGTCCCCAGGACAGGAGAGCCCCGTCCCGGAGAAGCAGGAGCTGCACCAACCTTCCCGGGCGGAAAGGGGCCCGCAGGGAGTTAGAGCAGGACCCCGGGAGGGAGGGCAGGGATGCCCTTGGGCTCCCTGGGACACTAACAGGCACCTGCACCCCGGGGAGAGTGCGCCGAGCTCCCTAAGGGCTGCAGCGCGCACGGGGGACCCGGAGCAGCTCGGAGGGGCTCGGGCGGCGGCTCCGCTGAGGGGTCTGCGGGGTGGGAGCGCGAATCCAACAGCGCAGGCTCCGCAGCACAGGGCGCCGGGACACAGCCCAGGATCCGGCCTCCCCGGGACAGGCAGAGGCCGGGACGGCCCAGGACAGCAAGGATGCTCCTGCTCCGAGCTGAGCAGATCAGCGGCCCCACCCCAGAGCCTCCAGGCCCTGCAGACGGAGAGCCCCGGAGTTATTGCGGGGGCTGACTCCAGGGCTGCAGAGCTGGCCCCGCCACTGTGGTTGTTCCTCCTGGGGCAAACAACCCCCACTGAGCCTCACAGTGGCCTCACAGGATTAACAGCTTAAATATCTTTCTGTGAGCAGCTCCCCCAAGTGCTAATACCTGAAAATCAGCACAGCAGGCCCCTCCCCCAGAAGACGGACAGTGGAAAAACAAATTATTGACCAAGCAGTACTGGAAGGTTCCAGGGAAGTCAAGAGACTTACAGTATACAGAATCAGAGGATACTCCCCTTTTTTTTTTTGTTGTTGTTTGTTTGTTTTTGCTTTTTGATTTCCGTTTGCTTCCCCCCTTTTTTTCCTTTTCTTTTTCTTTTTCTTTTTCTTTTTTACCCTTTTTCTTCTCTTCTTTTTTTCTTTTTCTTTTTTCTTTTTCTTTCCTTCTTTCTCCTCTTTCTTTTTCTCCTTTTCCCAATACAACTTGTTTTTGGCCACTCTGCACTGAGCAAAATGACTAGAAGGAAAACCTCACCTCAAAAGAAAGAATCAGAAACAGTCCTCTCTCCCACAGAGTTACAAAATCTGGATTACAATTCAATGTCAGAAAGCCAATTCAGAAGCACTATTATAAAGCTACTGGTGGCTCTAGAAAAAAGCATAAAGGACTCAAGAGACTTCATGACTGCAGAATTTAGATCCAATCAGGCAGAAATTAAAAATCAATTGAATGAGATGCAATCCAAACTAGAAGTCCTGACGACAAGGGTTAGCGATGTGGAAGAACGAGTGAGTGACATAGAAGACAAGTTGATAGCAAAGAGGGAAACTGAGGAAAAAAGAGACAATTAAAAGATCATGAGGATAGATTAAGGGAAATAAATGACAGCCTGAGGAAGAAAAACTTACGTTTAATTGGGGTTCCCGAGGGCGCCGAAAGGGCCAGAGGGCCAGAATATGTATTTGAACAAATCATAACTGAAAACTTTCCTAATCTAGGAAGGGAAACAGGCATTCAGATCCAGGAAATAGAGAGATCCCCCCTAAAATCAATAAAAACCGTTCAACACCTCGACATTTAATAGTTATGCTTGCAAATTCCAAAGATAAAGAGGAGATCCTTAAAGCAACAAGAGACAAGAAATCCCTGACTTTTATGGGGAGGAGTATTAGGGTAACAGCAGACCTCTCCACAGAGTCCTGGCAGGCCAGAAAGGGCTGGCAGGATATATTCAGGGTCCTGAATGAGAAAAACATGCAAAGAAGAATACTCTATCCAGCAAGGCTCTCATTCAGAATGGAAGGAGAGAGAAAGAGCTTCCAAGACAAGCAGGAACTGAAAGAATATGTGACCTCCAAACCAGCTC
Source organism: Vulpes lagopus (assembly GCF_018345385.1). Taxonomy (NCBI): domain Eukaryota; kingdom Metazoa; phylum Chordata; class Mammalia; order Carnivora; family Canidae; genus Vulpes; species Vulpes lagopus. Next base: position 39,252,676 of record NC_054825.1, on the reverse strand, counting down.
TGCAAGAAATTTTAAGGGGGACTCTCAAAATTCCCCTTTAAGAAGAAGTCCAATGGAACAATCCACAAAAACAGGGACTGAATAGGTATCATGATGACACTAAACTCATATCTTTCAATAGTAACTCTGAAGGGGAACGGGCCTAAAGACCCCATCAAAAGGCGCAGGGTTTCAGACTGGTTAAAAAAGCAGGACCCATCTATTTGCTGTCTACAAGAGACTCATTTTAGACCGAAGGATACCTACATCCTGGAAATAAAAGGTTGGAGAACCATTTGCCATTCAAATGGTCCTCAAAAGAAAGCAGGGGTAGCCATCCTCATATCAGATAAACTAAAATTTACCCCGAAGACTGTAGTGAGATATGAAAAGGGACACTATATCATGCTAAAGGACTTAACAATCCTCAATATGCCCCGAATGTGGGAGCTGCCAAATATATCAATCAATTAATAACCAAAGTTAAGACATACTTAGATAATAATACACTTATACTTGGTGACTTCAATCTAGTGCTTTCTACACTCGATAGGTCTTCTAAGCACAACATCTCCAAAGAAACGCGAGCTTAAATGATACACTGGACCAGATGGATTTCACAGATATCTATAGAACTTTACATCCAAACTCAACTGAATACACATTCTTCTCAAGTGCACATGGAACCTTCTCCAGAATAGACCACATACAGGGTCACAAATCAGGTCTGAACTGATACCAAAAGATTGGGATCGTCCCCTGCATATTCTCAGACCATAATGCCTTGATATTAGAACTAAATCACAGCAAGAAGTTTGGAAGGACTTCAAACATGTGGAGGTTAAGGACCATCCTGCTAAAGATGAAAGGGTCAACCAGGAAATTAAGGAAGAATTAAAAAGATTCATGGAAACTAATGAGAATGAAGATACAACCGTTCAAAATCTTTGGGATGTGGCAAAAGCAGTCCAGAGGGGGAAATATATCGCAATACAAGCATCCATTCAAAAACTGGAAAGAACTCAAATACAAATGCTAGCCTTACACCTAAAGGAGCTACAGAACAACAACAACAAAAAAAGCAAATAGACCCTACACCCAGCGAAGAAGAGAGTTAATAAAGATTCGAGCAGAACTCAACGAAATCGAGACCAGAAGAACTGTGGAACAGATCAACAAAGCCAGGAGTTGGTTCTTTGAAAGAATTAATAAGATAGATAAACCATTAGCCAGCCTTATTAAGAAGAAGAGAGAGAAGACTCAAATTAATAAAATCATGAATGAGAAAGGAGAGATCACCACCAACACCAAGGAAATACAAATGATTTTAAAAACATATTATGAACAGCTATATGCCAATAAATTAGGCAATCTAGAAGAAATGGACGCATTTCTGGAAAGCCACAAACTAACAAAACTGGAACAGGAAGAAATAGAAAACCTGAACAGGCCCTGAACCAGGGAGGAAATTGAAGCAGTCATCAAAAACCTCCCAAGACACAAAAGTCCAGGGCCAGATCGCTTCCCTGGGGAATTCTATCAAACGTTTAAAGAAGAAACCATACCTATTCTACTAAAGCTGTTTGGAAAGATAGAAAGAGATGGAGTACTTCCAAATTCGTTCTATGAGGCCAGCATCACCTTAATTCCAAAACCAAAGACCCCACCAAAGAGAATTATAGACCAATATCCCGATGAACATGGATGCAAAAATTCTCAACAAGATACTAGTCAATAGGATTCAAGAGTACATTAAGAAGATTATTCACCATGACCAAGTAGGATTTATCCCCGGCATGAAAGGCTGGTTCAACACTTGTAAAACAATCAATGTGATTCAACATATCAGCAATAGAAAAAACAAGAACCATATGATCCTCTCATTAGATGCAGAGAAAGCATTTGACAAAATACAGCATCCATTCCTGATCAAAACTCTTCAGAGCATTGGGATAGAGGGAACATTCCTTAACATCCTAAAAGCCATCTACGAAACGCCCACAGCAAGTATCATTCTCAGTGGGGAAGCACTGGGAGCCTTTCCCCTAAGATCAGGAACAAGACAGGGATGTCCACTCTCACCACTGCTATTCAACATAGTACTAGAAGTCCTAGCCTCAGCAATCAGACAACAAAAAGACATTAAAGGCATTGGAATTGGTAAAGAAGAAGTCAAACTCTCCTCTTTGCACGATGACATGATACTCTACATAGAAAACCCAAAAGCCTCCACCCCAAGATTGCTAGAACTCGTAGAGCAATTTGGCAGTGTGGCTGGATACAAAATCAATGCCCAGAAATCAATGGCATTTCTATAACACTAACAATGAGACTGAAGAAAGAGAAATTAAGGAGTCAGTCTCACAATTGCCCCAAAAAGTATAAGATACCTAGGAATAAACCTAACCAAAGAGGTAAAGGATCTATACCCTAAAAACTACAGACCACTTCTGAAAGAAATTGAGGAAGACACAAAGAGATGGAAAAATATTCCATGCTCATGGATTGGAAGAATTAATATAGTGAAAATGTCAATGTTACCCAGGGCAATTTACACGTTTAATGCAATCCCTATCAAAATACCATGGACTTTCTTCAGAATTGGAACAAATCATCTTAAGATTTGTGTGGAATCAGAAAAGACCCCGAATAGCCAGGGGCATTTTACAAAAGAAAACCAGAGCAGGGGGCCTCACAATGCCGGGTTCAGGTTGTCCTGCAAAGCTGAGGTCGTCAAGACGGCGGAGGGCGCCCTCCCCACCCTGGCGCGCGTCCTGCGGGGGCGCTCCTCTGGCCTCCTGCACTGCAGCCCCGCCGCCCCCTGGCGCCGCCGACGTGCGAGGCTTAGCCGGCCTCCCGCCCGCGGACCGCAGATGCCCAGCGTGCTCGTGCGGGCCGTGGTGGCCTTCTGGGGGTCGCCGAGAGGCGCCACCGCAGCCCAATCGCGGGCCCAACCGTCGGGAGCGCGCAGACCGAGGCGAGGCCCGCCCCCGGGGAGAGGAGCTGCCCCCCGGCCGCTGAGGCCTAAGGAGGGACTTCGCCCCCGGGAGCCGTCGGCCTGTGCGCAGCGGAGCGCCGAGGAGCCTGAGCAGGAGCGCGAGCGCCTTCCGCGGAGACCTGCTGCGCCGACAGGTGCTGTCCTAACGGACTGGGACGTGGACCTTTCCCTCTCCTTCTGGGACAGGGAGCAGGGAGGCTTGGTTCTTTCAACTCCTCGGGTCGGACTTTAATTTGTACTGGGAGCTGTGCTGCCCTTTCAAGGTTTTTCAATAGTTAGTGTTTGCATTTCCAACCTCAGAGAATTCCAGGCAGGCGCTCCCCCTCCCCCACCAGTGACATACTTGTGCAAGTGGTCAACGTTGCGTCATGGGGCAGATGTGGGAGCTTCCTGTTTAAAAAAAGAAAAAAATTACAAAAGATTACAAAAATGTCGATTACCACTCTAATTTTTTGGAAGGTTCTTTTCCTCATAAAAACATTATCACACAATGGGTTTATTATCTTTAAATAAAACAATTATTCTTAAATCTCTCAAATTTCTAAACATGGGAAGTATCAGTAGATAAAACCCATGTAAACAAAAAGTATCTTTGGGGTCCTCGATAATGATTAAGAATATACAGGTGTCCTGAGACTAAAAAGGTTGAGAACTACTGGCCTAGAGAGAGTCAAGAGTTAAAATTGATAAAGAAAACATGTAGCCAGCAATACTGGCACAAAAACAGACACATAGATCGATGGAACAGAAGAGAGAATCCTGAAGTGGACCCTCAACTTTATGGTCAACTAATATTCCATAAAGGAGGAAAGATCATCCACTGGAAGAAAGACAGTCTCTTCAATAAATGGTGCTGGGAAAATTGGACATCCACATGCAGAAGAATGAAACTAGACCACTCTCTTTCAGCATACACAAAGATAAACTCAAAATGGATGAAAGAGCTAAATGTGAGACAAGATTCCATCAAAATCCTAGAGGAGAGGGATCCCTGGGTGGCGCAGCGGTTTGGCGCCTGCCTTTGGCCCAGGGCGCGATCCTGGAGACCCGGGATCGAATCCCATATCAGGCTCCCGGTGCATGGAGCCTGCTTCTCCCTCCGCCTTTGTCTCTGCCTCTCTCTCTCTCTGTGAGTATCATAAATAAATAAAAATTAAAAAAAAAATCCTAGAGGAGAACACAGGCAACACCCTTTTTGAACTCGGCTACAGCAACTTCTTGCAAGGTACATCCACAAAGGCAAAAGAAACAAAAGCAAAAATGAACTATTGGGACTTCATCAAGATAAGAAGCTTTTGCACAGCAAAGGATACAGTCAACAAAACTAAAAGACAACCTACAGAATGGGAGAGATATTTGCAAATGGCCTCTCAGATAAGGGGCTAGTTTCCAAGATCTATAAAGAAATTCTTAAACTCAACAGCAAAGAAACAAACAATACAGTCATGAAATGGGCAAAAGACATGAAGAGAAATCTCACAGAGGAAGACATAGTCATGGCCAACACGCACATGAGAAAATGCTCCGCATCACTTGCCATCAGGGAAATATAAATGAAAACCACAATGAGATCCCACCTCACACCAGTGAGAATGGGGAAAATTAACAAGGCAGGAAACCACAAATGTTGGAGAGGATGTGGAGAAAAGGGAACCCTTTTACACTGTTGGTGGGAATGTGAAATGGTGCAGCCACTCTGGAAAACTGTGTGGAGGTTCCTCAAAGAGTTAAAAAGACCTGCCCTATGACCCAGCAATTGCACTGCTGGGGATTTACCCCAAAGATTCAGATGCAATGAAACGCCGGGACACCTGCACCCCGATGTTTCTAGCAGCAATGTCCACAATAGCCAAACTGTGGAAGGAGCCTCGGTGTCCACTGAAAGATGAATGGATAAAGAAGATGTGGTTTATGTATACAATGGAATATTACTCAGGCATTAGAAATGACAAATATTTGTCATTCACCATTTGCTTCACCGTGGATGGAACTGGAGGGTATTATGCTGAGTGAAATAAGTCAATCAGAGAAGGACAAACATTATATGGTCTCATTCATTTGGGGAATATAAATAATAGTGAAAGGGAATAGAAGGGAAGGGAGAAGAAATGGGTAGGAAATATCAGAAAGGGAGACAAAACATAAAGACTCCTAACTCTGGGAAACGAGCTGGGGGTTGTGGAAGGGGCGGAGGGCGGGGGGTGGGAAAAACTAAGAGCTTTTCCCCGTAAGGTTGGGAACAAGACAAGGATGTGCACTCTTACCACTTTTTTTAAAAAAGATTTTATGTATTTATTCATGGGAAACACAGAGAGAGGGAGGCAGAGAAATATGAAGAGGGAGAAGCAGGCTCCCTGCAAGGAGTCCTATGTGGGACTCGATCCTGCACCCTGGGGTCAAGCCCTGAGCTGAAGGCAGACACTCAACTCCTGAGACACCCAGGCGTCCCCACTCTTACCACCCTTATTCAACATAGTTCTGGAAGTCCTAGCTACAGCAGTCAAACAACAAAAATAAAGAAAAGGCATCCGCATTGGTAAGGAAGAAGTAAGACTTTCAGTATTTGCAGATGACATGATACTATATATAGAAAACCTAAAATACTCCACCAAAAAAAAAAAAAAAAACCTACTAGAACTGATAAATGAATTCAGTAAAGTTGCAGGATACAAAAATCAATGTGCAGAAATTTGTTGCATTTATATTCACTAATAATGAAGCAACAAAAAGAAATTAAAATAATCCCATTTATAGTTGCACCAAAAATAATAAAATACCTCAGGAATAGATCTAACCAAAGAGGTGAAAGACCTGTACTCTGAAAACTATAAAACATGTGATTAAAGAAATTGAAGATGACACAAGGAAATGGAAAGACAGTCTGTACTCATAGATCAGAAGAACAAATATTGTTAAAATGTCTGTACTATCCAAAGGAGTCTACACATTTAATGCAATCTCTTATCAAAATGCTACCAGCATTTTTCACAGAGCTAGAACAAACAATCCTAAAATTTGTTAGGAACCACAAGAAACCCTAAAGAGCCAAAGCAATCTTGAAAAAGAAAAGCTGGAGGCATCACAATTCCAGACTTCAAGTTATATTTCAAAGCTGTGGTAATCAAAAGAGTATGGTAGTACAAAAATAGACATATTTGGAACAGAATAGAAAATCCCAAAACAAACCCACAATTGTATGGTCAGGTAATCTTTGACAAAGCAGAAAAGAATATCCAATAGGAAAGGACAGTGTCTTCAGTAAGTGATGTTGATACAAGTGGACAGCAACATGCAAAAGAATGAAACTGAACCGCTTTCTTATACAATCCACAAATATAAATTCAAAATGGATGAAATACCTAAATGTGAAACCTGAAACCATGAAAATTATAGAACACAGGCAGTAACTTCCTTTATTTATATTATTATTGTTCTCTCTTCACATTTATTTGATAGTTCGCTGGATAGTAAATTCAGTGTGGAAATATTCCCTCAGAAGTTTGAAGGCATTATGCCTCTGTCATCTGGCTTCATTGGTATTGGTGCTACTGAGAAGAAGCCTTATTCCATTTTGATGTATTTATCTCTTTGGGATGTAATAGCTGCAATCCTTGTTCCTCACTCCCCCCACTTCCTGAGGACATTTTCTTTTTCAGATTTTCCTTTGCCCTTGGTGTCCTAGGGTTTTATGATAATATGTGTTCATGTGGACCTTTAAAATTTTTTTTTAAATTCAGTTCATTATGCTAGGTTCATACCAGGCTGTTTCAGTCTGGGGACTTGCATCTTTCAGATTTGGAGAATTCTTGTATTATTTCTCTGATTATTTCCTTCCCTGTTTTCTCTGCTTCTTCTTTCTGGAACTCCTTTTGGGTCAGATGTTGGAATTTCTAAACTGATCTGCATATATTACCTTATATCCTCAGATCTTGTCTTCTCCCTCTTATTTCCTGTTGCATACTTTTGTACTTTTTTTTAGCAAGTTCTGTGACTTTTATTTTCTAACCCTTCTGTTGAATTTCTAATTTTGCTTATAATTTTTAATTCTCAAGTACTCAGCCATTAGAAATGACAAATACCCACCATTTGCTTCAACGTGGATGGAACTGGAGGGTATTATGCTGAGATAAATACGTCAATCGGAGAAAGACAAACATTATATGTTCTCATTGATTTGGGGAATATAAATAATAGTGAAAGGGAATAGAAGGGAAGGGAGAAGAAATGTGTGGGAAATATCAGAAAGGGAGACAGAACATAAAGACTCCTAACTCTGGGAAACGAACTAGGGGTGGTGGAAGGGGAGGAGGAGGATGGGGGTGGGGGTGAATTGGTGACGGGCACTGAGGGGGGCACTTGACGGGATGAGCACTGGGTGTTATTCTGTATGTTGGCAAATTGAACACCAATAAAAAATAAATTTATTATTTAAAAAATTCTCAAGTACTTTTTTCTTTTTCATATTATCACATTTTAGCTTTATGAATGGTATATCATCTGTATATCTAAGAGGACATTGACTGACTTATTTAAAACAGTTTTAAAAACTTAAGAAAATTGGGACACGTGGATGGCTCAGCGGTTGAGCACCTGCCTTTGGCCCAGGGCGAGATCCTGGAGTTCCAGGATCAAGTCCCACATCGGGCTCCCTGCAGGGAGCCTGTTTCTCCCTCTGCCTGTGTCTCTGCCTCTCTCTCTCTGTGTGTGCAGGGTCCTGGGATCAAGTCCCAAATTTGGCTCTACAGGGAGCCTGCTTTTCCCTCTGCCTGTGTCTCTGCCTCTCTCTCTCTGTGTCTCTCATAAATAAATAAATAAAAGAACTTAAAAAAAACTTAAGAAAATTATTTTTATCTCTCTTAGTTGTTGTTTTGTGTGTCTTCTTTTGGTTACTTTCATTTGGAGCTCTTCTCCCAAGTTTGATTAGTAAATAAGAAAGGCCAAGAATATCTTCTGTGAAGTGGGGGAACAGAGGTTGGATTGCATTGAATTGAGTTGTGAAAGGCAAGCAAGAGAAGAACATTGTACATAGAAAGTTTTCTCATAGAGGGAAAGAGGATAGACAAATTGGAAGCATTTTCCTTTTGTTTTTAAAAATCAGAGATCGGGATCCCTGGGTGGCGCAGCGGTTTAGCGCCTGCCTTTGGCCCAGGGCGCGATCCTGGAGACTCGGGATCGAATCCCACGTCGGGCTCCCGGTGCATGGTGCCTGCTTCTCCCTCTGCCTATGTCTCTGCCTCTCTCTCTCTGTGTGACTATCATAAATAAATAAAAATTAAAAAAAAATAAAAATCAGAGATTCACAAAGTATTTTAAAATTCTTAATTGATGTGGAATTTAATAAATCTTAAGTAGCATCTACTGATATAAACTACTTACTCTGTGTATTTTCCTTGGAAAGCTCTTACTTAGTTGATGCAAAGGAGCCTTTGCAAAGAAAGGATGAAAGAATCAGGTGGATGGATGGTTGGTAAGTGAGGCATATGAAGAGGAGGGCAGAGAGCCCAGGTACCTTCCCAGCGCTGGGGTCTCCTTTTCCTTTGAGCTACATGATATAATTTACATAATTCATGAAAGGGTTTGGGACCGTAAGCAAGTTTTTGCAATTAGTGGTAGGAAATTGAGGAACTTTTTTTTTTTTTAAATAGTAAATACCGTTTGAACAATAAAAGTACCTAATCTCATGGTCAAACTCTGGGCATGTCGGCTTCCTTCACACACAGATATCTCTTGCTAAGAGAGAAGTCAATTCTCCTGGTGGAAAGAAGGCATCCATTTTTTTGGAACAAGATACAGCCATGATTAAAAGGAAAAAATATTAATAGTCCATGTTTATTGTTCTTTTCTGTGTTCTGTAAGGATGATGGTTTCTGCTACAGTAACAGGGATAAACATATACTAAAAAAAACCAAAGACAGTGCTTTCCAAGTGCTGGGCATATGCTCAGATTTATTGACAGTGGATGAGTAGTGACCTACGCAGTCTGCCATATTCGAATACGAGACTCCTGTTTGCTACATGTTCATGTTCTGAGTCTCCATTTCTGCTGGTGTGTAATAGCCATTCCATTTTGTGAGAAATATACAAACTAGAAATAGTATGACATGAAAATATTAATGAGTCTTACGATGTGTAGGATATGAAATGATGCAGTCTCCAAAGTCAGTAACTTTAGAATGAAAATCAGACATAATAAAACATTGTAAAAAAGGTAAACTGTTACCATGATGCACTATGCTGTTTTTAAAGAGAGAGCACTGTGCAAAAATATTAAAGGAGATGCTGAGAAAATTGAGAAAGAACATAATACAAGCACTATAATGCTTGAAGACAGCTGTGTCCTGAGAATGCATCTTCTACTTTATTCATGTAGGAAGATGAGGCTTGAATTCTTTGAGGCCTTCAGAAATGTACTGCCTTTCATGGTTGTATATATTCATTGATATCTGAAATTCTGACTATTGCCAACCTATGTGGAATCACTTGAGCTTTTAATTTTAGCTGTTTAAATATTTAAACTGTAAAAGTAATAGATCATCACTGAGGGTTTAAAAAATAGAGAAATGAAAAGTCATATTGCTGCATCATTAAATTGCTGTTAGCATTTTTAAAAAAGATTTATTTATTTTAGAGAGAATGTGAATGCACAGGAGTAGGGTGAAGGGGCAGAGGCAGAGGGAGAGAGAAACTCAAGCAGACTCTATGCTGAGTGTGGAGCCCAACGTGGGGCTTGATCTCAAGACCCTGAGATCACCATGAGTCAGACGCTTACAATGTGCCTGCCACCCAAGCTCCCCACTGCTTTTAGTGTTTTTAATGAGTTTCCCTCCTAGGGTTTTAGCTTGTGTGTGTACCAATGTATTTGTAATTATAATGTATATATAATTTATATACTCTTTTTTTTAAAGATTTATTTATTTATTCATGAGAGATACACAGAGAGGCAGAGACCCAGGCAGAGGGAGAAACAGGCTCCCTGCAGGGAGACCAATGTGGGTCTCGATCCTGGATCCCAGGATCACTCCCCGAGCCTAAGGCACACGCTCAATTGCTGAAGCCACCCAGGTGTCCCTATAATCTGCTTTTTATCAAATCCATGTTTTTCTTGCTTCTAATAGTATTTCTTTGATTACATAATATTCCTTTGATTGTATTAGCACTGCAATTTACTTTAGCTTTCCCCCCGTTTGGGAAATTTAAGGGAACTGTGTGTTTTTCTTTGTTGTAAATAATGTTATTGTGAAAATCTTGGGACTTGTAGATTTTTTTTGTATTTTCTCAGGCTAAGCTTCTGAAAGATAAGCTCTTCCTAGCTCTGTTGCTCAGCATTTTTCCTGATAGGCATTCTGAGTTTGTGATACTACAGAGGATCATAAGAACATAGGCCAATGGTAGGTTTCATCATATTTTTTGGTAGAAGTTTATGAAGGGAAAATATCGTTCTCTGAGCTGTTGTTTTTCCCTGATTATTGAAATATTAAGTGAGCAATGTCCTCATTCGTAAAGTGCTGTTTACGTCCATTTTATGTGGGGATTTTAATATTTTTGAAAAGTTATTTGTATTAAGTTCTTTTCAGTTTTCTGTATCTTGCTGTTTTAATAATTATTATTACTTTGTTTTGTCTGTATTTCAAGAGGATTCATCTTTCTATTCTTTCTCATCATTTTTATTTGATCATCTGATTAATTCTTATGCAGAATTTTAGAATCACTTTGTAAAATAGAAAAATCTTGCTTAGATCTTGGAATTACCAGATATATATATATATATATATATATATATATATATATATATATACACTTTATTGGGGAAGAACACAAATTATTATTATAACAAACTATTATTGCTTTAAAGTTTTCAAATATACTCCAAAATTACTGAATCACTGAATCATTAAAAGTTCTTAAATAACTTTTATATCATCCATCTCTATGTCATGATTTTTGTTATGTTTATGTAAAGGAACGTTAGTAACATTATGTATTTATATCCTTTTTTTATACTAGAATACATTACTGATTTTATACAAATGTTTATGTATATATTTTTAAAGATTTTATTCATTTATTCATGAGAGACCCAGAAAGAGAGAGGTGCAGAGACACAGGCAGAGGGAGAAGCAGGCTCCATGCAAGGAGCCCGATGTGGGACTCGATCCTGGGTCTCCAGGATCACACCCCGGGCTGCAGGTGGCACTAAACCGCTGCGCCACCGGGGCTGCCCAAATGTTTATATTTTTAACTGATTCTAGTAGTTCTTAGAAAATTCCTTTGGACTTTAGCTCTTTCATTGTATTACAAACTTCTCTCTCTCTTTTAAGTAGGCTCCATGCGCAGTGTGGAGCCTAGCTCAGGTCTTGAACTCATGACTCTGAGACCAAGACCTGAGCTGAGATCAAGAGTCAGACACAACCTACTGAGCCACCCAGGTGCCCTTATAAAGTTCTCTTTTTAAGTCTTATCCCATTAGCAGAAAAAAAAAATCTAGCTGTATATTAAACAATAGAAGTGGTAATGTGCTTATTTTGCTTCTTGGTTTAATTAGTATGCCTCTAGGAGTTTTGTTGTGTGAGTGTGAAGTTAAATTTTGATTGAGATACATGTTTTTTAAAGTTAGGGATTCTTCATTCCTGTTTAAAAATTCTGTATTGATGTTGGGTTTTATCATTTGTTTATAGCACCTAATGATGTAAACTACTGATTCTGCGGGTTTTCCTTGGAAAATGGATTCTGTTCTTGTGTGTTCAGGTGTTGTGGTGTGTGCATGATTCCCAGTGTACACCATGTCTATATCTTGGGTTTCCCACAGGCATGTCAAGCTCAGCGTGTCCCTGGTGAGCTTCCCTTTATCCCCCACTCCTCTGTGCATCCCAGTCTTTTGAATGCACAGCCAGAAACCAGAGTATGATTTAGTCCTCTCGCTAGATGTCAATCCTCCTTTTCAAATGGTCTCTCTCCTTCCTACATCACATTCACTTCTTTAAGTGTGGCTTTGATCATTCATTGCTCTGTATTACAGCTGGCCTCCTCTCTCTTCTTACTGCTTTTTTTTCTTTTTGAATCTGCTAGCTGCTGTACACAAGCTTCTCATTTTTTTTAATATGAAATGTGCTTCTGATAAAAACAGGCTTAACTTAAAGTTGTTTATTCTGAGTGCCATTTAGGATGTTATGATTCAACACTGCATAATGGAGAGGAGCAGGGTGCTGCTGGAGCCTGGCACCCTATTAGCAGGGGTGCAGGGAGGCATGCAGACCTGTGGTGACCATCCCTCAAGGAAGTTGTGACTGGCATATTTGTCTTCTCCTGGCTGCCTCTTTGTTGTCTATATTTGTCCCAAGCACCATTGTTGGAATGGAGAGAACCCTTCATTTATCTGGACCATTTGGAAAGCACATGGAACAGCTTCACTCTTGTGCCACACTGATCATCTTTAGGATCAGGCCTTCCTACCTCTTTCCTTGTAGGGATAGCATTGTCAGCCTTGCTTCCCCTCAGAGTCATGCTACTAGAGGTCCTAAATAAGTGTTGGAAGGATTTGAAGTTCTCAGTTGTGTAAATCTATCAGAATGAGGTGTAGGAAGACAGAAAATAGTATTGGAAAGACAATGCAAACAAATTGCCCTTTGTAAGGCAGTGAGAGGATCCATTGCAGATGCCTGAAAAAGCAGGCTGGAAAATGTGCTGATGTTAAGAACCCTGACATTTGTGCACACGGACACAATCTTCTTTGGTCTTCACAATAACCCTATGAATAGAGTAGAGATGATTATCCTTCTGTTTTGTGGGTGAAGAAACAGAGCCTTTGAAATTCCACAATTTGTCCAACATCACACAGTATTCTAGAGTCAAGGCTTCACTTTGATTTCTGATTGCTGATTTTGTACGCTTCCTGTTATCTTTCTCAAAACCAGAAGAGTAGTAGGATAACAGTGACTGTCCCCATGTCATTTGGATAAATTACATAGGACAAGCACAAATGAAAAACAGTTTTTATCTATCTTAATACATAATAATTGTATGTATATTCTTTTTAAAAGAAGCTTTTTTGAGATATAATTCACATTAATTACAATATACTCATTTAAAGTATATAATTCTATGGCTTTTAGTATGCTTAAGTGTTATGCAGCATGACTGTAATAAATTTTAGAACATATTTATTTCTCTAAAAAGAAACCCTTCTAGCCACCAGCCCTCATCCCCGATCCCTATCTCAGTCCTTGGTAACCAGTAATCCACTTTCTGCTTCTATAGTTTGCCTACTCTAGACATTTTATACAAATGTAATCATACAATATTTGGTCCTTTTACTTTGTACCATGCTTTCGGGTTTCATCCATGTTGTAGCAACTATATATTCCATTATATAGATAACGCATTTTATTTATCCATTCATTAATTTGTGGACATTTGTGTTATTCCCACATTTTAAGGAAGATCCAGACTGTTTTCCAAAACAGCTACGTATAGTTCCACCAGCGCTGTATGAGGGTTTCAGTTTCTCCACATCCTTGCCAACACTTACCTATGTTTAAGTATAGCAGTGATTAAAGTATATCTTATGGTTTTAGTTTGCATTCTCCTCTTAACTAGTCAGGTTGAACAACTCATTTTTCCTTTTTAAAAAATAAAAACTTTTTGTTTTAATTTCAGTATAGTCAACAAACTGTTATATTAGTTTCAGGTGTACAGTATAGTGATTCAACACTTCCTTTTATCACCCTGCTCATCTCCACAAGTGCACTCCTTAATCCCTGTCACCTATTTGACCCATTCTCATACCTTCTTCTCCTCTAGTAATTTGTATAATTAAGAGTCTCTTGAACAACTTATTTTTCATTGGGTTGTCTCTTTATTACTGAGTTGTGACAGCCCTTTATATATTTAACACACAAATCTCTTATTGTATGCTTTGCAAAAATATTTATTGTGTTCTATGGTTGTCTTTTCACTTTCTTGATGGTATCTGTTGTAGTACAAATGTTTTATTTTGGTTATGTTTATTTTTTACTTGTGTGAGTTAAGGGTCTAAATTTATTCTTTGGCATGTTGAAAAGGCTTTTGTTTTTCCTTTGAATAGTCTTGGAACCCTTGTTGAAAAACCAATTGACCACAGATACATGGGTTTACTTCTGGACTCTATTCTATTCTGTTAATCTGTGTATCTGTCCTTATTTCAATTGCACACTGTCTTGATTACTATTCCTTTTCAGCAAGTATTGAAATCGTGAAGTTGGAGTTCTCCAGCTTTGTTCTTTTTCAAGATCATTTTGATATCACAGGCCCCTTGAATTTCCATATGAATTCTAGGATCAGCTTGTCTAATTTCTGCCTAGAAGTCAGCTGGGTTTTTGATAGGGATTGCTTTATGTGTATATCAATTTTGGGAGAATTACCATCTTCACAATAGTAACTCTTTCGATCAATTGACATGGCATTACCATTTCCATAGTTCCTTTTTTGTTGTTTTTTAATATTTTATTTTTTAAACTAAGATCTGCATGCAGTGTGGGGCTCGAACTCATGACAGTGAGACCAAGAGTTGCATACTCCACTGAATGAGCCAGCCAGGTGCCTCTGCTTCCATACTCTTAAACACCCAGTTTGTCCATTTCTAGATATGGATGTTCATATTAGGTGTGCTGTATTTTTAGCAGTAGTGGAATTGAAGTCCTCATGCCTGGGTTGTCAGGCATAGTGCGGAGGTTTAATTGTTGCTCTTTATTGTAAATTGATACAGATATTTGGAAATCACGCAAAGAAAATAGTATGAGTAATACCTGCTTTATGCTTTTCACATGAAAAGTGGCATGGTCTATTTTGCAGTTTGTTTTTGAAGATTATCATTTTTATCCTAAATATGGCATAGGGGAGGGTTTGCTTCAGGCAGACTTTCAAATCTGGAAATAGGGGTTCATATCAGAAGAGTAACTTAAACGGCTGTAAGAAGGGAAGGTCCTTCAAAATTCCACACAATATTTAAAACCCTTTCTTACGTTTCTGTTTCTCTGGCGTAAATAGTCCTCTTCAGGCTTGTCATGATCATGTACCAATGATGTGATAATGATTATTATACTAGAAGCACCAAAAGCAGCTATTGGTATAATATGTGGTAGGGGCTTTGGACATGATTAGTTTGAATAAGTAATCCACATGGACTTTGTCATTTCTAACAAAGGACTTTGAGGCATGAGTGATGAAAAAAACTGCTCACAAGTGACTTTTGTGATCTTCCGGATGGTATAAGACAACTAAAAGTGCCTCTTGTCTTGTGTAATGTGAACATAAATATTCAGGCCATTTGTTGGACATAGTGCTCCATCTCGTGTCAGCCTCATCAAAGGCTTAAGATAGAGTAGGTAATGTATAGTATGTAGACACTCATACTTAATTAATTAGTGATTATAATATCTAGACATTAATATCAACTATATTTTCCTCTTTTATTGGTTATCAATGATCACCCACCTATTATAACAGTAGACTTTTATTTTTATTTATTATTTATTTAACAGTAGACTTTTAAAAACAATATTCTTTTAGTTCATTTTCTCATAGTGTTGATCCCTTCCAGTTTCTTATTCATTCTTGTTGCTTCTTGATCAGAGAATCTGGTGAAAGAAATTAATCTTGTGAGTTCTGTTGCTCGTTGGTTTGGTTAGTAACACAGTCAGAAATGAGACCAGCCACACAAACACCTACTTTTGGTTCAGAGCAGAGTTTGGGGAGAGGTGGAATAGCTGGTTGCCCTTTAGATAGGACCTTAGGGCTGGGCGGAATAAATAGCTACTCATCAAATATGACCTCAGAGTTTCCAGGCCCTGTTGTTTACTCTCCTTGCTTCTTCCACCCTCCAGTACATGGTTAATAAGTGAAAATCCCCAAATTAGAGATTCATGCTTTGGTTTATTGCTCCCATTCTTTGTTAAAGTTCTAATAGCATCAAATATTATTATATTAAACTTTCTGGATAATTCGTGTATATAATTGGTTTTATATATACAGTTTGATAGATTGCAGTGGGGACAGGGTGGAGGGGATGGGGAACACACAATTCAATTACCAGGTACTTTGAAGGAATGCCTTGAATCACAGAATATAGCTTATTTAGAAACTCTTATTTTACCTAGGGGCAACCTTTGGAAAATCCCGGGATATCCATGATGACCCTCATCATCCCTGGAAAATTCCTTAGAACAGGGTTAGCACATATAATCCTCTCAATAGATGCAGAGAAAGCATTTGACAAAATACAGCATCCATTCCTGATCAATACTCTTCAGAGTGTAGGGATAGAGGGAACATTCCTCTACATCTTAAAAGCCATCTACGAAAAGCCCACAGCAAATATCATCCTCAATGGGGAAGCGCTGGGAGCCTTTCCCCTAAGATCAGGAGCAAGACAGGGATGTCCACTCTAACCACAGCTATTCAACATAGTACTGGAAGTCCTACCCTCAGCAATCAGACAACAAAAAGACATTAAAGGCATTCAAATTGGCAAAGAAGAAGTCAAATTCTCCCTCTTCGCCGATGACATGATACTCTACATAGAAAACCCAAAAGACTCCACCCCAAGATTGCTAGAACTCATACAGCAATTTGGCAGTGTGGCCGGATACAAAATCAATTTCCAGATGTCAGTGGCATTTCTATACACTAACAATGAGACTGAAGAAAGAGAAATTAAGGAGTCAATCCCATTTACAATTGCACCCAAAAGCATAAGACACCTAGGAATAAACCTAACCAAAGAGGTAAAGGGTCTATACCCTAAAAACTACAGACCACTTCTGAAAGAAATTGAGTAAGACACAAAGAGATGGAAAAATATTCCATGCTCATGGATTGGAAGAATTAATACTGTGAAAATGTCAATGTTACACAGGGCAATTTGCGCATTTAATGCAATCCCTATCAAAATACCATGGACTTTCTTCAGAGTTGGAACAAATTATCTTAAGATTTGTGTGGAATCAGAAAAGACCCCGAATAGCCAGGGGCATTTTACAAAAGAAAACCATAGCTGGGGGCATCACAATGCCAGATTTCAGGTTGTACTACAAAGCTGTGGTCATCAAGACAGTGTGGTACTGGCACAAAAACAGACACATAGATCAATGGAACAGAATAGAGAAGCCAGAAGTGGACCCTCAACTTTATGGTCAGCTAATATTCGATAAAGGAGGAAAGACTATCCACTGGAAGAAAGACAGTCTCTTCAATAAATGGTGCTGGGAAAATTGGACATCCACATGCAGAAGAATGAAACTAGACCACTCTCTTTCACCATACACAAAGATAAATTCAAAATGGATGAAAGATCTAAATGTGAGACAAGAATCCATCAAAATCCTAGAGGAGAACACAGGCAACACCCTTTTTTAAATTGGCTACAGCAACTTCTTGCAAGATACATCCATGATGGCAAAAGAAACAAAAGCAAAAATGAACTTTTGGGACTTCATGAAGATAAGAAGCTTTTGCACAGCAAAGGATACAGTCAACAAAACTAAAAGACAACCTACAGAATGGGAGAGATATTTGCAAATGACATATCAGATAAAGGGCTAGCGCTAAGACCTATACAGAACTTATTAAACTCAACAGCAAAGAAACAAACAATCCAATCATGAAATGAGCAAAAGACATGAAGAGAAATCTCACAGAGGAAGACATAGTCATGGCCAACACGCACATGAGAAAATGCTCCGCATCACTTGCCATCAGGGAAATATAAATGAAAACCACAATGAGATCCCACCTCACACCAGTGAGAATGGGGAAAATTAACAAGGCAGGAAACCACAAATGTTGGAGAGGATGTGGAGAAAAGGGAACCCTCTTACACTGTTGGTGGGAATGTGAAATGGTGCAGCCACTCTGGAAAACTGTGTGGAGGTTCCTCAAAGAGTTAAAAAGACCTGCCCTATGACCCAGCAATTGCACTGCTGGGGATTTACCCCAAAGATACAGATGCAATGAAACGCCGGGACACCTGCACCCTGATGTTTATAGCAGCAATGTCCACAATAGCCAAACTGTGGAAGGAGCCTCGGTGTCCATCGAAAGATGAATGGATAAAGATGTGGTTTATGTATACAATGGAATATTACTCAGTCATTAGAAACGACAAATACCCACCATTTGCTTCGACGTGGATGGAACTAGAGGGTGTTATGCTGAGTGAAATAAGTCAATTGGAGAAGGACAAACATTATATGTTCTCATTCATTTGGGGAATAAAAATAATAGTGAAAAGGAATAGAGGGGAAGGGAGAAGAAATGGGTAGGAAATATCAGAAAGGGAGACAGAACATGGAAGACTCCTAACTCTGGGAAACGAACAGGGGTGGTGGAAGGGGAGGGGGGAGGAGGTGGGGGTGACTGGGTGATGGGCACTGAGGGGGGCACTTGATGGGATGAGCACTGGGTGTTATTCTGTATGTTGGCAGATTGAACACCAATAAAAAAATAAATTTATTATTAAAAAAAAAAAGACCAGGGTTAGCAAACTATAAGCTGTGGGCAAAATCTAGCTAGCCATCTATTTTTGTAAGTAAGGCTTTATTGGAACATAATGATTCTTGTTCATTTACACACTTATAGTGCCTTCTTTCATGGGACAACAGCAGAATTGAGTAATTTAAAAAATATATGCGCCACAGTGCCTAAAATATTTACTCCCTGGCCCTTTATAGGAAAAGTTTTCCAACAACTGGTCTAGAGTGTCTAGACTTTCAGAACGTTAAGCAGAGATCATAGATACCTTAAATTTATGTGGTTTCAAGGGCAATAGTTTTAAGGCAAGATCACTACTTTTATCATAATGAGTGCTTTTTTTCAAGGAAAAATAAACTTCAGAAATATTCTTAAAATAAAGGATGACACTACTGTTTAAAACCTAATAGCCAATGGAAAATTAACATCTGATTATACATGTAGCTGATCCACAGCCTCTTTCAGGTGTTTCTGTCTTATTACATGAGAAAAAGTGTTAAGATTTTCCCCATAAGACATTTACCTTCTATTGTTTTTGAAGATCAAGTATTTATGTCAGTCATTGTAACTGATTCAAATATGAATATAAGAATATAAATATATGAATAAATATAAAATGCTAATCTCACTGTTGGACATTTGAAGTGTTTTATCTCAGTTATGTCCTGTCTTTTTTCTCTCAGCTTGAAGTCCATGGCCCAAAATGACTCTACCACTGGAGAGTCTCTTCAGTAAAGAAGACAACCAGACAGGAGGCTGGGATGAGCATGCCACTGCATCAGATCTCTGCCATTCCAACCCAGGATGCTACCTCTGCTAGAATCTACAGAAGTAAGACCAAAGAAAAGGAGAGGGAAGAGCAGGTATTAGGAGAATAATTTAGTTTCATTATTTTTGTTGTTTTCATTATAGATGGCCTAGAATGATAGGCTCTGACGACCATGGTTTTCTCCAGTAATATACTAAAATACACATGGTATAAATAGTTGGGCTTGGAATTTTTCTCTGCAGGTTTCTAGGTTTTCAGATTTGGTATCAACTTATTCTGCCATGGTTATACCTGATTGTTTATCTTCATTGCCTAAAATGGTATGTTTATTTATGATAAATTTCTGAGGAAAAGTTCTTTGAATTCTCAAAACATGATACAAAGGATAAATTAATTTGAACCAAGGTTTTATGAAGACCTCATACATACTAGTCTCTGTTTGCTGCAAGGGTATCATAGTTAACAGCATAGAGCCTGTCTCTGCCCTTATACGGCTCTTGATCTGGCCTGACAGTTAAAATGCATTGGAATCCAATAGTAAAACTAGCAATGGAGGAATGCAGAAGTACCAAATTCCAGTTCAGGAGGTCAGGAATGGCTTCCTGGAGAAAATGACCTTTATATGACCTGGAGTTAGCTAGAGAAAGGTAGAGTATCCCAATTGGAAGAAATATTATATGCTGAAAGCCCAAATTTAAAGCAATGTGAGTTTGAAGAGATTAAAACAGAATAACTGGAATATAAAGGGTAGTGGCAAGATAGGAGGTTGGAAAAGTTATAGGAGTTACCATAAGGAATTTGGGTTTATGTTTGCAGAAGAATGAATGATCAAATTTGTGTTCTTTAAGCATTTCACTCAGACTGCAGTTTGGAGAGTGAATTCAATGAGTGGTAGAGAGTCTAGTTAGAGGATTATTTAATAGCCTACCTAGGCCAGGTTTGGTAAACTTTTTCTAAAAAGGGCCAGATAATGCATGTTTTAGACTTGGTGGGCCAGATAGTCATATTTCCTCAATTCTGCCATTGCAGCATGAAAATAGCCAAAGGCTAAATGAATGGTCATGACTGTGTTCCAATAAATCTTTTCTTGCAAAAAAACAGGTGACAGGCCAATTTTGGCTTATAGGCTGTAGTTTGCCAATCTCTGACCTATAAGGAAAAGGTGATAGTGACTTCGTCTAGGATAGAGTAGTGGGAATATAGAGATAATTAGCTTATTAACACACTGGGCTTGATAATTTTGTGTGGGGTGAGATAGGGAGGAGTCAGGGATGACTCCTACTTTCTCCTTGCCTTGCCATGTGCTGTGTAGACATGTGCTCAGTAGTTCTCACAGCATTCCTCTTTTGTAGTAAATTTTTACTGAAGACTCTAAAGAATCCATGTTAAATCAAAAACTGATGTCTTGTTTGAAATTGAGTCATTATAGTTGACAGGATACCACTCTTTGCCTTATTATTAAAATAATGAAAAAAAAAAAAACCCAAACTTATCGTATCATAGCTCTTGAGGTAGATTGACTATGGAAGATAAAAAGGTACCATATAACTTAAGAAAGGTCTCCATATTCTTAGTTTGTGTTTTCCTTTTTTCAGTTGTTTGTGTCATCAGTCTGCACCCTTTCTGTTTCTTAGCTCTTAGGATGCATTTTCAGCATTGGCTGAAAGCCTGACCAGGGGTGGTGGTGGTATAGATGGGCTTGGGATATATTATTTTCAAAATTTTAGTTTTTCCTCAATTTACTGGAGCTGAAAGAATACCCCATATCCCCATATTCTTTCAGTTTTCATTTAAGTTAATAGTCTTCATTTAAGATTCATTTAAATTAATGGTCTTTTTTTGTAACCCTTTAGCCCAAATGGATTTTTTTTTTTTTTTTCCAAATGGATTTTTAAATACTACTACATAGAACATTTTTTAGGCTAAGGTGCTTGCCTATACCACGTTGAGGTTGCTCGGTCTCTATTCATTGCTGTGTTCCATTTGGACACCAGATGGCAGGAATTTCTTGATATGTGTATATATATTGTAATGTATGTATGTATAGACAGGATATGTATGTCTGTACATATACACATATGTGTATATACATATACATGTGTATATACATATGTACATGTATGTATACACCTATACATACATACTTACTGAATTGATCTATTTGATGGGTTTTTTAAGGTTTAAATAAGTAGCATTAATGACCATATTCATGGAATTGGGATTTTAATTGGTATTGGGAAGAGGCACCATTCTGTCCCATTTTAGTGTGGGGAATACTTTGAACCTGATGACAGTGTGATCGTTTTGGGAATCATGGTGCCAAGGTGCGGCTGCAGGTAGTGGAGTTGCAGCTGACACAGGAGTTTGAAAGGGTTCCATAACAGTTTTGGCAGCAGCTGGAATGTTGCTAAAAATGACTTTTGTAGAAGTCTAGGTTCTGAAATGTATCAGAATTTATTTGGAAGGCAAATTTTTGTCCATTGGAGTTTGTTTTTCTTTATCTAGTTTCTCTGGCACAATAAGTTCAAAACAGAGTTCTTTGGTATAATTTATGATCTTCTGTATTTGGGAGAGGAGAAGAGGAAGGAAGAGAAGCACTGCAGAAAGAGGCACTCCTTTCCTGCTCATCATCCACTGTTCTCAGAGGTGCAAAGATTTAACTTTATCTCACAATCTCTTGGTTAACAGGAGATGGTTCATTACATCAATAACAGTTTTATTCCTTCTGAATCTTGTGAGAAGAGAGGGCCTTGCAGTTTACCCAGAATCAAATAATCCAATCATTAACATTGACAGTTTTACCAATGTTTATCAGATACATGATTCTATAGCTCCATTGCATGAGCCCGTATCTATACAGTTCAAAGAAGAGTTAATGACTTTTACACAGTAGTCAATACAGTTGTTGAATGAATGAGTGAATTTAATTTTAATGGTATGGGGACCACTGTGGAATTAAGAGGAATTTTTTATAATAAAAGGATTTCTGCTGCTATTGCTTATGAACTGGGTAGATGTTTCTTGAGTATTTTTTTTCCTTAGTGTTTTGCAAGTATTGATCCATTGCCTTCCAGAGTCTGGTCTGCATTTAGAAACCTGACGTGGAGATTGTTTGCATTCCTTCTATTAGGAATATATTCTACATAGGGGTTTTTTTTTAGAATATTTTTTTCCTTATAGTTTACAGTTATTTCTCTTTCTTAAAAAAAATTGATTTATTTGCTCATGAGAGACACAGAAGGAGAGAGGCGAAAACTTACACAGAGGGAAAAGCATGCAGGGAATCTGGTGTGGGACTCCATCCTGGAACTTCATCCACGATCATGCCCTGAGCCAAAGGCAGTCGCTCAACCACTGAGCCACCCAGGCATCCCTATCAATTTCTTATCTAGACTTAACTCTGTCTTGTGGTTCAATAGGTCCCTTTACATTTTTCAGGATTATTTCTTATTATGATTTATTTCATTTTTATTTTTATTTATTTATTTATTTTTTAAAGATTTTATTTATTTATGCATGAGAGATACACACACACACAGAGAGGCAGAGACACAGGTAGAGGGAGAAGCAGACTCCATGCAGGGAGCCCCCATGGGACTTGATCCCAGGTCTCCAGGATCACACTCTAGGCTGAAGGTGGCGCTAAACCACTGAGCCACCTGGGCTGCCCTTACTGCATTTTAAACAGCTTTATTAGAGTATAATTGACATCCAATAAACAATACATATTTAAAGCATACAGTATAAAAAAAAAAGCATACAATATCTTCTCAAGCAAGATTGTAAACATATCCATCACTCCCAAAAGTTTCCTCATGCCTCTTCCTTAAGCAGTCATTGATCTGCTTTCTTTCACTGTAGATGTTTGCATTTTCTAGGGTTTTATGTAGATGGAATAATATGTTATGTACTCTTTGTAATATAGCATTTTTCAAAGATTAATTCTTTTGCAATTCATCCACACTGTGCATTATAGTTATGTCCTTATTTATTTTTTAAAAAATTCAATTTAACATATAGTATATTATTAGTTTCAGAGACAATTTAGTGATTCATCAGTTACATAGCATCCAGTACTCATGACATCTCGTACCCTCCTTTTTTTAGATAACCAATTTCTTTTTTTGGGGGGGGGGTGGTTTTCACTTCAATTTTTAATTTTTTTTTACATATATATATATATTTTTAATTTTTTATTTATTTATGATAGTCACAGAGAGAGAGAGAGAGAGAGAGAGAGAGGCAGAGACACAGGCAGAGGGAGAAGCAGGCTCCATGCACCGGGAGCCTGATGTGGGATTCGATCCCGGGTCTCCAGGATCGCGCCCTGGGCCAAAGGCAGGCGCCAAACCGCTGCGCCACCCAGGATCCCTACATATATTTTTTTAATTGGAGTTCAGTTTGCCAACATATAGCATAACACCCAGGGTTCATCCCATCAAGTGCCCCCCCTCAGTGCCCATCACCCAGTGACCCCCACCCCTTGCCCACCTCCCTTTCCACCACCCTTTGTTCGTTTCCCAGAGTTAGGAGTCTCTCATGGTCTGTCTCCCTTTCTCATATTTCCCACTTATTTTTTCCTCCTTTCCCCTTAATTCCCTTTCACTATTTTTTATACTCCCCAGATGAACGAGACCATATAATTTTTGTCCTTCTCCAATTGACTTAATTCACTCAGCATAATAAGCTCAAGGTCCATCCACATCAGAGCAAATGGTGGGTATTTGTCATTTCTAATGGCTGAGTAATCTTCCATTGTATACATAGACCACATCTTCTTTATCCATTCATCTTTCGATGGACACCGAGGCTCCTTCCACAGTTGGGCTATTGTGGACATTGCTGCTAGAAACATCGGGGTGCAGGTGTCCCGGCGTTTCATTGCATCTGTATCTTTGGGAATTTTGTCGAAGGGCAGATCTATTTTTAACTCTTTGAGGACCCTCCACACAGTTTCCCAGAGTGGCTACACCAGTTCACATTACCACAAACAGTGCAAGAAGGTTCGTTCCCCTTTCTCCACATCCTCTCCAACATTTGTTGTTTCCTGCCTTGTTAATTTTCCCCATTCTCACTGGTGTGAGGTGGTATTGTGGTTTTGATGTGTATTTCCCTGATGGCCAGTGATGTGGAGCATTTTCTCATGTACTTGTTGGCCATGTCTGTGTCTTCCTCTGTGAAATTTCTATTCATGTCTTTTACCCATTTCATGATTGGATTGTTTGTTTCTTTGCTGTTGAAAACTCAACATACAAGTTCTTTATAGATCTTAGATACTAGTCCTTTATCTGATACGTCATTTGCACATATCTTCTCCCATTCTGTAGGTTGTCTTTTAGTTTTGTTGACTGTTTCTTTTGCTGTGCAAAAGCTTCTTATCTTGATGAAGTCCCAGTAGTTCATTTTTGCTTTGTTTCTCTTGCCTTCATGGATATATCTTGCAAGAAGTTACTGTGGCCAAGTTCAAAAAGGGTGTTGCCTGTGTTCTCCTCTAGGATTTTGATGGAATCTTGTCTCACATTTAGATCTGTCATGCATTTTGAGTTTATCTTGTGTATGGTGTAAGAGAATGGTCCAGTTTCATTCTTCTGCATGTGGCTGTCCAATTTTACCAGCACCATTTATTGAAGAGACCGTCTTTTGGCTAGTGGATAGTCTTTCCTGCTATGTCAAATATTAGTTGACCATAAAGTTGAGGGTCCACCTCTATATTCTCTATTCGGTTCCATTGATCTATGTGTCTGTTTTTGTGTCAGTACCACACTGTCTTGATGACCACAGCTTTGTAGTACAACCTGAAATCTGGCATTGTGATGCCCCCAGTTATGGTTTTCTTTTTTAAAATTCCCCTGGCTATACAGGGTCTTTTCTGATTCCACACAAATCTTTTTTTTTATTTGCGCTCATTTTATTTAATATATTTTTTTAATAAATTAATTTTTATTGGTGTTCAATTTACCAACATACAGAAAAACAACCAGTGCTCATCCCGTCAAGTGGCCCCCTCAGTGCCCGACACCAGTTCCCCCCCACCCCCCGCCCTCCTCCCCTTCCACCACCCCTAGTTTGTTTTCCAGAGTTAGGAGTCTTTATGTTCTGTCTCCCTTCCTGATATTTCCTACCCATTTCTTCTCCCTTCCCTTATATTCCCTTTCACTATTATTTATATTCCCCAAATGAATGAGAACATACACTGTTTGTCCTTCTCCGATTGACTTACTGCACTCAGCATAATACCCTCCAGTTCTATCCACGTTGAAGCAAATGGTGGGTATTTGTCGTTTCTAATGGCTGAGTAATATTCCATTGTATACATAGACCACATCTTCTTTATCCATTCATCTTTCGATGGACACCAAGGCTCCTTCCACAGTTTGGCTATTGTGGACATTGCTGCTAGAAACATCGGGGTGCAAGTGTCCCGGCGTTTCATTGCATCTGAGTCTTTGGGGTAAATCCCCAACAGTGCAACTGCTGGGTCGTAGGGCAGGTCTATTTTTAACTCTTTGAGGAACCTCCACACAGTTTTCCAGAGTGGCTGCACCAGTTCACATTCCCACCAACAGTGTAAGAGGGTTCCCTTTTCTCCGCATCCTCTCCAACATTTGTTGTTTCCTGCCTTGTTAATTTTCCCCATTCTCACTGGTGTGAGGTGGTATCTCATTGTGGTTTTCATTTGTATTTCCCTGATGGCAAGTGATGCAGAGCATTTTCTCATGTGCATATTGGCCATGTCTAGGTCTTCCTCTGTGAGATTTCTGTTCATGTCTTTTGCCCATTTCATGATTGGATTGTTTGTTTCTTTGCTGTTGAGTTTATTTTTTTTTATTTTTTGGTGTTGAGTTTAATAAGTTCTTTATACATTTTGGAAACTAGCCCTTTATCTGATATGTCATTTGCAAATATCTTCTCCCATTCTGTAGGTTGTGTTTTAGTTTTGTTGACTGTGTCCTTTGCTGTGCAAAAGCTTCTTATCTTGATGAAGTCCCAATAGTTCATTTTTGCTTTTGTTTCTTTTGCCTTTGTGGATGTATCTTGCAAGAAGTTACTGTGGCCAAGTTCAAAAAGGGTGTTGCCTGTGTTCTCCTCTAGGATTTTCATGGAATCTTGTCTCACATTTAGATCTCTCATCCATTTTGAGTTTATCTTTGTGTATGGTGAAAGAGAGTGGTCTAGTTTCATTCTTCTGCATGTGGATGTCCAATTTTCCCAACACCATTAATTGAAGAGACTGTCTTTCTTCCAATGAATAGTCTTTCCTCCTTTATCGAATATTAGTTGTCAGGGTCCACTTCTGGATTCTCTATTCTGTTCCATTGATCGATGTGTCTGTTTTTGTGCCAGTACCACACTGTCTTGATGACCACATCTTTGTAGTACAACCTGAAGTCTGGCATTGTGATGCCCCCAGCTATGGTTTTCTTTTTAAATATTAACTTGACTATTCGGGGTCTTTTCTGACTCCACACAAATCTTAAAAGAATTTGCTCTAACTCTCTGAAGAAAGTCCATGGTATTTTATAGGGATTGCATTAAACGTGTAAATTGCCCTGGGTAACATTGACATTTTCACAATATTAAGTTTGCCAATCCATGAACATGGAATATTTTTCCATCTCTTTGTGTCTTACTCAATTTCTTTCAGAAGTGTTCTGTAGTTTTTAGGGTATAGTTCCTTTACCTCTTTGGTTAGGTTTATTCCTAGGTGTCTTATGCTTTTGGGTGCAATTGTAAATGGGATTGACTCCTTAATTTCTCTTTCTTCAGTCTCATTGTTAGTGTATAGAAATGCCACTGACTTCTGGGCATTGATTTTGTATCCAGCCACACTGCCAAATTGCTCTATGAGTTCTAGCAATCTTGGGGTGGAGTCTTTTGGGTTTTCTATGTAGAGTATCGTGTCATCGGCGAAAAAGAAGAGTTTAACTTCTTTTTTACCAATTTGAATGCCTTTAATGTCTTTTTGTTGTCTGATTGCTGAGGCTAGGACTTCTAGTACTATGTTGAATAGCAGTGGTGAGAGTGGACATCCCTGCCTGTTCTGATCTTAGGGGAAAGGCTCCCAGTGCTTCCCCATTGAGGATGATATTTGCTGTGGGTTTTTCGTAGATGGCTTTTAAGATGTTAAGGAATGTTCCCTCTATCCTTACACTCTGAAGAGTATTGATCAGGAATGGATGCTGTATTTTGTCAAATGCTTTCTCTGCATCTATTGAAAGGATCATAAGGTTCTTGTTTTTTCTCTTGCTGATATGATGAATCACATTGATTGTTTTACGAATGTTGAACCAGCCTTTCATCCCGGGGATAAAATCCTACTTGGTCATGGTGAATAATCTTCTTAATGTACTGTTGGATCTTATTGGCCAGTATCTTGTTGACAATTTTTGCATCTATGTTCATCAGGGATATTGGTCTATAATTCTCCTTTTTGGTGGGGTCTCTGTCTGGTTTTGGAATTAAGGTGATGATGTCCTCATAGAACGAATTTGGAAGTACTCCATCTCTTTCTATCTTTCCAAACAGCTTTAGTAGAATAGGTATGGTTTCTTCTTTATACGTTTGATAGAATTCCCCAGGGAAGCGATCTGGCCCTGGACTTTTGTGTCTTGGGAGGTTTTTGATGACTGCTTCAATTTCCTCCCTGGTTATTGGCCTGTTCAGGTTTTCTATTTCTTCTGTTCCAGTTTTGGTAGTTGGTGGTTTTCCAGACGTCCATTTCTTCTAGATTGCCTAGTTTATTGGCGTATAGGTGTTCATAATATGTTTTTAAAATCGTTTGTATTTCTTGGTGTTGGTAGTAATCTCTTTCTCATTTATGATTTTATTAATTTGAGTCTTCTCTCTTCTTTTTAATAAGGCCGGCTAATGGTTTATCTATCTTATTAATTCTTTCAAAGAACCAACTCCTGGTTTTGTTGATATGTTCCTCAGTTCTTCTGGTCTTGATTTCGTTGAGTTTGCTCGAATCTTTATTTACTCTCTTCTTCTGCTGGGTGTAGCATCTGTTTGCTGTTTTTTTCTCTAGCTCCTTTAGGTGTAAGGTTAGCTTTGTATTTGTGTTCTAACAAGTTTTGAATGGATGCTTGTATTGTGATGTATTTCCCCCTCAGGGATGCTTTAACTGTATCCCAAAGATTTTGAATGGTTGTATCTTCATTCTCATTAGTTTCCATGAATCTTTTTTAATTCTTCCTTAATTTCTTGGTTGACCCTTTCCTCTTTTAGCCGGATGGTCCTTATCCTCCACATGTTTGAAGTCCTTCCAAACTTCTTGTTGTGATTTAGTTCTAATTTCAAGGCATTATGGTCTGAGAATACGCAGGGGACGATCCCAGTCTTTTGGTATCGGTTCAGACCTGATTTGTGACCCAGTGTATCGTCTATTCTGGAGAAAGTTCCATGTGCACTTGAGAAGAATGTGTATTCAGTTGCGTTTGGACGTAAAGTTTTGTAGATATCTGTGAAATCCATCTGGTCCAGTGTATCATTTAAAGCTCTCATTTCTTTGGAGATGTTGTGCTTAGAAGACCTATTGAGTGTAGAAAGTGGTAGATTGAAGTCACCAAGTATAAATGTATTATTATCTAAGTATGTCTTAACTTTGGTTATTAATTGATTGATATACTTGGCAGCTCCCTCATTCGGGGCATAAATATTCATGACTGTTAGGTCCTCTTGTTGGATAGATCCTTTAAGTATGATATAGTGTCCCTCTTCATCTCTCACTACAGTCTTCGGGGTAAATTTTAGGTTATCTGATATGAGGATGGCTACCCCTGCTTTCTTTTGAGGACCATTTGAATGGTAAATAGACTCCAACCTTTTATTTTCAGGCTGTAGGTGTCCTTCTGTCTAAAATGAGTCTCTTGTAGACAGCAAATAGATGGGTCCTGCTTTTTTATCCAGTCTGACACCCTGTGCCCTTTGATGGGGTCATTAAGCCCGTTCCCGTTCAGAGTTATTATTGAAAGATATGAGTTTAGTGTCATCATGATACCTATTCAGTCCCTGTTTTTGTGGATTGTTCCATTGGATTTCTTAAAGGGGATTTTTAAGAGTTCCCCTTAAAATTTCTTGCAGAGCTGGTTTGGAGGTCACATATTCTTTCAGTTCCTGCTTGTCTTGGAAGCTCTTTCTCTCTCCTTCCATTCTGAATGAGAGCCTTGCTGGATAGAGTATTCTTCGTTGCGTGTTTTTCTCATTCAGGACCCTGAATATATCCTGCCAGCCCTTTCTGGCCTGCCAGGTCTCTGTGGAGAGGTCTGCTGTTAATCTGATATTTCTCCCCCTATAAGTTAGGGATTTCTTGTCTCTTGTTGCTTTAAGGATCTTCTCTTTATCCTTGGAATTTGCAAGCATAACTATTAAATGTCGAGGTGCTGAATGGTTTTTATTGATTTTGGGGGGGGGGATCTCTCTATTTCCTGGATCTGAATGCCTGTTTCCCTTCTCAGTTAGTAAAGTTTTCAGTTATGATTTGTTCAAATATATATTCTGGACCTCTGTCCCTTTTGGCGTCCTCGGGAACCCCAATTAAACGTAAGTTTTTCTTCCTCAGGCTGTCATTCATTTCCCTTAATCTATCCTCATGCTCTTTTGTTTGTCTCTTTTTTCCTCAGTTTCGCTCTTTGCCATCAACCTTTCTTCTATGTCACTCAGTCGTTCTTCCTCGTCGTTAGGACCTCTAGTTTGGATTGCATCTCATTTAATTGATTTTTAATTTCTGCCTGATTAGATCTAAATTCTGCAGTCATGAAGTCTCTTGAGTCCTTTATGCTTTTTTCTAGAGCTACCGGTAGCTTTATAATAGTGCTTCTGAATTGGCTTTCTGACATTGAATTGTAATCCAAATTTTGTAACTCGGTGGGAGTCAGGACTGTTTCTGATTCTTTCTTTTGAGATGAGGTTTTCCTTCTAGTCATTTTGCTCAGTGCAGAGTGGTCAAAACAAGTTGTATTGGGAAAAGGAGAAAAAGAGAGAAGAGATAGAAGAAAAGAAAAAGATAAAAAGAAGAAAAAAAAGAGAAGAAAAGAAAAAAAAGAAAGGGGGTAGGAAGCAAATAGAAATAAAAAAAACAACAAAACAAAAGGGAGTATCCTCTGATTCTGTATACTGTAAATCCCTCGACTTCCCCTGGAATTTTCCAGAGGTGCTTGGTCAGTAATTTCTTTTTCCCGTCCGTCTAGCTGGTCTTCTGGGGGAGGGGCCTGCTGTGCTGATTTTCAGGTGTTAGCACTTGGGGGAGCTCCTCTGCCCCCTGCCTGGTGTAGGGCTTAGTGAGTGATGTTTAAGCTGCTTATCCAGCGAGGCCACTGTGAGGCTCAGTGGGGGTTGTTTACCCTGTGAAGCCCCAGGAGGAACAACCATAGTGGCGGAGGCCAGCTCTGGAACCTTGGATTCAGCTCCTGCAGTAGCTACAGAGCTACGGAGCTCTCAGTCTGCAGGTGCCTGGATGCTCGGGGGCGGGGCTGCTGATCTGTTCAGCTGAGGGCAGGAGTGTCCTTGCTGTCCTGTGCCCTCCTGGGTTCTGCCTGTCTCACAGGGAGCACCGGATCCTGGTCTGTGTCCCCGGTGCCCTGTGCTCCTGGGCGCGCAGCCGCTTCGGCGTGGAGCGCAGAGCCTCTGCCAGAGCCGTCTCCGCGCTGCTCCTGGGGCCGTGCAGCCCCCTCCGCGGAGCCGCCGCCCGAGCCCCTCTGAGCTGCTCCGGGTCCCGCCGTGCGCGCTGCAGCCCTTAGGGAGCTTGGCGCACTCTCCCGGGGCGCAGGTGCCTGTTAGTGTCCCAGGGAGCCCAAGGGCATCCCCGCCCTCCTGGGTCCTGCTCTAACTCCCTGCGAGGCCTTTCCACCCGGGAAGGTTGGTGCAGCTCCTGCTCCTCCGGGACGGGGCTCTCCTGTCCTGGGGACACTCGCCCAGGCCCGGCTCCTCGCGGGCCCCTCCCCCTTGGAGGCCTTTTGTTTCTTTATTTCTTTTTCCCCGTCTTCCTACCTTGATAGAAGCCGAACTCTTCTCACTGTAGCGTTCCAGCTGGTCTCTCCTTAAATCTCAGGCCAAATTCGTAGACTTTCAGGATGATTTGAAGGTTATCTAGGTAATTTGGTGGGGACAGGTGACCTGGGGACCCTACTCTTCCGCCATCTGTCCCCGACCCCCTGATCTTATATCTTGTTTGCAGTTTTGGCATACTGACTTACGAGTTCTAGTAGCTTTGCTTACATTAAATTTTCCACATAGACAGTTGTGTTATCTGTGAATAGTGTTTTATGCTGCCCCTTTCTCTCTCTCCTACTCTCTCTCTTCCGTTCTTTCTTTTCTTGATTTCTTCATTATTTTATTTATTTATTCAAGAGAGACACTGAGAGAGAGGCAGGGACATAGGCAGAGGGAGAAGCAGGCTCCATGCAGGTAGCCTGATGTCCATCCCAGGACCCCAGGATCACTCCGTGAGCCAAAGGCAGACAGATGCCATTGTCCCTTAGGCTGCCCTTTTCTATATGCATGTGTCCCTCCTCTGTTTTTGTCCTAGCGAACATCTCTAGTACTCATGTTGTTCCTGATCTTAGGGGGAAAGCATTTATTCTTTCAACATTAAGCATAGTGTTAGCTCTATGTTTTTTGTAGATACACTGTATCAGGTTAAGCTTCCTTTTATTTCTAGTTTGCTGAGAGTTTTGGTCAAGAATGGATCATAGGTTTTGTCAAATTCTATTTCTGTGAAAGCTGTATTCTAGTTAAAGCAATAGGGTAGATTTTATTTAGTAATAACTATTATAGTAGGGAGGAGAATCCAGTGTGAATTGAACTCAGCTTCTTTTTGTGTGGAGGTGACTAGGATATTTTAAAAGGAGAATGAGGGAGCAGAGAAGAGGGACAAATGGGAAATGAGTGGGGGCTTGAGCAGATTCAGGGACATAGAGATTTATAAAAAGTTGAAAAGGAGTTTGTCAATGTGATTAAGCCATCTGGGTTTGCTGTCTTGTGCTGTTTCAAGTTAGACTTGTACTCTCCTACAGAGATTGGATACAGGGGCTCTATCTTTAGGTATTGGCTGGAACAAATAACAAATGCATTTAGCAACCTTGAGTTTTTCTAGGCAGGAACTTAAGAGGGACATGGCCATGAGAAGTTACAAATTATGCTAGTGTTTTTTCAAGTCTCTTAATGCAGGGGTTTGGATGGAATAATATGTACCAAAGAATTCTTGGAGTGCTGTCTACTGAGGTGATCATACAGTTTTTTATTTTATTTTGTATAGTTGTCTTCAGAGGATCTTCAGAGAGACAGAACCAATAAGATATCTTTACCTATAGATGTGTAGATACAGATTTAGATATGAGATTTATAATAGGAATTGACTCACATGATTATAGAGGCTGAAAAATCCAACCACCTGCTATTTGCAAACTGGAGATCCAGATGTTTGATGGTATAATTTAGTCCAAATCCAAAGGCCTCAAAACCAGGGAAGCAAATGTTGTAAGTCTCAGTTTGATTCCGAAGGCTGGAGTCTGAGGGCCTGAGAACCAGGAGTACTGATATCCAAGGGCAATATAAGATTGATGTTCTAGCTCAAGCAAACAGAGCACATCCACCCTTCCTCTGCTTTTTTTTGTTTTATTCAGGCCCTCAGTGGATTGGATAATGCCTCCCTGCTTTGAGCGGGAGGGGCATTCAAATGCTAATATCTTCTGGAATCCCTCTCATAGATGCACCCCAAAATAATGTTTTAACAGCCATTTGGGTATCCGTTAGCCCAGTCATGTGGACACATAAAAGTAACCATCATAGTTTGTTAATATGGCAAAATACACTGGTTGGGTTTTGTTTTGTTTTTTTTTAATGTTAAACCAACCCTATATTTCTGGTATAAACCGGCTATACTGTATTAACTTTTTAATATATGGTATTTGAATTGCTAAAATTCTTGTCTAGAATTTTTGCATCTATGTTCCGAAGGGATATTGGTGTGTAGTTTTCTTTGATTGTGATATCTTCATCTGATTTTGTCATAAGGACAATCCTGGCCTCATTCAATGATTAGGGATTGTTTCCTCCTTTTGAGTATTTTAAAAGTTTAAATGGAATTGGAATTATTATTTCTTTCTAATTTGAGGTTTAGTAGAATTAACCAGTGAAGCCATCTGGGTCTGGAAATTTTTTTAAAAATGTATTTTAGAGAGAGCACACATGTGCAAAAGGCGGGGAGGAGCAGAGGGAGAGAATCTCAAGCAGACTCCCCACTGAGTGTGGAGCCCAGTGTGGGCCTTGATCTCATGACTCTGAGATTATGACCTGAGCTGAAATCAAGAGTCAGACACTCAACTGACTGAGCCAATTAGGTGCCCTTGGGAATTTTTTGTGAGCAGGTTTTAAACTAAAGTCGCAATGTCTTCAGTATAAAATTACTTAGATTATCTGTTTCTTTCCCAATGTGCTTTGATAACTTGTGTCTTTTATGGAATTGGTTGGTTTCATTATCAAATTTATTGGCATAAAATTGTTTATAATGTTATTATCGTAGTTCATTCTGGGCTGTTATAACAAAATACTTCAGACTTGATGGTTTATAAACAATAGAAATTCATTTCTTAGAGTTCTGTAGTCCCAGGTGAAGGTCCCAGCATGATCCAGGGTGAGGGCCTTCTTCTGTGTTGCAGATATCTCCTTATAGCCTCACATGGCAGAAGGGCCAAGGGATACTCTAAGACCTCTTTAAGGACATTCATTCATTCATGAGAGCTCTGCCCTAATCACATGCAAAGTCCCCACTTCCTAATACACATTGCAAAGTCCCCACTTCCTAATACAAGCACATGGGCATTAGGATTTCAACATATGAATATGAATTTTGGGAGAGACACAGACATTCATCTTATAGCACTGATTATCCTTTTTCTTTGATCATCTGGTCACAGGTTTATCAATTTAATTGATCTCAAAGAAATCTTTCAGTTTCATAGATTTTCTCTCGTCATTTTTCTATTTTTTTGTGTGTTTTGCTTTGAAATTCATCATTTTCTTTCTCTGTTTCCTTTCAGTTCAATTTGCTCTTTTTCTAGCTTCTTAAGGTAGAAGCAAAAGTTATTTGAGAGCTTTCTTTTTTTTTTTTTTTTTAAGATTTTGTTTATTTGACAGAGAATGCAAGCAGGGAGAGAGACAGGCAGAGGAAGAAGTAGACTTACTACTAAGCAGGGAGTCTGTGTGGGGCTTGATCCCAGAACCCTGGGATCATGACCTGGGTCAAAGGCAGTCACTTAATTGACTAAGCCACCTAGATGCCCCAAAACTTATTTTTTAATGTAGGTATTTAGAGATTGCAAATTTTCCAATTTATTTTCCCAGTGAATTTTCCTGTTGAGTTTCATTTTTATTCAGTTCAGAATACTTTCTGATTTCCCTTTGATTTCGTCTTTGATCCATGGGTGTTTTTAAGTATGTTATCTAATTTTCAAAATTTCTGGACTTTCCAGAGATCTTGCTCTCATTTATTTCTAATTTGATTCCGTTTTGGTCTGTAAACATAGTTTGAATAAGTTAAGTCCTTTAAAATTTATTGAGCTTGTTTCATGGCACAGAAACCTGGCATGGTGTCTTCTGGTAAATATGTGGTGTACACTTTAGAAAAATAGTATTTCTCTATTCTTGGATGTTGTATTCTATGACTGTCAATAAAGTCAAGTTGATTGGTAGTGTTTTCCAAGTCTACTATATCCTTGAATGTCCTTGTTCTGTTTTAAGAGTAGTAGTGAAATTGCTGAATATAGTTGTGGATTTCTCTTATTTTTACCAATTTTTCTACTGTATTTGATGCTCTGTTATTAGGTGCATTAACATTTAGGGTGGTTTGATCTTCCTGATAAATTAACCCCTTATTATTATGAAATGATTATCACAGTGATATTTTTTGCTCTGAAATCTACTTTGATACTAATATAGGCACTGCAACTTTCTTTTGATAAGTGTTAGTATGGCATCATCTTTTCTGTATTTCCACTTTTAACCTATTTGTGTTACATTTAAAGTGCTCTTATATAAGCAGCATCTGATTGGGTCTTTTTTTTTTTTTTTTTTTTTTTTAAAATCTGACAATCGCTGCCCTTTGTTTAGATGTTTGGACCAAACATTATTGATACAGTTAGGTTAAATCTTCTTATTTGTTTTCTGTTGGCCCAACTGCCTATGTTCCCCTTTTCATCCCGCTTGGCCTTTAAAAACTCTTTGTTGGCATATAAGCTATAACTCTTTATTTTAGTGGGTTTTTTTTTTATTTAAAAATTTTTTGGAGTTTATAATAGCATACATTTTTAACTTGTCACAGTCTACCTTCAAGTGACAGTATATTACTTCAAGTATACTATAGAAAATTGGGGGCAAGATGGCGGAAGAGTAGGGTTCCCACGTCACCTGTCCCCACCAACGTACCTAGATAACTTTCTAATCATCCTGAAAACCTACAAATTTGGCCTGAGATTTAAAGAGAGAACAGCTGGAATGCTACAGTGAGTGCAGAAGAGTGAGTGAGAAGAGTTTGTGCTTCTATCAAGGTAGGAAGATGGAAAAAAAATAAAGAAATAAAAAAGCATCCAAGGGGGAGGGACCACCGTGAGGAGCTGGGCTAAGGCCGGGGGGTGAGAGGCTCCAAGTCAGGAAAGTCCAGTCCCGGAAAAGCAGGAGCTTTACCAATCTTCCCGGATGGAAAGGCGCTCACAGGGAGCTCGGGCAGGATCCCAGGAGGGGCAGGGATGCCCTCAGGTTCCCGGGGTCACCTACAGAGGAGGTGCGGGAGGGTGTGTAGGGAGGAGTGCGCCACACACCACAGGCCGAGCTCCCTAAAGGGCTGGAGCGCCTGCCCGGCGGGGCCCCAGGAGCAGCTCAGGCTGCCGCTCAGGCGGCGGCTCCATGCGGAAGGGCTGTGCGGTACCAGGAGCGCGATTCCAGCAGCTAAGGCCCCAGAGGACAAGGCATCGGGGGACACAGACAGCCCAGGATCTGGTACTCCCCCCACCCCCCACAGGCGGAGGCCTGGAGGACACAGGGCAGCGAGGATGCTCCTGCCGCGGGCGGCCCGAGGTGTGCAGATCAGCGCCCCCCGTCCCCAGAGCGTCCAGGCCCCTGCCGACTGGGAGCTGCGGTACTCACTGCGGGAGCTGACTCTAGGGCTGGTGAGCTGGCTGCTGCCACTGTTGTTGTTCCTCCTGGTGTCACCTTGTGCTTGGGACTGAGCAGGACTACCATGGAGCAGGGGCCTCACAGGAAAAATGGCATCCACTGAACTGTGCACTTGGCGGGAGGTGGGGCAGCTCCCCCAGGTTCACACACCTAAGAATCAGCACAGCAGGCCCCTCCTCCAGAAGAACAGCTGGAAGGACAGGGGAAGAGCAAGTTCTTTCCAGCAGAGCTGGAAAGCTCCAGGGGAAGTCGAGGGACTTACAGTATATAGAATCAGAGGATACCCCTCCTTGTTTTTTGTTTGTTTCCCCCCTTTTTTATTTTTTTGTTCTTTTTGTTCTTTTACCTTACTTTTTCCAGTAAAGCTTGTTTTTAACCACTCTGCACTGAGCAAAATGACTACAAGGAAGAACTCACCACAAAAGAAAGAATAGAAACAGTACTCTCTCCCACAGAATTACAGAATTTGGATTGCAATTCAGTGTCAGAAAGCCAATTCAGAAGCACAATTATAAAGCAACTGGTGGTTCTGGAAAAAAGCATAAAGGACTCAAAACTTCATGACTGCAGAATTTAGATCTAATCAGGCAGAAATTAAAAATCAATTATATGAGATGCAATCCAAACTAGAGGTCCTAATGACGAGGGTTAACAAGGTAGAAGAATGAGTGAGTGATATAGAAGACAAGTAGAAGGAAGGAAGCTGAGGAAAAAAGAGAAAAACAATTAAAAGATCATGAGGATCGGTTAAGGGAAATAAATGACAGCCTCAGAAGGAAAAATCTACGTTTAATTGGGGTTTCAGAGGGCGCCGAAAGGGACAGAGGACCAGGAAGTGTGTTTGAACAAATCATAGCTGGGAACTTCCCTAACTTGGGAAGGGAAGCACGCATTCAGATCTGGGAGATAGAGAGATTCCCCCTAAAATCAGTAAAAACCCTTCAACACCCTGACATTTCATAGTGAACTTGCAAATTCCAAAGATAAAGAGAAGATCCTTAAAGCAGCAAGAGACAAGAAATCCCTAACCTTTATGGGGAGAAGTATTAGGTTAACAGCAGACCTCTCCACAGAGACCTGGCAGGCCAGAAAGAGCTGGCAGGATATATTCAGGGTCCTAAATGAGAAGAACATGCAGCCAAGAATATTCTATCCAGCAAAGCTCACATTCAGAATAGAAAGAGAAAGAGCTTCCAAGATAGGCAGAAACTGAAAGAATATGTGACTACCAAACCATTTCTCCAAGAAATATTAAGGGAGACTCTGTAAAAGAATGAGGAAGTCCAAGGGAACAATCCACAAAAACAGGGACTGAATAGGTATCATGATGACACTAAATTCATATCTTTCAATAGTAACTCTGAACATAAATGGGCTTAATGATCCCATCAAGAGGTACAGGGTTTCAGACTGGAGAAAAAAGCAAGAGCCATCTATTTGCTGTCTACAATAGACTCATTTAAGACATAAGGACACCTACAGCCTGAAAATGAAAGATTGGAGAACCATTTACCATTTTAATGGTCTTCAAAAGAAAGCAGGGGTAGGCATCCTCATATCAGATAAATTAAAGTTTATCCCAAAGACTGTAGTAAGAGATGAAGAGGGACATTATATTATACTTAAAGGATCTATCCAACAAGAGGACCTAACAGTCATGAATATTTATGCCCCGAATGAGGGAGCTGCCAAGTATATCAAATAATTAATAACCAAAGTTAAGACATACTTAGATAATAATACACTTGTAGTGGGAGACTTGAACAGAGCACTTTCTGTGATTGATAGATCTTCTAGGCACAACATCTCCAAAGAAACAAGAGCTTTAAATGAT
The DNA here is from genome assembly GCF_018345385.1 of Vulpes lagopus. NCBI lineage: Eukaryota > Metazoa > Chordata > Mammalia > Carnivora > Canidae > Vulpes > Vulpes lagopus. Next base: position 39,214,426 of record NC_054825.1, on the reverse strand, counting down.
ACACTGGACCAGATGGATTTCACAGATATTTACAGAACTTTACATCCAAATGCAATTGAGTACACATTTTTCTCAAGTGCACATGGAACTTTCTCCAGAATAGACCACATACTGGGTCACAAATCAAGTTGTAACTGATACCAAAAGATTGGGACAGTCCCCTGCATATTTTCAGACCATAATGCTTTGAAACTAGAACTAAATCACAAGGAGAAGTTTGGAAGGATTTCAAAAACATGGAGGTTAAAGACCATCCTGCTAAAAGATGAAAGGGTCAACTAGGTAATAAGAGAATTAAAAAGATTCATGGAAACTAATGAGAATGAAGATACAACTGTTCAAAATCTTTAGGATACAGTAAAAACAGTCCTGAGGGGGAAATACATTGCAATACAAGCATCCATCAAAAAACTGGAAAGAATTCAAATACAAAAGCTAACCTTGCACCTAAAGGAGCTAGAGAAGGAACAGCAAATAAAACCTTCACCCAGCAGAAAACAGAGTTAATAAAGATTTCAGCAGAACTCAATGAGATAGAGACCAGAAGAACTGTGGAAGAGGTTAACAAAACCAGGAGTTGGTTCTTTGAAAGAATTAATAAGATAGATACACTATTAGCCAGCCTTATTAAAAAGAAGAGAGAAAACACTCAATAAAATCACAAATGGAAAAGGAGAGATCACCACCAATACCAAGGAAGTACAAACGATTTTAAAAATTTATTATGAGCAGCTATATGCCAGTAAATTAGGCAATCTAGAAGAAATGGATGCATTTCTGGAAAACCACAAACTAGCAAAACTGGATGGAACAGGAAGAAATAGAAAACCTGAACAGGCCAATAATCAGGGAGGAAATTGAAGCAGTCATCCAAATCCTCCCAAGACACAAAAGTCCAGGGCAGATGGTTTCCCAGGGCAATTCTACCAAACGTTTAAAGAAGAAACCATACCTATTCTACTAACGCTGTTCCAAAAGATAGAAAGAGATAGAATACTTCCAAACTCATTATGTGAGGCCAGCAGCACCTTAATTCCAAAACCAGACAAAGACCCCACTAAAAAGATTTATAGACCAATATCCCTGATCAACACAGATGCAAAAATTCTCAACAAGATATTAGTAGGATCCAACAGTACATTAAGAAGATTATTCACAATGACCAAGTGGTATTTATCCCTGGGATACAAGGCTGGTTCAACACTTGTAAAGCAATCAGTGTGATAGATCATATCAAGAAGAGAAAGAACAAGAACCATATGATCCTCTCAATAGATGCAGAGAAAGCATTTGACAAAATACAGCATCCATTTCTGATCAAAACTCTTCAGAGTGTAAGGATAGAGGGAACATTCCTCAGCATCTTAAAAGCCATCTACAAAGAGCCCACAGCAAATATCATTCTCAATGGGTAAACACTGGGAGCCTTTCCCCTAAGATCAGGAACAAGACAGGGATGTCCACTCTCACCACTGCTTTTAAATGTAGTATTAGAAGTGCTTGCCTCAGCAATGAGGCAACAAAATAAATAAATAAGTAAAAGATATTCAAATTGGCAAAGAAGATGTCAAACTCCCCCTCTTCGCAGATGACATGATAGTATACATAGAACTCTGAGAGGGGCACTTGGCGGGATGAGCACTGGGTGTTATGCTATATGTTGGCAAATTGAACTCCAATAAAAATAATTTAAAAAACTCAACAGACTCCACCCCAAAATTGCTAGAACTCATAAAACAGTTTGGCAGTGTGGTAGGATACAAAATCAGTGCCCAGAAATCAGTGCCATTTCTATACACTAACAATGAGACTGAAGAAAGAGAAATTAAGGAGTCAGTCCCATTTACAATTGCCCCCAAAAGCATAAGATACCTTGGAATAAACCTAACCAAAGAGGTAAAGGGTCTGTACGCTGAAAACTACAGACCACTTCTGAAAGAAATTGAGGAAGAAACAAAGAGATGCAAAAATATACCATGCTCATGGACTGGAAGAATTAATATTGTGAAAATGTCAGTATTACACAGGGCAATTTATGCATTTAATGCAATCCCTATCAAAATACCATGCACTTTCTTCAGATAGTTGGAACAAAGCGTCTTAAGATTTGTGTGGAATCAGAAAAGACCCCAAATAGCCAGGGGAATTTTAAAAAAGAAAACCATAGCTGGGAGCATCACAATGCCAGATTTGAGGTTGTCTTACAAAGCTGTGATCATCAAGACAGTGTGGTACTGGCACAGAAACAGACACATAGATCAATGGAACAGAATAGAGAATCCAGAAGTGGACCCTCAACCTTATGGTCAACTAATATTTGACAAAGCAGGAAAGACTATCCACTGGAAAAAAGACAGTCTCTTCAATAAATGGTGCTGGCAAAATTGGACATCCACATGCAGAAGAATGAAACTAGACCACTCTCTTTCACCATACACAAAGATAAACTCAAAATGGATGAAAGATCTAAATGTGAGACAAGATTCCATCAAAATCCTAGAGGAGAACACAGGCAATGCACTCGTTGAACTTGGCCACAGTACCTTCTTGCAAGATACATCCATGAATGCAAGGGAAACAAAAGCAATAATGAATTATTGGGACTTCATCAAGATAAGAAGCTTCTGCACAGCAAAAGAAAAAGTCAGCAAAACTAAAACACAACCTACAGAATGGGAGAAGATATTTGCAAATGGCCTATCAGATAAAGGGCTAGTATCCAAGAACTTATTCAACTCAACAGCAAAGAAACAAACAATCCAATCATGAAATGGGCAAAATCATGAACAGAAATTTTACAGAAGACGACCTAGACATGGCCATCAAGCACATGAGAAAATGCTCCGCATCACTTGCCATCAGGGAAATACACATCAAAACCACAATGAGATACCACCTCACACCAGTGAGAATGGGGAAAATTAACAAGACAGGAAACAACAAATGATGGAGAGGATGTGGAGAAAGGGGAACCCTCTTACACTGTTGGTGGGAATGTGAACTAGTGCAGCCACTCTGGAAAACTGTGTGGAGGGTCCTCAAAGAGTTAAAAATAGATCTGCCCTATGACCCAGCAATTGCACTGCTGGGATTTACCCCAAAGATACAGATGCAGTGAAACGCCGGGACACCTGCACGCCGATGTTTCTAGCAGCAATGTCCACAGTATCCAAACTGTGCAAGGAGCCTCGGTGTCCATTGAAAGATGAATGGATAAAGAAGCTGTGGTCTCAGAGGAAGACATGGACATGGCCAACATGCACATGAGAAAATGCTCTGCATCACTTGCCATCAGGGAAATACAAATCAAAACCACAATGAGATACCACCTCACACCAGTGAGAATGGGGAAAATTAACAAGGCAGGAAACCACAAATGTTGGAGAGGATGTGGAGAAAAGGGAACCCTCTTACACTGTTGGTGGGAATGTGAACTGGTGCAGCCACTCTGGAAAGCTGTGTGGAGGTTCCTCAAAGAGTTAAAAATAGACCTGCCCTACGACCCAGCAGTTGCACTGTTGGGGATTTACCCCAAAGACTCAGATGCAATGAAACGCTGGGACACCTGCACCCCGATGTTTATAGCAGCAATGTCCACAATAGCCAAACTGTGGAAGGAGCCTCGGTGTCCATCGAAAGATGAATGGATAAAGAAGATGTGGTTTATGTATACAATGGAATATTACTCAGCCATTAGAAACGACAAATACCCACCATTTGCTTCAACATGGATGAAACTGGAGGGTATAATGCTGAGTGCAGTAAGTCAATCGGAGAAGGACAAACATTATATGGTCTCATTCATTTGGGGAATATAAATAATAGTGAATGGGAATATAAGGGAAGGGAGAAGAAATGTGTGGGAAATAACAGGAAGGGAGACAGAACATAAAGACTCCTAACTCTGGGAAAGAAACTAGGGGTGGTGGAAGGGGAGGAGGGCGGGGGGTGGGGGGGAATTGGTGACGGGCACTGAGGGGGACACTTGACGGGATGAGCACTGGGTGTTTTTCTGTATGTTGGTAAATTGAACACCAATAAAAATTAATTTATTAAAAAAAAAACAAGCTGTGGTCTATGTATACAATGGAATATTACTCAGCCATTAGAAACGACAAATACCCACCTTTTGCTTTGATATGGATGGACCTGGAGGGTATTATGCTGAGTGAAATAAGTCAATCGGAGAAGGACAAACATTATATGGTCTCATTCATTTGGGGAATATAAAAATTAGTGAAAAGGAATAAAGGGGATAGGATAGAAAATGAGTGAAAATATCAGTGATGGTGGCAAAACATGAGAGACACCTAACTCTGGGAAACGACAAGCGGTAGAGGAAAGGGAGGTGGATGGGTGGGGGGTTGTGGTGACTGGGTGATGGGCACTGAGGGGGCACTTGGTGGGATGAGCACTAGGTGTTATGCTATATGTTGGCAAATTAAACTCCAATAAAAATTTTTTTTAAAGTATACTGTAAAAACTTTAGAGTATTATATTTTTATTTCTTTCCTGGTTTTTGTGGTGTTGTCATAAATTTTTCATATATATATTTTATAAATTCCAGAATTACAGTTCATTATTTAAAATACTTTTAAAGAGATTAATTAATCAAAATATCTATGTACTCTCATAAATACCATTTCTGTTGTACCTTGTCTCTTTGTGAAGGACTTTAACATTTCTTGTAGTGTGAGTGGCTGGTAATTAATTTTTCATCTTTCTTTTTGTTCTTTTTTTGTTTTTCTCATTTCTTTTTAAGGTTTATTTATTTATTTTAGAGAAGGAGGGAGTGGCAGAAGGAGACAGTCTTCAACCAGACTCCCTACTGAGTGTGCAGCCTGATGTGGAGCTTGATCTCAAAACCCATGAGATCATGACCTGAGCTGAAACCAAGAGTCAGGTGCTCAACTGACAGAACTGCCCAGGCACCTGTGTTTTCTTCATTTCTTGTGACTGGGGTTTTTTGAGCTTTGTGGATGTGAGTTTAGGGTTTCCATTGAATTTGAAATATTTTTTAAATATTCTTCTCTTCCCTCCCTTCTTTGGAGACTCCTCCAAGTTACTCAGTGGTAACTTTGCAATAACATTGCTTTTGATTTTTAAAATTTTTATGTTTTCTTTCTGCATTTTATTTTGCATCATTTTAATTTCTCTGTTTGAGTTTATTAATCTTTTCTTTTTCCATGTTTAATCTGATGTTAATCTTTTTAGTGTATTTTTCATCTCAGGTGCTGTATAGTTTTTGTTTCTAGAAGTTCAGTTTGGATCCTTTCTTTATATCTTCCATGTCTGTGTTCAACTTTTTGATCATAAGATCCAAATTGAACTTTAAATATTTATTTAAAAATAAAACTGATGTAAGATACCAAGTATTGGATATTTGTAGATTTTTTTCTTTCTCTAATTTCAGAATAGTTGTAGTATCTTGAATACATTTCCACTTGATTAAATGAGATTTTTCCTCTTTTCTTTTCACACAAATAATTTCACCATTAAAAAAAAATCCATGTTTTTCCTCATTCTTTTGTCTTCTTTCCCCATTATTTGATGTTTTTCCTATCTTCAGGCCTATTTCATTTTGGTTCTCTATTGTATTTTTTACTTTTTAAAAATATTTAATTATTCATGAAAGACACACACACACACACACACAGAGACAGAGACACAGGCAGAGGGAGAAGCAGGCCCAATGCAGGGAGCCCGATGTGGGACTTGATCCTGGGTTTCCAGGATCAGGGCCTGGGCTGAAGGTGGTGCTAAACTGCTGAGGCCCCCAGGCTGCCCCCCCCCTTTTTTTTAATATTTTATTTATTTCTTCATAAGAGAGAGACAGAGGCAGAGGCAGAGACAGAGACATGGGCAGAGGGAGAAGCACTCAGGCCTATTTTAAAATATCCTTCTGGGCATTTAAGTAGGATTCTTAACATGTATTTTTAATAGTCTAAAAGACTGTTTTGTATTTGGTCATCAAATCAATGTTTAGAAGTCCACATTTTGGGATGTCTGGATGGCTCAGTGGTTGAGTGTCTGCCTTTGGCTCAGGTCGTGATCCTGGGGTCCTCGGATTGAGTTCTGCATCAGGCTCCCTACAGGGAACCTGCTTCTTCCTCTGCCTATGCCTTGGTCTCTCTCTCTGTGTCTCTCATGAATAAATAAGTAAAATCTTTAAAAAAAAAAAAGAAATACACATTTCATTTTACAGTATTTATAAATTATTTTCCAGAATGATGATCATTTTACCCTGTTATTGACAAGGTCCATTGTAAACAGCAGCATTATTTCCAGTTAATTTAAGGAGAGGGATTTAATATAGGGAAGTAGTAGATGCTTACGAAGTAATTGAAGGGCTGCAGGATCAGGCTGGGTTTCCAGGAAGAACTAATCCCCACACTTTTGGACTGCTCTGCTGACATCAGCTGACAAATCAGAAAGTTGCTATTGCCACTTCTGGTGTAAAAAAATCACTATTTTTACCATAGTTGGAAAAGCTGCCACATTGCTACAGACTTTGCTGAAGTGAGAAGCTGCTGGCTCCAGAACCACTTCCTTTTGCAATGATCTGGTTGGGCTAAGTGGATGCTCTGCCCTCTGCTTTTCTCCCCCATTTATCATCTCCAAATCAATACTTTGTGAGTGCATTGAATAAGCACAACCTAATTGTTCCTAGAACAATATTATAAGATTGTTCAGAAAATACATTATTAAATTTTCTGCTGTATATATATATAGATAGATAGATAGATAGATAGATAGATAGATAGATATACTGAATACTGAATGAACTGGCCCACATTATGGTATTTCTTGAAAAGGATAAACAGAAAGGTAATTCTGTGAATAGCTTACATTGAAACAATAAGAAGAAAGTGATAGTTTCTCTTCTTTATAAACAATTCTTTTGCTGGCCCCATTGGCCTCCCCATCTTGCTTCTGATTTTACCATAAAGCATCAAGATATGATCATTGTTCTATGCTTCTGCACATATGTTTATAAGCACTTGTATCTTAATGAAGTAAGGTGTTACTGGAAAGACAGTTTATATGTCCTATAGTTTCAATGAGTTAAGCAAAGCACATAGCTATTCTGTTTGCTTTTACACATAAGTTCACATGCACTTATAGGATGATGGTCATCTAACCACATTTATATTTGCTATGTAAATATATGAATGCTGACAGCTAATACTGTACTCATTTTTACCTGATATCTTCTGAAAAGATAGCCTCTCAATTGATAACAGTATTTTGAGGCATAATCACTATACTTTAACATCTTATTATTTTTTTTCTGTTCCATAAATCATTCCTTCTTAAATCATAAAAGCCTAATAATATAGGGAACGTGAAGAAAACAGTCTGTTTTTTAACATCTCGGAATCTTCAGATTCTAGCCCAACTCCTAGTTTAACCTGCTTGAATCTGCTCTGTATCATTGTATTGTGGCTGGCTTGGGGCACCATTAGGGCATCTCCCACTACTTCCAAAGGTAGTTCTATTCTTTTTTGGGGGGTGACAAGAGATTTGAGATCCAGTATAAGAACAAACTCTCTGTAGCTTTCTTTTATTGGCTATCTTCTTTTTTTCTTCCAGGAACCATCAGTCTTACTCCACAACATAAAAATCCATTGTTTCACGTATTACAGAATTGAATCTCTCAACATTCTGATTGTTCTCTTTTGGACCACTCCTAGCTTCTTCATAGAGGTGTGTTTAAATGAAAAAATGAATATACATCTTTAAAATATACCTGTCCAGGGGTAGCCTGGGTGACTCAGTTGATGAAGCGTCTGTCAGGCCACGATCCTAGAGTCCTTGGATCTAGTCCCACCGGGCTCCCTGCTCAGCGGGGAGTCGGCTTCTCCTCCTCCCTCTGCCCCTCCCTGCTTGTGTTCTCTCTCTCTCTCTCTCTCTTAAATAAATAAAAATAATTAATTAAAAAATAAATTTAAAAAAATTTTAAAATCTTAAAAAAATATACCTGTCTCAAATTACTGTCTTTGGTTCGGTGTCACCTTCTGTGAGATCATGTGCATGACTTCTTGAATCATCTACCTACTTTACCTGCAAGAGCCCAAGAGATTAATATTCTCACACCTAGAAACAAGGATTTCTTTTGTCATCTATTTACCTTTCCTTTGCCCCTGGAGTGGTTTTTAAAAACCTGCTTCCTAGAATGTGTTTCCTGTCTGGTAATCAAATATGTCACTGTAACTCCTAGTTTGCTCAAGCACACAGAAAGTTATAGCACCTTGACTGTTTAAGAAACAAATTCTGATTACTTCTTTTCTAAATGGTTGTTTTCTGCCTTGTTAGGCTTGCTTTCTTTAAGAATGAAGAAATAAACTTAGATTTTTAAAATTTGGATGTTTTTCTAGATGTAAGACAGCATGCCATTATCAAACATTAAATACAAGTTGATCAGTTTAAACTATTACATTTTCTTTTGCATACATAGATTTTGAAGCTTGAATGCAGATAAAATTACTTACAACTTTGAGGTCCTGCCATTTTAAATATTCTTAAAAGCCAACAGTATTAGCTGTAGTTATTTTATATATTAATGGCTTACTTTCCCCAGACAGTTCTCATATAGTCTTAGACTGGTTAATGGTTTGCTCTTTATTTAGGCATGGAGATGGAAGAATGTCTGTAACTTACTTCTGTGATATTGATGTCATGAGAGTTTGTTAGATAAGAGTCCATGTCATGTAGGGAAAACCAAGAATCTAGTTTGATTGTGAAATGAAACATTTGCATTTGGCTTTAGTGTGTTGCATGTAAATTGACCAAAAGTGGAATGTAAATATATTAGTGTAGGTCCTACTTCAAGATTCAATGATTATGGTTTGTTGGTTGTCACTATTCTCTTACAGCTGTCCTACCTGCATTAGACAACTAGGAGGCAGGTAATTTTTCAGATTTTCTGTCAGTAACTCTGTTGACAATAAGATAACAACTTCAATAATATTATAGTATCCTATAGTGGTTTTATATCTGACATCATTGAGATATATGATTCCTTTATCTTAAACAAATGAAGAAGTGGGTCCCAACAGAAATGCCTTACACTTGAATTTGTATGGTATTTCTTCTATATTATTTTGTTACCTCTTAAAAATGCTTTCACATGAATATAACATGAATATAAACTTACTGCACACATTTATACTTTCATTCATGTGTCAAGCAGATATTAACAGTGTATTATGTACTGGAAAGCCTCCTGTCCTGGGGGAGCCTCTAATGTGACAGGGAGATAAGAAGAGCCGTGTCAGAAGATGCAGTTAATACTGATAGCAGCTTCCCCATTGTATTGTAACTGGAGATCCTTTGATGTGTGATGTGGCTAGTTTTGCTTTTATTTTGTTTATCCCATTTCTACTTGGAATTTAGGTGTGCTCTTTCAGTTTTTGAAGGTGAGGACTGGGGCCTTTCTTCACTTTTGGAAAACACTGACTTGTTATTTCTTCAAATATTGCCCCTCCCCCATTCTCTTCATTCTCTCTCTCTGGGAATAAAGCTCACTGTCTTCTGCCCTGCTTTCTGGGTGATTTCTTCAGCATTCTCTTTCTATTCGCTAACCCTCTCCTCAGCCAGGTCTGGTTTTACCATGAGATCATAATTTCAGTGTCTACACGTTTTGTTTTGTTTTTTAAATATTTTATTTATTTATTTATTTTTAAGATTTTATTTATTTATTCATGAGAGACACAGATAGAGAGAGGCAGAGACACAGGCAGAGGGAGAAGCAAGCTCCATTCAGGGAGCCCGACGTGGGGCTTGATCCCGGGACTCTAGGCTCATGCCCTGGGCTGAAGGCAGGCACCAAACTGCTGAGCCACCCAGGGATCCCCTTTATTTATTTATTTATTTGAGAGAGAGAGAGAGCATGAGGGAGAGGGAGAAACAGAGGGAAAGAGAGAAGCAGATTCCCCACTGAGCAGGGAGCCTGACATGGGGCTCCATTCCAGGACCCTGAGATCATGACCTGAGCTGAAGGCAGATGTCCAACCAACTGAGCCACCCAGGCACACCTATGTGTTTTTATTTCATAAATTTTTAAAATAATTCCCTGTCTTTGAATTATGTTCTTAAATATTTTTCTTTATCTCTGTGAACATATAATTCAAGTTTCTTTCCTTTAGCTTTAGCCTCTTGTTTATTTTTTTAAAATATTTTATTTATTTATTCATGAGAGACACACAGAGAGAGGCAGAGACACAGGCAGAGGGAGAAGCAGGCTCAATGTGTAGAGCCGGATGTGGGACTCAATCCCAGGACCCCGGGATCACGCTCTGAGCTGAAGGCAGATGCTCAACTGCTGAGCCACCGAGGTATCCCTAGCCTCTTGTTTAATGCTTGGAGTTTAAATTTTTTCCTTGCTCTTAGCCCCTGGGAGTTTTTTCTTCTTGCTTTTGAGCCTGGCTGTATATTAAAAATTATTTTGCTGTATTTTTTCCAGGATTTGTATGTAATTGGAGATGGGAATAGGTGTTGTGTTTTTTGTATAGCTCAGACATTCTAGTTTCCCCAGTGTACCATGAATTGTGTATATATGTGTGGAAACGATGCTGCCGTGTTACCTAAAACTGAGAAAATTCTTCACATTTTCTAGTAAATATGGTTGATACATCTCCTTCCAGTAAGTGGAGGTATGCAGTCTACCATTAATTAATTATTCACTTCACATGTGGCCATTTTTACTGCATCTGAGTAGGTCAAGCTACTACTAAGTTTTGTTTTATTTAATATATCATGATTATTCTGTACAAGACACTGTTTTTCTAATGTACAAACATTAATCCAGTGAATTCATTTGACCCTCATCCAAGCACTGTTAGGTAGGTATTATCATTGTCATCCTTTGTCACCCTCATCTTATAGATGAGGCACAGAACAGTTAGAGGAGTTGCCCAAGGTTCCCTCATTGGCAGTTGGCAAATATCAGAATTGATATTCAGACCCAACCTCCATACTCATGTTCTTCATTCACTTTCTTTTTGCATGCTGCTCTGCCAGCCACTGACCTTTATCTCTGCAAACCACACATCCCTCCTAATGAAATGCGCCCAGCTCTGCTTATTCTATGACTTCATTCCCGCAGCACTCAGTGAGTCTACACTGGGTTCAATTCAGATGTTTTTCTCTTTGTCTTTCTCTTCTGTCTTCATTAATCTGTTCATATTTTTGAACAAATATATATTAAGCACCCATTACATGGTGCATGCCATCAGACATTGAGCATAAATGCTGTGTAACACAGAGGGCGTCTCTTCCAGGCCTTATGCTTCTGTAAGCCACGCCTCAACTGTAGTCGGGTCCTGGTCTGCTCTCCTGCTGTAGCAGCCTGCACTTTGGTTCTCCATATTCTCCCTCTTCTGCTCTGCATACTGCTGGCCGGGAAAATAGTCAGTTACCCAGTTCGGTGTGGTAAGTGCCATGGTTAGAACATGGGGCAGAAATTCCTAGAGAAGAGTACATGGTGTGTTTGAGATACTGAGAAAAGCTCATTATGCTGGAGATTGAAGTATCAGGTGTGGCAAGAGTAGCCACCGTGGTGCTAAGGGAACTGAAACAGTGGAGGGTAGAGCTCTATTTTAGTAAAGTGACCATAGTTTGGTGAAGGGGATCAGGGAGGAGAGCATTCAGAAAGCTGAGGCTACAGGATACCTGGGTGGCTCAGCGGTTTACAGCCTGCCTTCAGCCCAGGGCATGATGTGATCCTGGAGTCTTGGGATCAAGTCCCATATCGGGCTACCTGCATGGAGCCTGCTTCTCCCTCTGCCTGTGTCTCTGCCTCTCTCTCTCTCTCTCTCATGAATAAATAAATAAAAAATCTTAAAAAAAAAAAAAAAAAGAAAGCTGATGCTACGCTCCATGTGATGATGGCCTGAACCAGGGAGGTGTAGTATCCGGGATGAAAGAAGTGAGTGGATCACAAGGAGATGGATAGGAGTTGGGATCAATAACAGTGCTTATTGCTGATGGCTTGTGGTGGTCATGGAGAGGTGATGTCTGGTCCATGTACACTTGAGCCTGAGACTGCTTGCCTGCACCTCCTCTTCCCAGCAGCTCTTCCCTCCTCGGAAGGCGGACACACCCGTTTATATTACTCTGCTACCAGTCCTAGGAAATAAACATCTCAGACTGTTGGAGGGACAAGTGGAATTACTGGTTTGGGGAAATCTTTAAATAAGTAATCAAATTATTTCATTATACCTGCCTAGGTCATTTATTTTTTCCTGTATTATACAAACTGTATTTCTGAACCCTCAGAACTAGGTTATATTGGCCTGTGATTGTGTATTTTGAACTCATAGATAAATTGACAAAAGTGATTTCATTTCTTCCACCCTCAATTACTGTTCTTCAATCAAGAGCTTTTGAGGGAGAAACCTTTGAGAGCAGAGCTAAGTAAGCTTCATGTGATAAAAGTGTTTTGTTTGTTTAAAAATAACATATTTAAAGATAAGCTGATTTTTCAGGTATTCTCAGTTCTCAGTTGTTATGATGGATCATAGACATAGAGTAATGTTGTATTTGAGCAGCTGAAGTAGGTACTTGCTGGTGAAGCCAATTGTTTTAAAAATCTTCTTGGACTATACAGTTTTTCAGGGTATTTCAGGTAAAATATGAGGACAAAAATATTTTGTGATTTCTTTCAGATAAAATGTGTATCATTCAACAAAGTTAATACCTCTTAACTGAATCTTATCATGAAATATTTGATCTAGTTATAGTTCATTCTCAAAATTTTTTATATTTTCTACCTCCTATTAATAAAAAATGAAATTATATTCTTACTGCCAGACTGATTTGCTTTTAGTAGTATAGTAATTGTATTAGGTTTTAGTAATCTTACCTTAGTATTTGCTCCACATCCTCTCTTGTGTGGTAGAAAGGACTTCATAGCCTATATCAGTCTTTAGAACAAAACAAAAGCATGCAATTGAGTTCCCTTGGAAACCTGAAGACTGGCCCAGATCTGAATCCTACTTGACACCTATTTTAGACCCTAGTCCCATTCTTTATCCTAAGTCTGATTTTGCTTTACCCAAACTGTACAAATCTTCATTTGTACTTTTTATCTTGGCCTACATACTACTTTAGCATTAATTTTTCTAATATTGAAGAACTTAATCTGATATAGTTTGCTAAATTATAAGTTTAATAATATATTGTGTTTTATGTCAAGTATTCAAGCATTAGTGTTTAAGAATGTTATTATTGTGAATACTCTGATTTTTTTTCTGTATTTAAGTAGGTCTATGGAAGGTATTTATAAATTCTCTAATTCATAAGCCCATTAAAGACTCTGTTCTTCCTCTTCATTCTCCATTCTCTTCCTCCATGAATGAGTTGTAGTAGGTAAAAGAGAGAAAGAAAAAATAGTATCTTTATCTCTGATGTGGCATTTTAAAAATTCTATCACATGGTTGTTACCTGTAGTTATTTGTTTATATCCCATAACAGAGTACATACAGGTTCCTTACTGGTAGAGATGATTTTCTTTTCCCCAGGACAGAACTTTAATTGAGGAGAGGGGGAAAATACAGAGGGGACCACAAAGGAAGGAGATACCTGGAACCCATGAAGCACCCAGCCTTGATGGGGGAGTGCAAATGGAGGGGACCTCTGTCTTTAAAGGCAGTACTAGAACTGAGGACATGTGGAGTGGGGATGCTGGGAACTCCTGGGGAGCCAAGCTGCATTCTAGCACCAGGGTGCAAGGGTCCTGGGAATGAATGAAATTTTATTCATCAACAGACGTCCCTTGTAGCATATAGCTATCCAAGTTTGAATGAAGACATACTCAACCTTTTGTAAGTGGTAGTTGTGATTCTACTCAAATATTTGTATTTTCATTTTAGGAGTAGGTCAAAAAAGTATGCAGTGGCATTTGGAGAAATATTGGAAAGATTTTCTTGTGTAGACTTCCTCTCAGCACACCTGTTAGAATTTCTGTAGTAGTGGGGTTCTCAATGCTTCTGTTATAAAACCGGCAAGGTCCCCAGGTCCTCTGACAAATACAGTGGTTTGATGAAAGCTAAGTTGTTTTAATTTGTGTATGATGCATGCTATATTAGAAAAATTGTGGTGTAGAGCAATGATATGATACTGGTAACTTTGAGAATGCTCTTGTATGTGGCAGATAAGTGGGAAGAAGGCTCCAGGTAGAAAATTTTACCAGTATCTAAGGGCACAGTTTGCTGCTGAGCTGTTATCAGCAGGCCAGGCTAGGCCTGGCATTCTAGAGATAATGTAGAACAGTCTACTAGGTTCCCATGTTGGGTGCTGTCTTGAGTAACTATTTAGTAACCGAGCAAGACCAGTCCTTCTCAGAGACCCAAATAAGCATATAGTAGAGAAGCAGAGCAAACCAGATAGCTTATCCAGAGTATTGGGCAACATTTGAAGGAGCAGGTTTTAAGAATGTTCAAGAGCTGGCAAGCCAAGAATTCATCATCAGGGTCTTCAGGATAGTGGCACTGACAGAGAAAAGCTATGAATGTTAACTAAAGGCAGGCAGAGTTATGAGTGCTTTCCTTTTATATTTTCTGCTGCTTCAGGGACATGTCATTGTAATGGTCTTAAGAATTTGAAGGTCTTGGTGGAATGTTATCAGTGGGGAGAGTACATGTATACTGTAATCAAGCCACAAGCTCTGTGTTCTGTCTCACCTAGGGCTTGCTATCCTGCATTTCATGTGGCACTGTAGCATAAATGTAAATGTATTCTGGGGCAGTCCAGCTATGATGCATAGTTTTTATAAAAGTTGGAGGGGCTTGTCTGACAACCACCATCTTGCCCTATTTCATATTTTTTCTGAAAGCCAGGTCCTCCATAATCAGAACTTTTACCTCAGATACGCAAAAGCAATAAAAATTTTTTGAAATACTTGGAATATGCTGTGAGTTCATCATCTGTTGTTTCAGCTGCCAGATGAAAGAACCTTTGGAGAAATAAACTTTACCAGAAAATATATTTTTAAAGTTTTCAAGGGTGTTTCATTCTTTCAGCGAGAATTTTTAAACCCAGAGCATACAGATACTTGAAAAGAGGAAGTTAAGTTAATGAATAGATGACAGTAGTTCAAAGACAGTAAGAAACTCCAAAAGTTTTTTATATTTTAAAATATATAAAAACAGTCTACTGTATTGATGACTAAAATGATTGTCTTAAAATTGGAGAATAGGTTTATCATGTAGAATTAATATTTTTTTAAAAGATTTTCATTTATTTATTCATGAGAGACAGAGAGAGAGAGAGAGAGGGAGAGAGGCAGAAACACAGGCAGAGGGAGAAGCAGGCTCCATGCAGGGAGCCCGATGTGGGACTTGATCCCGGGTCTCTAGGATCAGGCCCCGGGCCAAAGGCGGCGCTAAACCACTGAGCCACCCAGGCTTCCCGAATTAATATTTTACCCAGCAGTCTTTTATGCTTTTCTGATGGTTCATCATGGAAAAAAATGTTGAAAACCCTTACTTACTGTATATTTAGCATGTTTATCCAAACTTCAGACTGCTGAAGAGAGCATGGGAAATATAAGAAAATTTGAATGACTCTGTTGCAAAATCTTCTCTTTAGCTTTAGTTTCTTACAACAGTTATAGGCCCTTTTTAAAAAAAAAAAAAAAAAGATTTACTTATTTTAGAGACAGAGTATGTGTACATGTGCAGGAGTCAGGGGAGGGGCAGAGAGGGAGGGAGAGAGTTCTAGAATCCTTAAGCAGACTCTATTCTGAGCCCCTGAGATCAAATAGATCTTATTTGAGAGAGAGAGAGAGCGCGTGAGCGAGAGAGAGCACACAAACAGGGTGGAGAGGGAAAAGCAGGCTCCCCACTGAGCAGGGAGCCAGACATGCTGCTCTATCTCAATCAGGGTTCTAGGATCATGACCTGAGCCGAAGGCAGACACTTAACTGACTGAGCTACCCAGGCATCCCTCACATTGTCACTCTTACAGTGGGGAGTGGAAGGAGGCCCTAAAACTTTAACAGGGTAGAATTGTACATGTGTACAGTCCATGAAAAAAAGAGTTTTAATAATCTGGTTAAATGCTAGTGGATTCACAATTCTGCCAACTTACTGACACTCTAGGGAAAATTGGTGTCCCAGTGTACCTTGTTACTGTTGCTGCCAGCATTGTGCCAAACTGCTTGCCCTCTCTTTAATTTGCTTTTAAATCCAGTATTACAATAGACACTTCAGGCCAAGGATGACAGTAAATAAGGATTCATTTATCAGTGGAGTGAAGTGAATTGTTTGCCTTAGGACGTGGTTGGAGAACTCTGTTCCTGGCAGTATTAAGAAGAAACAGCCAGTGCTGCAATATTATGCAAGGATTCAGCTTTCTGTTGGGTTAGAATAGATGATCTTTGTCTCTCTTAATTCTGAGAATCATTGATATTTTTTGGAGCATCTTTAGCCATACTAGATTCTTAATAATCAGCTTGAAGTTCTTTGTTAATTTTAAAAATATACAGCCAACAATAGCCAAACTGTGGAAGGAGCCTTGGTGTCCATCGAAAAATGAATGGATAAAGAAGATGTGGTTTATGTATACAATGGAATATTACTCAGCCATTAGAAATGACAAATACCCACCATTTGCTTCCACGTGGATGGAACTGGAGGGTATTATGCTGAGTGCAGTAAGTCAATCAGAGAAGGACAAACATTATATGTTCTCATTCATTTGGGGAATATAAATAATAGTGAATGGGAATATAAGGGAAGGGAGAAGAAATGTGTGGGAAATATCAGAAAGGGAGACAGAGCATAAAGACTCCTAACTCTGGGAAACAAACGGGGTGGTGGAAAGGGAGGTGGGCGGGCGGTGGGGGTGAATGGGTGGCGGGCACTGAGGGGGCACTTGACGGGATGAGCACTAGGTGTTATTCTGCATGTTGGCAAATTGAACACCAATAAAAAATAAATTTATTATAAAATAAATAAATAAATAAATAAATAAAATAAAAATATACAGCCAGACAAAAGAGGGTTTGATAATGTAAACAGATAATCCAAATGCTATCTGTAAGGATGTTTTCAGCTACAAGTAACAGAACAACCATGTCTTGTTAACCATTGTCTTAAACAATGAAAATTTTGCTAGCTCGTATAAAAGGAAGTCTATATTAAAGGAAAGATGGGTCTCAGAGTGGTTGATACAAATCAGAGACATTCTCAAGGACCCAGGTTCTGTCTGTTTGCTCTACCATTCATGGAATATACTTCATTATAAGGCAGATTTCCCTGAATGTTGTAGCTGTTGTCAGTAGCATTCAGGACTGTACATAGCCTTGTACATGGGAGGAAGAAAGGAAGAAAAACTAGTTACTCTCTCTAAGCATGAGAAGGTATTCCTGAATGTCTCCAGCTGATCTCACCTCCTGAGCCATAAGTGGGCTCTTGCCCGTCAACCCCTCTCTCTCTTTCTCTATCTGCCCCTCTCTCTCTTTCTCTATCTGCCCCTCTCTCTCTTTCTCTATCATAAATAAATAAATAAAATCTTTAAAAAATAAAGATTTTCTTTATTTATTCATGAGAGACACAGAGACAGAGGCAGAGACATAGGCAGAGGGAGAAGCAGGCTCCCTGCGTGGAGCCTGATGCAGGACTCTATCCCTGAACCCTGGGATCATGACCTGAGCCAAAGGCAGACGCTCAACCACTGAACCACTCAGGCATCCTGAGAATTGGGGGTTCTGCTACTGAAAAGGAAGAAGGGACAGCAACCTGTCATATCCACTGTAGTCATTTTGTTATGATCTACTGATATAATGTCTGTTGTGCCACAAGTCTTTGCATTAGAACTATTTTTGATGCGG
Source organism: Vulpes lagopus (assembly GCF_018345385.1). NCBI lineage: Eukaryota > Metazoa > Chordata > Mammalia > Carnivora > Canidae > Vulpes > Vulpes lagopus. The sequence goes on along the minus strand of NC_054825.1, from coordinate 39,196,590 downwards.
CCATATCAGATTATTATTTTTTAAAGTAGTGTTGTTTCCATCTTAAGATGGCAGAATAAAGCCAAATTTCAAAATATTCACTTTTTTAGATTTAGTGATATGAATAGCAAATTGGATAAAAACTGGCAGAAACATACCTACAGTTAATTTTTAAAAATGGTCATTGAGAGAAATGAAAGTTTCGGAGAATTCAGAGTATTTGGCTCAGAGTCATCCTTAAACTCAGCCTGTGCAGAAGTTCTATGAGAGAAAAGGATAGTGATCAAAGTACTGCAAAATCCCTAATGTCTGTGAAGAGCATGAGTCAGTGTAGGCAATGCTGTAGGAACACTGGGAATTCCAGGTGACTGGAAGCCTTTGCCTGAGTATTTCTTTCATGTGATAAAAGCACACGGGAGATTATGAGTTTGGTATGTTTAGGCTGGGAGAGAAGTAGAGAAGGAAGATAGACTAGCCCTAAACCCTAGAGCTGATTATCATCATCAGCACAGTGGGAGGTAGCAGAACACTTGGCAGAAGGGAACGTAGATCAGGCAAATCTGTTTGGAGAACAGTAAGTGGAAAAAAAGGCATAGAGTGAACTGCAGGTGACAGGACTGGGTAGGAGTGGAGAGTGGGTAGTCAGGATTTGGAGGAGAGGATTGACTGCAAAGGAAGAAGAGAACAACCTGGGCCAGACTCTGTCTGGTGGGGATGAACTTCCTCAAGGATTTTTCCTCAAGGAAAAGAATATATCCCTGGGAGAGAAACTCAGAGTTAGGGCCTCTTATAGCCCTAGTCGCAGCAGAGCTGGTTCCCTTCTCCTTCTTTCACACTCAGTGAACAGCAGTTAGAATGCAGCTGGAAGGGGAGGAGCTCCCCTAGACTACACAGTAACACAGGCAGAGGTGCTCTGAAGAACGACCCAGTGAAGCTTGAACCAACAAGAGGACATTGCAAGCCTGCTGCACATGTGGCAGGATGGAGGGAAAGGCACAGTACATGCAGAAGAAGGATGCAGGATCTATTCTGGAAGAAATACTAATTTCTCTTCAAAATGAAGAGAATTCTTGAGTAAGCTATTAAGGAGTAGGCTATTAAGAACCTGAGTTTCATAAAACAACAGGCTCAGAAATGATATAATAAAATAATAGAATGAAAAAAATAAAATAACAGAATGAGGTGAAAAGGGAAGAATACAGAGCCAAGGAGTCACATGGAGAACCAATTTGCAGAACAAATAAATCAGAAATAGCTAGGAACAGAATAGTCATGGCTGGAAAATGAACTTACTAACACAGCACAAGCTTGAGATATTCCCAGTGAGTGCAGAAGAAAAGGAAAGAAAGATTGAAACAGGTAAAAGTGATAGGTGTAAGATTGGACTTCCTGGCGGTGGAACTGAGCTAGAAGGGGTATGGGTCTTCTGTTTTCTTTTCAAGTTCCTCTTGGCATCATCATGTGTCCAGCTGCAGAGAATTCTACTTTAGATATCACTCCTTTGGAAATATGTAACCACTGACAAATTGGTGAAAATGAATGTTCATGTTCTTCCTAGAAGAATACCAATGAGATGAAAGTTTTATTTATAGCCTGAGAGACCAGGAAAATTCCCCTTTGAAGCAATTTGTTTCCTGGCATTGATACTGAAACTCCTCTCCCCGACCATGTGATAATTTCCTGTGCTCTGCTGGAACTGGTCTTTTGCTAAATGTTAAGTACTGACCTGCTGATCTTAGAGCAAGCACTTTGCTGCTTTTCTTACCACCAGAAACCACTGTGTAAGAGAGGTTTTATGGAGAAAAAATTTTGTGTGTGTATGTGTCAGATACCTGTGGTTAATCATTAACCTTTCCTACATTAAAAAAAATCTCTTAAGTAAGTCTGGGTGACAGGTTAGCATGAAAGAAGAGCAAACAGATCTACTAACATTTACTGTAATTGACTAAAAAAGTGAACTTTCATTCTTTGCCTGCTAGCAAGCATATGCTTTAGAATCTTTACATTGCAAATTGCTGTGGGAAGTAGACCATAGAGCAGAAATGGGTTGCTGGAACGGACTTGTCATGAATTATTCATTCACTATCTTGTTCCTTGGAAATCAGCTGGAGGAAGTAGTCCAATTTGATCACAGGAGTGGTATGCCAAGGGCTCCAGCAAGCCCTTACAAGTCCAGCTGTGGTGATGTGCTTCTGCTGGCTGCTGTAGGGCGGCAGCTGCTGTGCAGACGAACCCAGGAACATGCTGCTGGGGAGAGCTGCACTGAGGGCTCCCCAATGCGTCTTGCTGGAAAATGAAGCTTCAGGTAGGAGAAGTGTTCTGTCAGCAGTGGCCAGATTCTCACTGATTTTAGGGATGCCATTAGGTCTTAATGGAATTAATATATAAAAATAGAATTGTTCAAAGATACCTCACCATTGAGGTTCTCAACCAGAGAAGCTTAGCAGTTTAATTCCATTTTCGAGTATGTACTTTGTAACAAAACTGTTCCTTGAAATTGTGAAAAATATTCTTAAGCCAAATAAACATTTAAGTATATAAAGTATAAAGGAGTTTATATTATATCCTCCTGCTAGTATAAAAAATGTCTTTTATTGATGTGATATTGCCCACTTAAATTTAAATCATGGAATTATGGCTTTGGAAAATCCTGGAGAAGGCAGGTTAGTTTATAATTCAAATGAGTACAGCTGCAGGCTCCACTTGCATTTTTTGGGGGAAGTATTGTTTTCAAAAGCTTCCTTGCTTAGTTCTTCTTGCTGGGAAGATTTTTTAGTTTCTTATAGGATGGAAAATGCATAAAGATGGAACAGTAACAAAGGCTCTTAGTTCTGTTTCTTGGTATTTTTGTGTGTGGTGTGTGTGTGTGTCTAAGCCAAGCATGTAATTCATTTGACAGGGACATTCTAATGTTTCCATTTGCATGTCTGCTTGATTTCATCTCTCTCTCGCTCTCTCTCTTAACTTTGCTGAGGCTATGAGATGCCCTTGAGCTATAAGGGACAAAGATAGTGAAGATGAAAGGAAATTAGAACCTCAAGGCATCTGGACCAAATTGGATGTATGTATTTCACCATGAAATATCATTTATAGTTTTGAAACTCTTCACTGAACAAACATGTTGTGAACAGATATACTCTAAGCTGAGACCATCCAAGAAGACCAGTAGTCTCCTGCACCATTTTCTCAAGCTCCATGAGAGTAGGATTTTTTTTTTTTTTTAAGATTTTACCTACTTAGTGTATAAGCAGAGGGAAGAGCAGAGGGGGAGGGAGAGGGAGAGATAATCTCCAGTAGACTTTTAGCTGAGCACAAAGCCTGTTGTGGGGCTCCACCCCAAGACCCTGAGATCATGACCTGAACCAAAACCAAGAGTCAGACACCCAATGACTGAGCCACCCAGGCACTCCAAGAGTAAGTAATGAGCAAAATCTTTGTTTTGTTCATTGATCACTCCCAAGGGCTTAGAATGGTACCGGGCACACAGTATGTGGTCAATAAATATGTTCCCTGACTGAATACATTCTATATTAAAGAAATTGAAAAGTCTTTCTATAAAGGTTACTTGCTTATACAGCACTGTAGGAAGTGTTTACAGTGCTACAATTTCTATAATAACTTTTATAGCTAATGTATTCTGATTTGTATTGATAAAGATTTTTCAGCTATATACCCCTTAAGTGTGTATGAATTTATTGGATATATAGTTTTTAAATAGCAGAAATTAAAATCTGTTTATTTTACAGTTTGTATAGTTAAAGTTTTATTTTATTATTTTTTTAGTTAAAGTTTTAAAAATATTAATGATGAATAAAAAGACCTTTAATGTTTTTTAGCATAACTTTATTTCATGTTCAAAAAACAAAAATGAAAATTGATGGAAAATTCATTTGGAAAAGATGGTATTCACTAATATATTTCTAGTAAAATAATCCCTCTACTCATGTCATGTTACATTTAACTATTTACTTATTTATTTTTATAAATTTATTTTTTATTGGTGTTCAATTTGCCAACATATAGAATAACACCCAGTGTTCATCCCATCAAGTGCCCCCCTCAGTGCCCATCACCCAGTCACCCTCACCCCCCGCCCAACTCCTTTCCACCACCCCTTGTTCGTTTCCCAGAGTTAGGAGTGTCTCATGGTCTGTCTCCCTTTCTAATATTTCCCACTTATTTTTTCTCCTTTCCCCTTTATTCCGTTTCACTATTTTTTATATTACCCAAATGAATGAGACCATGTAATGATTGTCCTTCTCCAATTGACTTATTTCACTCAGCATAATACCCTCCAGGTCCATCCACATGGAAGCAAATGGTGGGTATTTGTCATTTCTAATGGCTAAGTAATATTCCATTGTATACATAGACCACATCTTCTTTATCCATTCTTCTTTTGATGGACACCGAGGCTCCTTCCACAGTTTGGCTACTGTGGACATTGCTGCTATAAACATCGAGGGGGCAGGTGTCCCGGTGTTTCACTGCATCTATATCTTTGGGGTGAATTCCCAGCAGTGCAATTGCTGGATCATAGGGCAGATCTATTTTTAACTCTTTGAGGAACCTCCACACAGTTTTCCAGAGTGGCTGCACCAGTTCACATTCCCACCAACAGTGCAAGAGGGTTCCCCTTTTTCCACATCCTCTCCAACATTTGTTGTTTCCTGCCTTGTTAATTTTCCCCATTCTCACTGGTGTGAGGTGGTATCTCATTGTGGTTTTGATGTGTATTTCTCTGATGGCCAGTGATGTGGAGCATTTTCTCATGTGCTTGTTGGCCATGTCTATGTCTTCCTCTGTGAGATTTCTGTTCATGTCTTTTGCCCATTTCATGATTGGATTCTTTGTTTCTTTGTTATTGAGTTTAATAAGTTCTTTATAGATCTTGGACACTAGCCCTTTATCTGATACGTCATTTGCAAATATCTTCTCCCATTCTATAGGGTGTCTTTTAGTTTTGCTGACTGTTTCTTTTGCTGTGCTATTTATTTATTTATAGAGGTTTTATTTATTTATTCATGAGAGACACAGAGAGAGAGAGGCAGAGACACAGGCAGAGGGAGAAGCAGGCTCCCCACAAGGAGCCCGATGTGGAACTGGATCCTGGACCCTGGGATCATACCCTGAATGGAAGGCAGATGCTCAACCGCTGAGCCAGGCTTCCCTACATTAAACATTTTAAAAAGTATTAGTCTATGTCAGAAGGGTTTTTAGAACTATAAACCTATTTATTCATGTCTTTGGGGTAAGTTTAAAACTGCAGTATGTGTGGTGCTGAGTAGAACTAAAGAGGGCAGCATATTCCCCACAGATATACCACATTTAGAGCTCAGAGTTACCAGCTCTGTTAACTTCTCTGCCCTGCCCACTTCCATACAAGCCCGTATTATAAAGGACAAAATTGAAGTCCAGAGAATATAGATGAATGGCCAAGAAAAAATGGATAGCTGTTATGGTCTTATGCTTTATAGTTTCTTGTTAGTTTGTTATTGTCATGTTAAAGCTAAAATAAATAAATAAATAAATAAATAAATAAATAAATAAATAAAGCTTAAAAAATGAAGCAGATAATCTCATTATTATAAATTTGAACTGTATTGTTTTACTGAAGACAACTATTGGTGCATTTTGCATAACTTTAAATAAATTGCCTAGTCCATGTGTTGAAATACAGTTTTATAAGCTTTCCCCCCTAAAATTTTGTGATGTAATTGTTTTTTTCCTGACTTATAATTGCAATGACTGTGCTCTAAGTTTTATATATTAATTATATGTAATAATTATATTAATTATATATTAATCATTACATATATTATTACATATAATTAATATATAATAAATATGTAATACAAATTATATTTATAATATGTAATATATAAATTTTATATTATAAAATATGTGCTGTATTTATTATTCCTTAAAACTACCTGAGTTTTATTTTTGAGATAAATATAGATTACTTAATAATTTTTTCTGAATTTTTCTGAATCCTTTTTATGAATTGTATTAGTTTGCTTGGGCAGCCATAACAAAACAGTTCATGTGTGTGGAAACAGTATCTCTCTCTCTCTCTCTCTCTCTCTCTTTCTCTCTCTCTCTCTCTCTCTCTCTCCTCCTCCTCCCTCTCCTTTCCTTTCCCTTCCCCTTCCTCCCTCATTCCTTTTACCCCTTTCTCCCTCTTCTCATAAGGCCCCCAGGCCTATTGGATGAGGGTCACTTATGACCTCTTTTGACCTTACCTACCTCCTAAAGCTCCATTTCCAAATACAGTCACATTATGGGTTAGGGCTTCAACATAGGAACTTTGGGGTGGGGGGCACAGTTCAGTCCAGAGCACTGACCCAGGCAATATTTTTTAAATCAAGATTTCTAATAAATTTTTTTTGTTCTATCCTGTTTCGAGTTCACTCAGCTTCTTTAATCTGTAGGTTTATGTCTTTCTATGCACTTGGGAACATTTATTTTAGCTCAACTTGGGAACATTTTAACAAGCTTTTCTTCAGGTATTTTTCAGCACTGTACTTCTCCTTTTTAGATTCCAGTGACATGACTGTTAAACCGTTTGGTTTTGCTTCACAGGTTCCTGAGGTTTTGCCCTTTTTTTTTTTGTGCCCATTTTTAAAAATCTTTTTTTCCCTCTCTGTTATTTAAGATTGAATACTTTGTATTTTTCTGCTTTCTTTTTAAAAAATACTTTCTGTTTTTCTATCAACTTCTTTATTCTTTTCTTTTGTCATTACTATTGAGTCCATTTTCTTTTCTTTTTTTAAAGATTTTATTTCTTTATTCATGAGAGACACAGACAGAGAGGCAGAGACATAGGCAGAGGGTGAAGCAGGCTCCCTGTGGGTGAGCTCTTTGTGGGACTTGATTCCAGGACCCTGGGGTCATACCCTGAGTGGAACTCAACCTCTAAGCCACCCAGGTGTCCTGAGTCTATTTTCTATTTTAAGAGTTGTGAATGGTCATTTTAGCTGCCTCTAGTCTTTGCTAGATAATTTCAGCATCTCTGTCATCTTGTTATTACTATCATTTTGTTATTGATGTCCCATACTTTATTTTTAACCTGTTTGTATTTATATATGTAAAGTGTTTTTCTTGTATGTGACATGTAGTTATATCTTGCTTGTATATCTAATTTTAAAATCTCTGCATTTTAGTGATGGTTTTTCATTCATATATATCCCAAACACATATACACATACATGTATAAATATATACACATTGGTTCTGGTACTGATTCCAGTATGGGGAGTGTGGCTTCCCACATAGCACCAAGCAATTCTCAGGACACCAGCAGAATGTCTGAGAATTCAGCTCAATTCTACCACCTGTTGATAAGCATCAGATTCCACAGGTTAAGGGTTCAGTTCTAGCAAACTGCCCCTCTCACCTCCACCATTACCTTCCAACACCAGTCACAAGCCTAGGCTGTTACCTATGCTTCTGACCAACAGGCTACAGATTGAGGTTCTCGTGACCCTTTTTGGACTTCAGGCACTAGTCACAACTCTATGTTGTTATCTGTACTTCTCATCTATTGGCTATAAATCAGAGTTTCTCACAAACCCCTATTTGGATCTGATTAATTTGCTAGAGTGGCTCACAAATCTCAGAGAAACATTTTACTTACTAGATCACCAGTTTATTGTAAAAGGATATATAATTCAGGAGCAGCCTGATAGATGGAAATGTTGCATAGGGCAAGTCATGGGGAAAGGGCATAGATCTCCCATGTCCTTTGCAGGAGCACCACTTTCCCTACTCCTCTACATGTTCACCCACCTGGAAGCTCTTCAAACTCTGTCCTTTTGGGTTTCTATGGAGGCTTTCTACATAAGATATGATTGACTGACTGATTAAATCATTAGCCATTGACGGTTGATTCAGCCTCCACTGTTCTCCCTTAAAAGTGCCACCTCTGTAATCACATGGCCCCATCTTTAAGTGCATTCAAACTCCCCTCATTAACATAACAGAAGACACCCCTACCACTCTCAGGCCTAGGAAATTCTAAGGGTTTTGGGAACTGTGAGCCAGGAACTATATTTAATTATGCTGAGTGAAATAAGTCAATCGGAGAAGGACAAACATTATATGGTCTCATTCATTTGGGGAATATAAATAATAGTGAAAGGGAATAGAAGGGAAGGGAGAAGAAATGGGAGGGAAATATCAGAAAGGGAGACAGAACATGAAGACTCCTAACTCTGGGAAACCAACTAGGGATGGTGGAAGGGGAGGAGGGCGGGCGGTGGGGGTGAATGGGTGGTGGGCACTGAGGGGGGCACTTGGCGGTATGAGCACTGGGTGTTATTCTGTATGTTGGCAAATTGAACACCAATAAAAAATAAATTTATTATTAAAAAAAAAGAACCTAAAAAAATAAAAAAATAAAAACCAAATAGATAGGAGAAATGTATATTTCTCATTTAGATGACAAATATACATATCTTATAAATCACAATATCACACATACACAGTTGTAAAAAATGATACTGAGAGATCTCATGTACCTTTACCTACTGTCACCCAATGGTAACAGCTTACAAAGCTCTAGTAAAATATCACAATCAGGATACTGACGTTGATATAGTCAATCAATATACATAGTAATTCTGTCACCACAAGGATCTTTCAGTTGTCCTGTATAGCCACACCTACTTACCTCCTTACCTCCTTAACCACAGACAACCATTAATCTATTCTCTTTTCTATAATTTTGTCAATTAAAGAATGTTCTATAAATGGAATCATACAATTTGTAAGCTTTTGGGACTGACTTTTTAAATTAGGTATAATTCTCTTGAGATTTCCTTTTTGCTGAATAGTGTTACAGGGTGCAGATATAGCACAGTGTTTAATTAAGTATTCACCTGTTTGAAAGACATTTGTTTCAACTAAGCTATTATAAGCACCTACATACTTTTAAAAAAATTATCTATTTATTTTAGAAAGAGAGTGCACATGTGTGTAGACAGTGAGAGTGGGAGGGGGAGAGGAAGAGGGACAAGCAGAGCTCAGCGCTGAACCCTACCCAGGGCTCAATCCCACAACCCCAAGGTCATGATTGGAGCTGAAATAAAAAATCGGATGCACAATTACTGAGCCACCCAGGCGGTCCTCCCCATCATGAACATATGTTTTCATTTCTCTGGGATAAATGCCCAGAAGAACAATGGCTATTTTGTATGGTAATTGCCTGTTTAATTTTTAAAGAAACTTCCATTGTTTTTCACAGTGAATAACAGTTTACATTCCTGCAAGCAACATACCCATGATCCAACGTCTCTGTATCCTCAACCAGAATTTGGTGATATCATTATTTTCTATTTTAGTCATTCTAATAGATGTGTAGTGATATTTCATTATGGTTTAATTTCTGTTTCCCTAATGGCTAATGATGTTGAACATCTTTTCATATGCTTATTTGCCACCTGTGTATATTTTCTTCATTCAAATATCTGTTCATGTCTTGCCCATTTTCTACTTGAGTTTTTTTTTTTTTGCTGTTGAGTTTTTATAAGTTTTATATATTCTAGATACTATCTTTAGTTAGATATGTGATTTACAAATATTTTCTCCCAGTTTATAGCTTTTATTTTCATCCTCTTAATGGAGCAAAAGTTTTAAATTTTAGTTTATAATTTTTTTCTCTTATTCATCAATCATATTTTAGATGCCAAGTATACGAACTCTAAAGATTTTCTTCTATTTTTTAAAGTTTCACAGATTTTTGTTTTGTTTTGTTGCTTATTGTCCAATGGCTCCAGCACCATTTGTTGAAGATTCTTTCTCCAAAATCAGTTGGAGATATTTGGACATCTGTATTCATAAAAATATTATTCACAATGATCAAAAGATGGAAGCAACATAGTTGACCATTGATGGATGAATGAGTAAACAAAATATGGTATATACATACAATGGGATTTTCTTTAGCCCATAGTGTTATGATCAGCTCGTTAGTTGCTAAAAAGTCAACTGGATGTTTATAGGGATTGCCTCTTTACAAAGGAATGAAATTCAGGCGTATGCTACAACATCGATGAACCTTGAGGACATTATGCTAGGTAAAATTAGCCAGTCACAAAAAGACAAATATTGTATGATTCTACTTCTATGAGGTATCTTTAGGTAGTCATTGGAACAGAAAGTAGAATGGTGGTTGCTAGGCAAGGAGAGACAGGGAAATGGAGATTGTTATTTAATGTGTTTAGAGTTTCAATTTTGCAAGGTGAAAAAATTCTAGAGACTGGTTGCTCAATAATGTAAATATTCTTAACAATACTGAACTGTATACTTAAGAATGGTTAAGATGATAAATTTTATGCTACATGTATTTTACTCCAATGAAAATTTAAAAAAAGAAGAATGATGAGAAGAGACATCATTGCCCTGTTCTTAATCAGGGAAGAAGGATTCAGTCTTTCTTTCATCATTAGATATAATGTTACCTGTAGTTTTTTTTAATAGACACTCTTTATCAAATTGAAGAATTTCCTTTCTGTATTTTCATGTATTTATTGGCTATTTATCTTCTCTGGAGGAATGTCTCTTGAGATCCTTTGCTTATTTTATAAACATTATTTTTTATTGTTATAAACAGTTTATTCTAGACATAAGTCCCTTATTAAATATATAATTTGCAAATATTTCCTCCAATTCTGTGGGTTTTCTTTTCATTATTTGATTGTTGTACTTAAATCACATAAGTTTTTAATTTTGATGAAGTCTGATTGATTTACTTTTTTTTTTTTTTGCCACTATGGTTTTGGTCATGTCTAAGAAGGCTTTGCTTAACCGAAGGTCATTAAGATTTACTCCTATATTATATTGTAAGAACTGTGTAGTTTTAGGTCTTATATTTGCTTTGTGATCCATTTTGAGTTAATTTTGTGTATAGTGTAGGGAAGGGGGGATCCACCTTCATTTTTTTGCATTTGTCCCAGGCTTGTGTTGAAAAACTATTATTTTTCCAGGCTTACTTCTGGACTTCAAGTATTATTCCATTGTTTGGGCTATTCTTATATCACTAATTGCAATGGGTTGTGGTATCAATATAGCTTTGTTCTTCCTTTTCAAGGTTATTCTGGCTATTGTTGGTTCCATGTAATGAGTGTTATGATCAGCTCGTTAGTTGCTAAAAAGTCAACTGGATGTTTATAGGGATTGCCGTGAGTCTGTAGGTCAAACAGAAAGTTTTGCCATCCTAAAAATTTTAAGTCATCTCAATCATTAACAAAGGATGTTGTTCCATTTATTTAGGTCTTTCAACATCTTTCAAAAATATTTTGTAGTTTCACAGTATAAACTTTGCACTTACCTTGTTGAAGTTATTCCTAAGTATTTTATCTTTCTTGAGAATATTGTAAATGAGTTTTCTAAATTTTATTTTTGATTTGTTCATTTAGAGTGTGTAGAAATGCAAGTTATTTTTGTATATTGTTTTTGTTCTCAGAATTTTCTGTATATGAGATCATGTCATTTGCAAAGATACTTTTACTTCTTTACCCAGCTAAATGTCTTTATTCTCTTTTTTTCCCCTAATTACCCTGCCTAGAATTCTCACTACAATGTTGAATAGAAGGTGAAAGAGTGAACAGCTTGTCTTGTTCCTAGTCTTACTGTAAAATCATTCTTTGATCATTGAGTGTGATATTAACTACTGTGGATTTATTGTAGATGTACTTTATCAGGTTGAGGAAGTTCTATCCCTAGTTTGTTGAGTGTTTTTATCAGGAAAGTTGTTTGATTTTGTCAAATGTTTATTGTATATATATTTAAAAATTCTTTTGATCTTGTGTCCTGTATTGAATTTTGGCTATTTTAGTGTTACATTCCTAGTATAAATTCCACTTAGTACATATCCTTTTTATCTGTTGCTGGATTTTTAAAAAGATTTTATCTATTTATTCATGAGAGAAGGGGGGGGAGCAGAGACACAGGCAGAGGGAGAAGCAGACTCCCTACAAGGAGACCAATGTGGGACTCCATTACAGGACCCCCAGATCACAACCTGAGCCAAAGGCACACTCAACCAACCCAGGCACCCTCTGTTGCTGGATTTGGTTTGGTAGTATTTTGTTGAGAAATCTTGAGTCTATACTCATAAGTAATACCGGTATGCAGTTTTCTAAGGATGTCTTTGGTCTTTTTTTTTTTTTTTTTTTTTTTTTAAGATTTATTTATTTGAGAGAGAATGAGCAGGGGGGAGGGGAAGAGGGCAGAGTGAGAGGGAGAGAATCTCAAGCAGATTCCCTGCTGAGAACAGAGCCCAACACAGGGCCTGACATCAGGACCCTGAGATCATGACCTGAACCAAAATCAAGAGTTGGCCACTCAACCAACTTAGCCACCCAGGTGCCCTTTTGTGGGAAGTTTTTGAATAGCTAATTGAATCTGGTTTATTCAGATTTTTTATCTCTTTTCTTTCTTTCTTTTTAAAAATTTTTATGTTTAGGTAGGCTTCATGCCCATTGTGGGACTTGAACTCATGACCCCAAAATCAAGAATCACACACTATCTACCACCAACTGAATCAGCCAGGCACCTCCTAGATTTCTTATTTCTTCTTGAGTCACTTTTGGTAGTTTGTGTCTGTCTCTGTAGGGTTTCCTCTTTACTTGTTTATTTTTTTGGTATAAAATAGTTCACAATATTCCTTTATAACCCTTTATATTTCTGAAAGCTTGGCAATACAAGCTCTTTTATTCCTAATTTTAGTGATTAGAGTTGTATTTTATTTTTTTACTTGGTGAAGCTACAGAAAGGTTTTTTGATTTAAAAAAAAAATCTTGGGATCCCTGGGTGGCGCAGTGGTTTGGCGCCTGCCTTTGGCCCAGGGCGCGATCCTGGAGACCCAGGATTGAATCCCACGTCGGGCTCCCATCCTGGAGACCCAGGATTGAATCCCACGTCGGGCTCCCGGTGCATGGAGCCTGCTTCTCCCTCCGCCTGTGTCTCTGCCTCTCTCTCTCTCTCTGTGACTATCATAAATAAATAAAAATTAAAAAAAAAATTAAAATTTAAAAAAAAAAAAAATCTTGTCAAAGAGCCAACTTTTGGTTTTGTTGGTTTTTCTCCATCAATTTTCTAGTCCTTACTAATATCTCCTTGTAATTTTTTCCTCTTTTGCTAATTTATGTATGCTTTGCTCTTTTCTTACCAGTGTCTTATTGTGGAAGTGATTTATTTGAGTTTATTCTTTATATTTATCAGCATTTACAGTTGTAAATATTTCTCTAAGCACTATATTGGCTGCATTGAATAAGTTTGGTATTTTATGTTTTCATTTTTATTAATCTCACATTTTCTAATTTCCCTTGTGAGTTCCTTGACCCAATTGATTATTTTAGATTTTATTGTTTAATTTCCATGTGTCTGTGATTTTCTCTTATTTCTTTCTGTTATTGATATCTAATTTAACTCCATTGTGAGAAATCATATTTTGTATTATTTCAATTCTTTTTGAATTTACTGAGGCTTGTTTTATGGTCTGCCATGTATTGCTGCCCTGGAGAATGTTCCATGTACACTTGAGAAGAATGTGTATTCTGTTTTTGGGTCTAGTGTTCTGTAGAGGTCTGTTCAAGGTCTAGTTGGTTTATTTTTTATTTTATTTTTTTTTAATTTTTATTTATTTATGATAGTCACAGAGAGAGAGAGAGAGAGGCAGAGACATAGGCAGAGGGAGAAGCAGGCTCCATGCACCGGGAGCCTGATGTGGGATTCGATCCCGGGTCTCCAGGATCGCGCCCTGGGCCAAAGGCAAGCGCCAAACCACTGCGCCACCCAGGGATCCCGGTCTAGTTGGTTTATGGTGCTGTTCAGTTCTTACCTTTTGTTAGCCTTCTATCTAGTTGTTCTGTCCATTGTTGAATATAGGGTATTGAGGTCTGCCAGTATTATTGAATTGTCTGGTTTTCACTCTGTTCTATCAGTTTTTGCTTTGTGTAATTTGGGGCTCTTTTATGAGGCATATATATGTTAGATTTTTGTGATTCATTGATTTCTTAAAATAAGCATTCATTCCTCTTTCTGGTATAATTTTCTTAAGTCTGTTTTGTCTGATATTGGTATAGTCTTTTCAACTTTCTTACGGTTACTGTTTTTGTAATTTTATCTTTTTCCTTAACTATCATCCTATTTGCAATTTTCAGTGTACAGTGTGTCTTCTCTAGACAGTGTACCCTTGCATTTTGTGTTTTTATCCACGGTGACACACCTTTTGAGTGGATTAATATTTATTGCTGTTAATATAGTTTGATGTGTCAGCCATTTCACTTTTTGTTTTTTTTATGTATCTTATGCCTTTTTTCTCTGTTTATCCTTTACTGCTTTGTTTTGTATTACGTGATTTTTAAAAATTATCATGTGGAGTGTTTGCTCCCGGGTTTAGAGTATACTTTAAAAAAAAAACAAAATCTATCATCATATTCATTTAATTCCATAAGATATAAAATCATGCCTACGTGTCTCTGTTCTCTTTCCCCTTCTTGCTAATGTTGCTATACATGTTACATCTGTATATGTTACAAACCTAATAATACATTGTTGCAGTTATTAATTTGTCACTTAAATAAGAGAAATGATGGGATCCCTGGGTGGCTCAGTGGTTTAGCGTCTGCGTTTGGCCCAGGGTGTGATCCTGTAGTCCGAGGATCGAGCCCTATGTCAGGCTCCCTGCATGGAGCCTGCTTCTCCCTCTGCCTGTGTCTCTGCCTCTCTCTCTCTCTCTTATGAATAAATAATAATAAAATAAATAAAATCTTAAAAAATAAAATAAAAGAAAGGAAAGCATTTACAGAGTTTGTTCTTTTAAAGTTTTTACCATTTCTTGTTCTCATTTATTTCCATGGATTTGAGTTGCTATTTGGTGTCACTTCTTTTGCCAATACAGTCTTGTACCCAACCTACTTCTTTTGTTATTGTCAAATGTATTGACATTTCTTTATGTAATAGGTCCAACAATTCAAAATATATGTTTTTGTATAATTCTTTTTACAATCTCTTAAGAAATCAAAGAACAAGAAAAACACACACACACACACACACACATATATATACACACACACACACACACACAGTCTTTTATTTTTACATAATTAGCTTTTCTGGTGTTCTTTGTGATTTTTTTTCATGTAGTTTCAATTAATTATTATTTGATGTTAAGTTGTTTTCTGCCTGAAGAACTTCTCTTTAACATTCCTTTTAAGATGTATCAGCTAGTGTTACATTCTCTGTTTTTCTTACTTGTGATATCTTAATTTCACCTTCATTATCGAAGGTAGGTTTGCTGGAATAACATTCTTGGTTAAGATTCTCTTTCTTTCAGTTCCCTAAAATTGCCACCCCCCTCAGTCTTCTGGCCTCCATTGTTTCTGATGAGAAATCTGCTATTAATTTTGTGAGGGTTAGTTGTACACAACTAGTTATTTTTCCCTTGCTGCCTTCAAGATCTTCTCTTTGTCTTTCAGCATGTTAATTTGATGTGTTTGGATGCAGATCCCTCTGCTTTTATCCTACTACAATTTAATTTAGCTTCTTAGATGTGGAGATTAATGTTTTTATCAGATTTTAGGAATTTTCAGCTATTATTTCTTCGAATATTTTTTTCTTCTCCTCTCTCTTCTTTCTCCCTAGTACTCACATTATGGATATGTGGGTGTACTTAATCATGTTCCATGTTTCTCTAGGGCTCTGTTTATCTTTTTTATTCCTTTTGATCCCTGTTCTTCAAATTGCATAATCTCTTAGGATCCATCTTTGTATTTACTGATTCTTTCCTCTGCCAGGTCAAATCTGCTGTTGAATGCTTGTAATGGATTTTTCATTTCAATTATTTTACTTTTCACTTCCACATTTTCCATGTTGTTCATTTTTTATAGTTTTTATCTCTTTATTGCTTTCATCAGTTGGGTAGGGTATTGTCATGCGAAGGAACTTCACCTCTTTAAGTATGGCTTCCTTTAGTTCTG
This sequence comes from Vulpes lagopus, assembly GCF_018345385.1. NCBI lineage: Eukaryota > Metazoa > Chordata > Mammalia > Carnivora > Canidae > Vulpes > Vulpes lagopus. Next base: position 39,180,625 of record NC_054825.1, on the reverse strand, counting down.
TGAACATATTTATATTAGCTATTTTGAAGGCTTTGTGTACCAAAGACAGTAACTGGACCCCAAAACAGTAACTGTACCAAAGACAGTTTCTGGGCCTTATGGAGGGCCTTTTTTTATTACCTCTTGTTTTCACTGTTTGGGTCATACTTTCCCCTTTCTCTGAATGTCTTGTAATTTCTGTACTCAATGCTGTATATTTTAGATAATACTTTTTATTATCTTTGAATTAAAATTCTTTGACCCTCCACCTCCTGTGGGTTGTTCTTTTGACCCTCCACCTCCTGTGGGTTGTTCTTTGTAACTTGGCTGGATTTATAGTAAAATCTGTTTTCTTCACAATATATAGTTTCTGATTTTGCTTCTCAGTGGGTAAGCCTTGGGCATGCACTCTCTCAAGTTGGGATGACTACGTTTATGGCAGTAACTGTCTCTCTTCCTGACCTGTTAAGTTTTCTTACAGTTTTCTTACAGTGTTGATTTCACACTCAGGTTTTAGTTCCATTAACTGTTGGCTGATTTCTCTGATATTTTGGACAGTTCCGTAGGACATTGTTCCATGGTCTGATCCAAGTAAATGCAGATCCCTTTGTTGCAGTTGTTTTTGAGGCCAGTCTTTGAGGTTTCTTCCATCCTCAGGAGGACTTTCTTAGTTGTCTGTCTCTGGTTTTCTGTGGTACGCTTTTAGTTGTTTTATGGTTTCTCTTGTTGATCTCTTAGAGCTACCAGCCTCCTAAAATGCCACCATTTTTGCTAGTACCATTAGGCTGGAATTTCTACATATTCTATTCCAGATAATGTTTGTTTTCTTGGAGATAGCTTAGGAGCTCTCTATTCTTTTGGCTTGACTTTCCACCTTTGCAAAATCTAAGCTTGTGCTCTGGAGGTGGAGGTAGGTACAGTGGCCCACATCTTTTGGAGTCATGCACCTGCTTTATGTAGGGCAAAGAAATTGGCTTGCCTGTCTTGGTGTAGAACTTCCACCCTTTCAATCTGTTGAGTTAAGCAAAGTTGGGCCCCATTACACCCAGACTGCCATGCCTGGAGTAGAGCTTCTGCTCTGTTAGTGGGCACTGTGCAGAAAGGAGCCCAGACATACTTCTAAATCACTTTTGCCTGGAACATGGCTTCCAGAACATGGTGTTGATAGAGTAGTATGTAATACTTAGGACCTGCCCCTCTCTCTGGAGATACCATTCTATTCTTTTGGGAGCTTGGGGGAAGGGGATGGAAGCCATTTTTTTTTTCATGGCTGCACCCTTCCAGAGTGGAGCTTCTGTCATCCTGTCAACCTGAGGATAGACTGGGTTGTAGCTCAAATGCCAGATTCCTACTATTCATACCAAGGTATAATAAATTTTCTTGAATAAATGTTTCTCTATTTGCTGTATGACCTTAGGATAGATTCTGAGATCTTAGGAATTAAGGATGCCATTTTACTTTTTATTTTCTGTTTGCCCCCTCCATACTTTCTCCCCATCTCTTTCTTATTCTCATTTTCTTACTGTTTTGAGAGCTTGTTCGGAGGTTCTAGCAGGGGAGCGCAGCTACTCGTATACCCTTGATGGAAGAACAGTCCTCCTCTATCGGGGATGGTCCTCCTCTTCGACCGAGCGCACAGCTTCGGGAGGGACGCACTGTCATGTGGGCTACTTGAACACTTTTAAGAATTTCTTTTTGTTTTATGTGTGGTGTTAATGAGTGTATCTCTTGGTGCAGATTTTTTAGTGCTTATCTTTGGAAGCTTGATATATTTCTTGTATCTTATATCTTTAACTTTGGGAACATTTTGAAGACAATTATACTTTGATTTCATTTTCTGCAAATTTTAATATGTGTGTCGGTTTTAATGTACTCTTCTCGTTAAATATTATGTATTTTATTCCATTTTTGCATATTTAGTATAGATCATTTCTACTGAATACCAAAGTGCAGTGGTTGCTTCAGAGCAAAGCATTTCTGTGATTGAGTTGCTAAATTAACTAGTCATTTTTAATGGAATACAATTTTTATTGAAAGAATTATTGGCAGTCAAACTCTAGTTTATTCTGACTTGGATATTTGGCAGACATTTCTCTAAATTGAATGAATTGAATCAATCATTCCTTTCAAGGAACAGTTTTAGTTGCCAGTGAAAAAATTTGAAGTCTGTAAGCAAAAATTAGGATTTTGGAAAACTTCTATCCACCACTGTGAGGTTGGTAGCTTTTCAATAATTAAGGACTCTGATGATTATTTTAATGAGTGTGATATTTTTTCATATTGCATAATGAAATGTGTCAGGCTTGGAATATTTGCATAACCTAGTGAACCAGTAATTTCTAAATGACCAATTTAGTGTGATGTTATAAAGTCGTGCATGATTAAGAGACCAATTCGAAGAAAAAGATGGACCAGTTGATTTTAGTGGAGTATTAAAAGTTTATTAATATTAGAGTGTACATCACAGCTGATTACTTGAGTTTTTGTATAGTACAAAGAATATCCACAGTTATCTCAAATGGTTCTTAAATACATATACACTTATAAAAGTCTGAGGCCAAATTTTCTTCATTTATTTCAGTCAAAACAACAGAGGAGATTGAATGTACAAGCAGATATAAGAATCCAGCTATCAGGCAGCCTGGGTGGCTCAGCAATTTAGCGCCACCTTCAGCCCAGGGTTGGATCCTGGAGACACGGGATCAAGTCCCACATCAGGCTCCCTGCATGGAGCCTGTTTCTCCCTCTGCCTGTGTCTCTGCCTCTCTCTCTCTCTCTGTCATAAATAAAATTAAAAAAAAAAAAAGAATCAAGCTATCTTCTATTATTTGGACAATAACAAGATTTATAAAAATATAAAAATATGTTATTCTGTCACTTTTATTCAGAAGAATAGTTATTTTTCATAGAAATGTTATTTATATAATGGGGTTTATTCTAATTGAATTAAGAGATCCATATTTTAAGAATTGTTTTAATTTCTAATGTGGTAAATATATATAATCCACATAAGCAGAAGGCTTTGGGGAGTCCTCAGTGCTTCACATTGTAAAGGAGTCTTGAGACCAAAAAGTTGGAGACCTCTGTGTATACCTTTTCTCCTCATGGTCTTAAGGTGACTAATGTATCTCCTGGCACGACATCTTTATTCCAGGGTGACTGAGAAAGGAAGGTGTGCTGGACAAAGAAGCAATGGCTATATCAAGAAAGCAAAATGTTCTCCCAGAAAACCTCAAGTTTAATGTCTTTAGGGAGAACTTTCTTACATATTTACCCTTAAGTGCAAAATAGAGTGAGAAAGTGAGGACTTTTAGTTGGGTCCATTGCTGCTCAGCACAAATTTATTCTGTGGGCAGCCCAGGTGGCTCAGTGGTTTAGCGCTGCCTTCAGCCCAGGGCGTGATCCTGGACATCCAGGATCGAGTCCCACGTCGGGCTCCCTGCATGGAGCTTGCTTCTCCCTCTGCCTGTGTCTCTGCCTTTCTCTCTCTCTCTCTCTCTCTCTCTCTCATGAATAAATAAATAAAATTTAAAAAACAAATTTATTCTGTTGGTAAGGATGGATATTGAGTAGATATATAGTATGTCTGTTTAAACAGAGTTTTGTTTTTGTTTTTGTTTTGTTTTTTGCTTGCTTGCTTGTGTGTTTTGTTTTGTTTTAATGAGTGGTCCTTGTCAGAGTTTCTGGGAAACTCCCACATGAAGTTTTATTGTTTGACTCCTTCATACAAAATCCTCAAAACTTGCTTAGACACCTCACCTCGTTGTCTTCTTGTTAATTCTTGGCTTCTGCTTTCCAGGGCGTGTTCGGTCTCTGTGGGCTCTGCATCTCCGTTCTATCTGCAAGGTACATTCTGTTTGAGCCACACATGGACTTGCAAAACACCATTGACAGGACTGATTAAATTGTGAAATGTCCCTTATTCTTCAACAGAGCTTCTCTTTATCTTTGTGATTTGGTAACTTCTTACATTAAGAAAACTTTTCTTTCTCACACCCTCAGACTCATTCTTTCCCAGTGTATGTATCAGTTTGCTTCCTGATTGATTTATTTGTTTTAACTCAATTATGAGCTCAGTGCCATCTTTTATACAGAAATTTATTTTTACAGTAGTCATGATTTGCTCTTTAAAAAATGAGTCATATTCAGTTATTCCTCAATTAGAAAAAAGAATCATAGCCTTATATATTATTCGGGCCTAGGATTTGAGATGAAACTTACATCTTAAAGTGTAGTCTGGGGACGAGCAGCATGGGAGTCACCTGGAAGCTTCCTAGAAATGCAGAATCTCAACCCACCTCAGACCTAACAGATCACAGTCTACATTTTACAAAGGTCTTTAAATATACAAGTGCACAGTTTCAGAAGCACTGATCTGAGGGAGACAACAAATGAGAAGAGGGCATGGAGCTGTGATTTGAGGAGTTCTTATGTTTAATGTAGACAATAAGAGCCCACCAAAGACACATGGAGATGAGAGCAAGCTAGGGGAGCATGGGCTATCACAGTGTGGCATCTCCTGATGCCTTCTCTGAGGAAAGAAAGGAACAGTTTTTGCTACCAGCAGTGAGGCTTTTCTCTCTCCCAGGGTTAGTGGACCCATTAAGCAGTGACTAACCATATTAAAGATTTATGAAAATAATTTGCTAAGGTTTGTATTACTTGGGCATTGAAGCTTAGTTTTGGCTTGAACTGGAATGAAACTCTTTTTTTCTCTTTGGAATGCCTAATTCCAGATCTAGACATTAATGTTTGGTTAAACTTTACTTCTTTTCATTCAGAAACATTCCCATGTGACTGTAGGAAAGAAGAGTGTCACCCACTGTACCCTGATATAATTCATGTTTGTGTTTTTTAATGTTTTTAAATTTTTAAAAATTCATTTTCTTCCCTGGTTGTATATTTGTCATTGAAACAGTTTTTCAAAGCAGTTCTTTGGTAACATCATCATTAGGAGTCAGATTTATTTTTGTCCATGTTTTGTATCTATACAGTTGTTTGCATGTCTTAGTCACATAGTAAATAAGTATGGAATGACTAAGTCACTGGTTTGAATGAATCCTGGGATTTGCTTCCTGAAAAATAGATCTGTTATGGTCCTGAACTTCTTAGATTTTTTTCAGTAAGTCTGAATAAATGTAGCGGTATTTAAGGGGAAAAAATGGTCTGTTAGAACTGAATTGTTAATTTCTTGCCAAGAAATGGAGAAGCAATTCTAAATATTTTTTCATTTAAAAAAATTAAATTACCCAACATATAGTATATCATTAGTCTCAGATGTAGTGCTCAGAACTTATCAGTTGCGTATAACACCCAGTGCTCAACTTATCAGTTGCGTATAACACCCAGTGCTCATCACATCATGTGCCCTTCTTAATGCCTGTCACCCAATACTAAATATTGATAAGTTTCAAGCTTTAAAACATCTGCACGTTCTGGGGCTGGATAATTTGTTTGATTTTTACCAATGTAAAATATTGAATTGTTCTAACAAGGAAAACAGGATACAGACTTTACATCATTAAATTTATTTCTCAAGTTCATAAGGTAAAGAGCAACTTTTAGATTTCAGTCTGGATTTATAATATTACCTACCTTAACAGCTAGGCCTCTCTCCACCCCAATAACCCTTCTCTATGAATAATAAATGTCAAAAAAGTCAGATATAGGAATTATTGCTTCACTTAGTACCTCAGAACTTCTCTGTAGATTTCCAGGTGGTGTTAAATTGGCCATTTCTTTTAAGGTAGTGGGTAATATCATAGTGGTTATAGTGGTTTTCTGTGCAGATAATCCAGGGCATATGGTATTTATTTTAGTTTAGTAAAATAAATTAAAATTTAGTAATAAATTGCCACTAGATGACCCTTTTTTTCATATTTTATGAACCAAGGTGACATTTTAATGCTTTATATAAAAAAAGTGAAGTTACACATCAAATACAAAACTCAACAAGTTTAAAAATTAAATCACATACATATACACTTGAGAAGTCACATTAACTAAAAAAGACACAATTGTCCCTGAAATGGAGACTAGCCTGAGATTCTGGGTTGCTTCAGTCACTGTGACCCTCAATCTTCAGAGCATTTTCACCAAACACTTTTATCCTCATACAGGCCCAACCATGTCAGGCAACTGCCAGCTTGAACCTCTAGGTTCAGAAATAGCCACACCTGCAGGATATTCACAGTTTATTAAGAAGCCAAAGTTCATTGAAGTCCAGTGGAATGAGTTCTCAGCCGAGCCAAATCTCCTTTTATGATGTGGAAACCGGGCGTAATATGGTCCAAAGTTACACAGAAAGTTAGAACACGGTTGCAATGAAAACTCATGCTCAGTCTGGAGTTTCTTACTCTAAACCTGGCCTATATGCAGGTTTTCCTTCTAGTGGGATGGGACCCAACTTGTACCCTAAGGAATGTATGGTATAGAGGAAGAACATAATGAAAACAAAGGGCATTTCAGAGGGAAAGGAGAGAATGAACTATGATAAAATAGCCAAAAGCATTCATTCAACATACAGTAATCTATAAGCCTGATTCTGGGAGAGGGGACTTTTGAGGGGAGGGCAAATCATCTGGTGTGGTCAAGACCCAGGACAAGTGGGTAGTATACTAGTAGTATAGGTTGGGACACCTGGGTGGCTCAGCGGCTGAGGATCTCCTTTCAGCTCAGGTTGTGATCCAGAGGTCCTGGGATTGAGTCTCACATTGGGCTCCCCACAGGGAGCCTGCTTCTCCCTCTGCCTATGTCTCTGCCTCTCTCTCTCTCTGTCTCTCATGAATAAGTGAATAAAATCTTTAAAACAACAACAAAAATAAACCCCCCAAAACAAGTAGTATAGTTTAAGGCCCGATAGAGAAGGACTTGGAATATTCTCTTAGGGGAACTGGCATATATTCTGCAGGCAGTGGAGAGTCAAAGATTATCAATAATGGGATGAGTTTTATGGAGAGATTTAAGGGTAACAGGTTGACTTCCAACTCGTTCAGTTAAAGTGGCCACAGGACATCCAACCTGGTGGGGATGACTAGAAGGTGGCTAGATGTACAGAGGTAATGAGGCAAGGTCTGAAGAATGAACAAAATAATGGAAAGACAGAGACCAGTTATTCAATAAACATGCATCACAGTGCTTCTCTATGTCTTAAGGCATGGTGAGACACAACAATGAATGAGACGAGCGGCCTCTGCCTCTTGGAGCTTATGACTGAACCGGAGAAAGAGATCAACAGCTAATACTCGGTCATTTAATAAGTTCAGTGGTGCTAACTGCTAAGTCACGGGGTCTGTGGGCATGTAGAAAGGGCTGACCTAGCATGAGGGGTTACAAAAGCTTTCCTGCACAAAGGATGCTTCAGCCAAACTCTGCAGGTACCTCTTCAAGGTACTATAATGGCACAGGAGAAGCTGGGGAATGAGGCGAAGGTGAACAATGAGGCATCAAGGGCATAAAGTGCAAACGAAGACATCCAGATAAGACTCAGAAATGGCTTATAGAGTCAAAACGGAGATGAGTTTGGCCACAGACAACAATATGGGGGAAATCAGGTGAAACACAGGTAAGACTATATGAAGACTGAGCCAAGGAAACGAGGACACCAGCACCATGTGGAAGATGATGGGGTGTAATCAAGAAGAGAAGCACACGATAAAAATGGTCCACGCATAGAGCTGGACTCCCATGTTTTGATAACAGTTCAGGAAAAATCATTTTCAAAAAACAGTTCTCTTTTCAAAGAAGCCAAATTATTTACAAGTGTCAAATAAGCCCAGTCCAGTCTTGGAGAAATACCGTATGTAGAGAAAACAAATTGGAGAAATACAGCCAGTGACAGTAATGCAAAATGATAACCATTCGTTCTATGCTACAAATACTCCCCGCCATTTACAAAGTTGGCTACAAAACAGTCCTCAGTTTTTCATCTTCCCGCTGTCAAAAGTACACGGATTTAGTTAAAGTTGATTCCATGACAAGTGATACTTTAATTGGTTCCTCATGCAGATGAAACTCAGTGTGCACCTGTGCACCACTCTGTTATTCACTCTGGTGAAAAAGTCAGCGATGTGCCACTTATTTCCGTACTGTTTAAAGACTTCGGACATTGCTTCAATCATCACGGAGCCAGTGCGAGGGTGCCGTAGAGCAACGTGATCTGCCTGAGTGGGATAAATGATGAAATAATCACTGAATGTGGGCAGCCTCCTCTTCTCAGATACATCATCAGACTCCATGGGTTCATCATCGGCCTCAACACCGCTGTCTCTTCTCTCTCCTCTACAGGCCTGGATGATAAAGATCTTCGGTTTCTCCTGAAGTGCTGGACAATTTTTATTATTAAACATTTCAAAAATGTCCTGCAGGCTGACTTTTTCACCGTCTTCCATTTTAATAAAGCCATTCTCCCCATGGGACATAAGGGTAATGAGGCAACAGCCAACATCACCTTTAACTTCACGGAGTCCATCACGAAATAACGTTATTTTCCTGAGTAACTCCATCTGGTTCGGATCGATGCACGCTGTATGCCCAAACTGGCACTGGCCAAGCCATTCCTTCATTAGCTCGATGTCCCGCGAGCCCCTGGTCTGCTCTTCTCCACACACATGAGAAAAGCCTTCCGACTGCCACTCAGGTCGTAACGGTCCAGTTCTCCATCCACACAGTCATAGCTTCTCTTTAGAATCTTTCTTGGAATCCCCCCGCGGTCGGCGGCGCCCTGCCAGAGCCTGAGCAGGTCTGCGCGGCGGAGCTGCCGCAGCAGCTTGACGAGGACGCGGCGGGCGGGCTCGCAGTCGTTCTGGGCCACCAGACGGGCCAGCCCCGCCTTCTTGCGGCCCTCCAGCTCCAGCTTCACGGGGCTCACCCGCGGCTCCTCGTCCACGGTCTTGAGGAGCAGGCAGAAGGTGCGCAGGTCCTGCGGGGACAGCAGCTCCAGGGTCTCCTGCACGCGGCTCTGCAGCTCCTCCACGTCCGGGGTGAGCTCTGGAGGCGCCGGGGGCTGCTGCGCTCCCAGCGCCCGCCGCTCCCCGGGCTCCGCTCCATCGCTACCCAAAGCTGCGGGAGCGCCGGGCCGGGGCCGCAGGAACCCACCCGAGGTCGGCGCCCAGCCCAGCCGACCGCGCACGCCTCCCGCTTCTTCCCTTTGTTTAGTAAAACGGAGCTAGATGACCCTTTAAGCCTGGATTCACAGCAGTGCCCTCTGTTTGTCCATACTACTCATGAATGAGACTTAAATGGTTACAGATTTACCTGTTCTGCGGAAGGAAATACTCTCCACTCCCAGTGAGTGAATGAATGAATAAGATGAAGGAATGAAATTTCTGAATCTTCTGGTCTTTTAGAAATAGTCTTTGGTGACATTGCCAACACTTTGAACATACTTTATAATTTTGTTCTTTATCCTGTAACAAATTTGGGGAGACACAATGCAGTCCAAAGCAATTATGTATTAGGGAGGTCACTTCTTTCAAAGCAGGAAGATCAGGTAGGAAGTTATTTAAGAATTCCAAGTGAGAAATGAAGAGAACATAAACCTAAGGCATTGACAGTAGACATAGAAACGAGATTGAAGATTAGCATGATAAATGGTTCTCCACCCCCTCACGTTCAATCTGGAGGTGTCTTCGGGTCTAAAATGAGTCTCTTGTAAGCAGCATATCTATGGGTCTTTGTGTGTGTGTGTGTGTGTGTGTGTGTGTGTGTGTGTGTGTGTTTTATCCTTCCTGATACCCTGTGTTTTTTGATTGGAGCATTTAGTCCATTTACATTCAGAGTAATTATTGATAGATACGAATTTAGTACCATTGTATAACCTGTAAAGTCACTGGTCCTATAGATTGTCTCTGTTCTTTTCTAGTGTTTGTTGTTTCTGAACTCTCTTTCCTGCTCAAAGGGTTGCCTTTAATATTTCTTGCAGAGCTGATTTAGTGTTCAGGAACTCCTTTAGTTTCTGCTTGTCCTGGAAACTGTTTAACTCTCCTATTCTGAAAGACAACCTTGCTGGATAAAGCATATTTTTCCCATTTAGCATGTTGAATATATCATGCCACTTTCTTCTGGCATTTCAAGTTTCTTTGGACAGGTCTGCTGCTAACCTTATGTGTCTGCCCTTCTTGGTTAAGAACCTTTTGTCCCTAGCTGCTTTTCAGAATTCTCTATTTTTGTATTTTGCAAGTTTCACTCTGATATATCTTGATGTTGACCTGTTTTTGTTGAATTTGAGGGGAGTTTTCTGTGTCTCTTGGATTTGAATGCCTGTTTCCTTCCCCACATTAGGAAGTTCTCAGCTATTTGTTCAAGTAAACTTACTGCCCCTTTTACCCATTCTTTTTCTGGGACTCCTATGATGCAGATATTTTTGTACTTTAATGGAATCACCGAATTCCCTAAATCTGTTTTTGTGACCTTGTGATAGTTTTCTTTCCCTCTTCTTCTCAGCTTATTTCCCGTAATTTAATTTTCTGTATCATTGACTCATTCCTCTGCTTCTTCCATCCTCATTGTAATTATATCCAATCAGTTTTGCATCTTACTTACAGCATTTTTTATTTCAGTCTGACTAGTTTTTAGGTCTTTTATCTCTTCAGGGTCAGGGTTTCTCAGGTGTCTTCTCTGCCTTTTTTTCAAGCCCAGCTAGTTTTCTTATGATTGTTGTTTTAAATTCTTGTTCAGATATATTGCTTATATTTGTTTTGAGCAAATCTCAGGCTGTGATTTCTTCTTGATATTTATTTTGGGGAAAACTCTTCTGTCTTGTCATTTTGTATAGGTTTCTGTCTATGTCTATGTCATTTTGTATAGGTTTCTGTTATGAAATCTTGTATTTTCTGCTTCTGAGAGTAGTGCTATATTAAGGGATCATACACTGTCCAGGGCCTGGTGCTTCAGGAAGCATTTCTGGTGTATGCTGTGTGCATTCTTCTATGCTGTTTTGGCTGCTCTTTCCCACAGTCCTCTGCAGAGTTCCTCCTTGCTTGCAATGGTGGGGAGTGTTTGGACTTTAAGTGTGCTTTGATTTGTTTGTTAAAATAAGCCTGATTTTTTAAAAAAGTGTGATCCAAAAAAAAGAGAAAAGGAAAAAGAATTTAAAAAGCAAACAAACAAAAAATTGTAGGCCGAATTCTGAAGAAAAAAGAAAGAAAGCCTGGTCCTTTTTCCACCAGAACTGAAGCTGATGATTTGGAGCGCTGTATGAGTACACTTGATACAAGCAGGGGGACTGTATTGGTCCTCTAGGGGGGAGGCCTACTGCACTGGTGGCTCACAGTCAGACATGCTCTAGTAAAGATGCCCTTGCTGGTACAGGGGATGGGGGTGGTGTAAGTGGCTCCAGCCTCCCTTGGGGATACTGTGTTGCTTGCTGAAGTCCAACCATGTTAGGGGGTGGGGGTGAGGAGTGGAGATTGGAGATTGAGAGATATTAAAGTGGAAGAATTTGATATAAGACTTTGTGACTAAAGAAACAGGCTTGAGGGAATTTGATATAAGACTTTGTGACTTGGGGATCCCTGGGTGGCGCAGTGGATTGGCGCCTGCCTTTGGCCCAGGGCACGATCCTGGAGACCCGGGATCGAATCCCACGTCAGGCTCCCGGTGCATGGAGCCTGCTTCTCCCTCTGCCTGTGTCTCTGCCTCTCTCTCTCTCTCTCTCTCATAAATAAATAAAAATTAAAAAAAAAAGACTTTGTGACTAAAGAAACAGGCTTGAGGTAATAGATGTGAGCTATGGGATGTCCCTGTTGAGTACCTAACACTTTGATAGCCAGATGACCTGGGTGGGATCAGCTATCCCACTTTCTGCATCTTGATCCTACCATGGCTCCTCACATTACGGAGTGATAAAGCTGAACATGGAGTTTTTCGCCTCTGAACCTCCATTTGAATGTGTCTTAAGATATTTATAGCCCTTTCATTTTTAGTTAATTCCAAATTCCTGTTCTTATTATGTTCTTTTAAGGCAAGGACTACTATTTTATTCATTTTTGCTAGTACATAGTAGTTTGCACTTAGCAAATTCTAGTAGGATTGTTACAATTAATTAATTGTTCTCTGCACAATTTAATCACCTGTTTGATTTTCTTGATACTTAACACTTTGATTTTCTTGCAGAATGAGAAGACTTTGGGACATTCCATGAGTCATTCAAGTAACATTTCTAAGGTAGAGTGCCAGTGAAGTATGTTATATTCATAGTTTGGGGTTTGGTTTCTTCTATCTTCCATGTTTTATCCACTTTTCTTTTTAGGATGCAAAGTTATTGATACAGTTCTTTAATCTGCTCTAGGACTATATAACAAGGTGCATGGCAGCTATGTTTTTCTAGTGAGGCAGTTTTGAATGTATATTGAGGTTAATGACTAATGGGAGAAAACCCTATTTCTTCCAGTAGAAATCATTTACTCTCAGGTTAAAAAAAATTCAGTCACTAGAGCATCTCTCCCCTCAGGAATGCATTTGACTGACTAACAAAAAGCCAACTCTGGTGGCCTAAATAATTATGGATTTATGTGGTTCTGATGACAAAGTATGTCTGGAGGTAGATGGTTCAAGGCTGATGCAGTTACTCAGGCGTTGTCAGGGACTCAGGCACTTTCTGTCCTCTCTCTGCCACCATCCTTAGCACATTGTTATCCTCATGCTTTAGTACCTCATGGTTTCAAGATGGGAGCTGGACCTCTAGGTACCGTGGCTGTGGCCTTGGCAGGAATAAGAAGAGTGATGAACAGTGGAGGGGTCTGTCAGCTGTGAGTGACCCTTTTCAGCATGAAGGCAAAAAGCTTTCCCAGAATCGCCACTCAGCTGCCTGATTTCTGCTTACACTTCACTGACCAGAACTGGATCACAGAGCTACCTCCAGCTGGAAGATGGCTAGGAAAATGAGGGCTGAGAGAGTGAATTGGCCATGCAACAGCACCTGACACTCCTGTGGTGTAGTTACTCGACTAGCCTGTCAGGAGCATAATAGCTGCTATGGGTGACCCGGGAGGCAGCAGACAAACATATTTGCATGCACTGCTCATTTCTCAGCCTGGACATGGGCTCCAGCCAACCTGTTGTCCATCATGCAGTGTGTCCCTGTAGGTTCCTTGCAGAGATGGGCCTTCTCTCCATGTCTATGTCAGCTGGCCAAACATTGACACAGATCCCAATAGGAAGATCTGAACAGTGTGACATAACCTGCTCTGCTGTCTCAGGCCTCCTAAGTACTCAGAAATAAATAGCTATATGATGTGATGTGCCATTTTAATTTACAAACTATGCAGATACTCTCATCTGTATCACCTTTTTTTTTTTTTTTTTCCTAACTAAAAGTAGAATCTATCAAATCCTTTGAGACAATCAGTCTGTTCCTGGACATATTTCTGATCTCACCATATCATCCATCCACTTAATCTTGCATAAAAAGAAAAGTCCATAGTGCTCAGTATGACTTTGAAGGTCATTTAGGTTGCTCCTTGGTACATTCCTGATCTGACCCTTCTACCCCCCTACCCCCCTCCGAACAGTCTTTCAAAACCTAGGCTTTGATCGTCTCAAATAAATACCTTTCAACAAATAATCCCTCCTGTTTCAACCTCCATTTCTTTCCTTTTGCTGTTCATTCAGCTAGGGGTTAATAGAACTGTGTAGTGGTATACATCATTACTGTCTGAGTTAAATGGCCAGTTTGCCCTACCCCCATTTGAAGAGCAGTCCAACATTTAAGAATTGAGAAAAATGAGAAGATGCAGACCCCTATGGCATTGTCTGGTTAAGTTGAATTAATCATTTTAAAAGCATGTAGTAACACTCATTGCCTTGACCTAATGGTGTCAGTTCTGAAGGACGGCATCACTCTGTGCCTCAGATGTATATTTGTTTATGATTTTAGTAAGATTTTACTTGAAGGGAAGTTTCTTCCTCTAGTTTTTTTTTTTTTTTTTAAAGCTTGTAAATTATTGGCTTACAGTATCTATAGGAAACATTGTATGGACTTGGTGCGGGTTGGGTTGTGACATTCTGAATTGCTCTGTGATAGTTTTGGGGTTAAATGGACAATGTTTTACTAACCATGTAACTTTGAGGAAGGATGCTTCTTTGAACTTTAATTTCCTGATGAATAAAATTAGAGAATAACAACATTTAGGGTTGTTGTGAATCTTGGGGATAATGTTTGCAAGGAACCCTAAGGCTGTTCCCTCATTTTGCAGTTAATCAGTGAACTAACTGTAGTCAAAATTTGTTGAACCCTGCTGATCTTAGATTGATTGGGGCATGGTAGTCCTTGATGATAGCTATTATTATTACTGATAAAAGACAGGGCTATATACATTAAATATCACCTGGGGTGGAAATTAAGACATCTACTAAAACCCCTGCCCTTTCCTTTCTTCCTTCTTGCATACATTTTTATTGTGTGTTCTTTGTACCAGGCATGGAGCTGGGTACCAGCATAAAATGATGAGGGAAACAAACGTGGCCAATGATGGGGTGCTTTCCTGTGGGCAAGGTTGGAGTTTTCTAAAAAAGCAATTTTAGCTTCACACTTTTAACACTTTTAGAAATAGGGTAACCATGAAAGCCTCAAAGCTTCCTGCCACAGAGTTGTGCCAAGAAGATTTGGGTGTCTTCCATTTTCAAAGCAGGAATTCCTGCTCCCTGAACTGGGCCTAGAGGGAAATCTCAGGAGTGGGATGTTGTGTTGTGTTGTGTTGTGTTGTGTTGTGTTGTACACACATTACTTCCAGTGAACCGGCAGCATGAAATTTTGTTGCAGAATGTACGTACCCCTCTGTAATAAGAAAGTTGTGTTATGTAGAGTTAGTTGTTAGGCATGAACGGTTCTGTGGGCCTCTGGGAGGGGAGGACTGCTGTGAAAGATAATTTTGTTTTTGAGAATGCAGTTCTTTCTTGCAACATTTATAAAATGAGCCTGTCGTTTGAGGCCACTTTAGGCCATGGCACATAAAGCTGTGTCTTCTGTGTCGTAGACATAATTAAGCAGATGCTTTGTACCTTTGAGATAGAAGATGCAAAAAAAGGTTAGAGCACAGACATGTTTTACACTCCCTGAAATCACCATTGTCTCTCTCGGGAGACTTTCTGCTTACTCAGCTGCCAACTGGGTTCAGTGTGTTGGTTTGTGGCCAGTGTGCATTATGCTCCTGCAGCTTACCACTTCCTGGTAACTGATGTTCCATGAAGTTAGAGGTTGAGAATAGGTAAAAATGAACCTTCCATCTCTCTTTTAGTGTTCCATCTAGATTTTGTTACAGAGGGATGGGGTGTTTCATTCAATATTTGTTGGAGGCTCCCCATGTTTTGTTGTGGCCTCAAAAACCACACTCCCCTTTCAAAGAAATAAGCAGGCAGGTTAGATGGGATGTGTGAAAGGCTGCTAGATGGCTCATCTGTCTTTAAAATGGGCATCCAGGTGCTATCCTCTTGGACAGTTAAATTAAGGAAGAATAGAACATTTAAGCAGTTTTGATTGCAAAATCTTCAGCCAGTACTTTGTTTTGTATTAATGGTAATGACATTAAGAGGGTATCATTTATTGAGAGTCTATTAGAAGTGCAAGTTTTCATGAAATTTGTCACCTCATCTTAGTGATTCATCCTAATCACCTAAGTGGTCACCTTTTCCTGTTGTATTTCAACAGAGCACCTATCACTCCTTGAGTTTTTATTAATTTTTTTCTGGTGCCCCTTCACCCCACAAATAAGTTCCATGAAGTTAGGGCTGTGTTTTGTTTACTCATAAATATTCAGAGCCAAGGATAGACTGTAGCTCTGGAGCAGCTCAGTACATGACTGTGGAGTGAATGTTTGCATTGTGTTGTATTAGACACTTTGTATCTATCCCATTGTTCCTCTCCATCATCACAGCCATGTCCTGGGCCCAAGCCTCCTAGACTACTGCAGTAGCTTTCCAAGAATCTGCCTACATTCTTGCAACCTCCCAAATCAGCCTCCACCCCAGCAACCAGGTAAATAGTATCCTGATGTTTCTCTTTTTAAGCCTTCAGTGGCTTCTTATTGCATTTAGAATAAGATTCAAACTTCTACTTTGATGTTTCAAATCTGAGGTGTTCTGGTCCTAGCTGCAGGGACACTCATCATTTAAAACACTTACCATGGTTTATGATGATATTGTAGCAATATGTGGCCAATCCTTTATAATTTTTTTTAAAGAAGTAGCAGAATTGCCCTCTGGAAAAGACCTGTTCTGGTGACTGAATGCCTAGAGAAGCTGAGGTGTGATGAGACCTCACAAAGACGGGCATTTGAATGCAACTCCATGTAGCCCCACCTTGACCTTTGTCCTGCTGAGGGGTCCTTGATCCTGTGAGCCAGCAGTGTTCCCCCGACAGCAGCCATATATACCCAACCCTTACCCCACGCACTACCCATGCTGCTCTTGCATCATTTTCTTTCAACTGACTGACTCTACTTAATTAAATTTGTTTGCAGTGAGAATTTTGTATCCCTGTATGACAGCTGAAATCACATTTTCAATTTGCTAGTTTTTTGATGTGAAATCAAAACATAGCTGTCAGAAATAATGTTCTTTGTTATGTCACCTGAACTCTGACTCTGTCACCCACCATGGCTCCTGATTTTGCTCTTTGTGAACTAGCACTCTGACAGACAAGGGGATTTGGGAGGCTATGTGGTGGAGACAAGAGGGGGAGAGGAACGTGTCTCTGCAGCAGGCGTATGATGTGCCACATCTGGCTGTCACTCCCAGGATAATTTGGAGCTTGGGCTGATGAAAGGAATGCAGTGAGGTACTGTGCACAGCCTCAGCGTGAACTCAGGTGATCAGAGTGAGGTGGTATGCTCCCCAGTTCAGGGGAACCATATCACAGTTGCCTCCACCTAAAGGCTCTCTCATTGCTTGGCACAAGATATTCTTGGCATGATTTATCCTCATCTGTAACATAGACAAGGGGGTCTAGTGCAGCATATACAAGGATTACATGAGTTCAGATTTCACTGTGCTCTGAAAGCTGAACCAGGGAAGAGATGGGTAAGCAGACCTCCAGAAAACACGGGCAGATGGAGAGAATTATTATGAAGGTAGAAGATCATGGGGCTGAGGTGGAGCATGACAAGGAACCAGATTTTATTTATTTATTTATTTATTTATTTTAAATTTTATTTATTTATTATTTATGATGGTCACACAGAGAGAGAGAGAGAGAGGCAGAGACATAGGCAGAGGGAGAAGCAGACTCCATGCACCGGGAGCCTGATGTGGGATTCGATCCCAGGTCTCCAGGATCACGCCCTGAGCCAAAGGCAGGCGCCAAATCGCTGCGCCACCCAGGGATCCCAGGAACCAGATTTTAGAAGGGCTTCTTGGGGAAGTTGTGGCAGAGGAGGGGCTACTTAAAGCAGGACATAAACAGTGAAAAGGAGCCAACCAGGATGGAATTAAATTGTAGAAAACTGGGGCACCTGGGTGGCTCAGTGTTTGAGTGTTTACCTTCGGCTCAGGTGGTGATCCCAGGGTCCTGGGATCAAGTCCCTTATTGGGCTCCCTGCAGAGAGCCTGCTTCTCTCTCTGCCGATGTCTCTGCCTCTCTGTCTGTGCCTCTCATGAATAAATAAATGAAATGTTTTTTTTAAAAAAATTGTATGAAACCAGTTGTCACATCTCTGAGAAATCCAAAATAGTAGGTAGAAATGAAAGGCAGATGTACTGAGAATGATGACCCATCGTAGCTGCCCAATTCCTGGGTGCCAGGGGCATTGTAGTGAGGACTACTGTATATTAGCCTGAAATTCCTTAGAGGAAGGTTGCCATTCCCTGGGGATACTTGAGCTCACTCAGTCCCACTGGAATTTTCTTAGGCACCAGGAATATGTTTAGGCCAGGCTCATTGTAGGGGCTGGACTTTCTAGAGCCTCTGCTCAAGCCTCTCATAGCACACAGACATGGTTATTAGTTTACCTCAAGGGAAGTTTTTTCTTGGATCCTGAGAATTAGTCTTGGTCCAGGTGATGCAATTTCTCGAGCAAGTTCATGATTGGTAGCACTTAGAAGGAGATGGTAGTGGTGAGCTAGACATACATCATGAAAACTGCTGCATGGGTACCGTCCTTTTTATAGCCAGGCAGTTAGTCTTACTAGACTCTGACATTTGCTAAGACTGGTACCTAGTAGAATATATTAGAATATTTTAGAATAGCTTAGAATAGAAATAATTTTATTTAGATACCATGAGTATATGTGCCTCTGGTTAATCAGGTATTTCCGGGGACAAGTCAGACTAGACCTGTTTAACAAGCCCTTAAAATTATTGCTATGCTAGTTTGGCAAGCAAATCTGAGTGAATTTAAGCTTTGGCTCTCCTAGATCTCTTGAATATTTTCTAGTGATTGCTGCCATTAGATAGGAATGACTTATAGTAGAATGTCATGTGTAGATGTAAATACAGCCTTAGGAGGGGGGGTTCACAGGCTGTGGTATGGTTGTCAAGACCAATGTCTGCTTCTCTGTGTTTCTGGAATAAAAAGTTGACCGGTGACAGACTTAAGTTGCTCAGACTTATAGATAAAGTATGAGCCAAAATATGCCTTTCTTAATTTGAAGAAAACATCTATCCCAAAGATAAGATACTTTCCTGTGGCAGAAACAGGGGAATGACTTGGAGAAGTTGAGTGGTATCACGAACATGGTGTAGCCTCACTTTGGATCCTGATGGAGTGCCATGGGTGCTGTTGTACTGTTTGGCTCACCTTTTGCAGAGATTGACCATATTTTCATATATTTTTTTCTTCTGACTGCTTACAATTTAGTTTTTGGCTAAAGCTTTAGGCCAGTGGTTTTCAAAATTTGGTTTTGCATAGTCTTGAGGGGGAAGGGGCAAGGTTAAAACCAGTTGCATAATAATACTAGCAGATGATTTAATTGCCTTTTTTCACTCTTACTCTGAGTGTACAATGGAGCTTCCAGGGGCTGTGTAGCATGTGAGATGGCATCTTTTCTCCAACACTAGTGGAATATGTGCTGGTAACATTGTGTTTTAACCTTTCTTTTCTAGAGAGAGAGAGAGAGAGAGAGGAAAACAAAACAAAACAAAACAAAAAAAAACAAGTATGGGAGGAGGAGGGAGGGAGGGAGAGGGAAAGAGAGAATCTTAAGCAAGTTTCACACCCAGTGTGAAGCCAGATTCGGGGCTCAATCTAATGACCCTGAGATCATTACCTGAACTGAAATCAGGAGTTGGACACTTAACTGAGTCACCTAGGTGCCCCTTTTAAAGTTTTCTAATATAGTAAAGATTGGTTGATGCAACCCACATAAACACAAGCTCTTTGGGGGCCTCAGTAATTTTTTAGAGCATATAGGGGTCCTGAGATCAACAAGTTTGAGAACCTGTTTTACACCTATGAATAGGCAGTCACTCCAGAGTGCACTTGTTTTTTATTCATTAAACAGCTCTTCCTTTAATACCTACTGTGTACCAGGCTAGGCTAAACAGTAGCAGATTCCAAGTTAGCATATTATTCCAGAAACCTGGAAACATTTTTTTATAAACCTTGATAAGTGCTATGAAAGAAAAGAACAGGATTACAAGGATAGTGAAATGCCCCTTTTGAGGAGAAATCTGAGGAAGGGTTGGTCATGCTGGATGGAGTATGGAGGCATTACCCAGAAGGAACAAGGGAGTATGGAGTGCTGGGTGACCCAACACCATGATTTTGGGTCTTTTTATGTTTACGCTTGTACTTTCTGGGAATGTGAAGCTATCTTTGCTCAGAAATCATTGCCTTCAATGTAATTTCTTGAAAACCAGCTATATTTGTAAGGTTTCCAGCAATAGCTAAAAGCCTGCTTTGGAAAATGAGCTATGAAAAGGTCCCTTCAGTTACTGCTTTGTCTCTAACAGTGCTGTGATATATGCCCCTCATTGTGCTGGGGATATATTATTATTCACATAATTCTAATTCTCTCTAAAACGCCACCATAGAAAAGAATTCAGTGTTAGCACTATTTGCTAGGCAATGCTGGGAGTCATTTATAATGGACCTCATTTGAGAATTCAGTAGTTTTTATTGTACACTCTCCTCCATGAATCCTATATTGTATGTATCCTATATTTACTTTCTTAATGGTCAGTTTTAATTAATTGCCATTGTGAAAGCATGTTCTTGGCACAGCCCTTCATCAAGAGTCTACATGTATTTATCAGAGCAGCCACAGAACTGGCCTCTCCTTCACTTGTAGCTCATTATTGAAGTTGAATATAACTGGTTATTTATAGAAATCAGAGTCTCTCATAAGGAAGCATTTTTTTTTCCACAGAGCAACTTCTGTACTAAGCAGAAAGTTTGCTGAAATGCAATCTCAGTCTGTATTGCAGCATCTAAACACCAAGTTAGACTTTATTTGGCTTTATTTCTGTGAAGTCAGGCCTGCTGAGCTGGCAGTAAGGAGCAGATTATTATCTCTTGGTTTGGGATAGTAGTAGCATTACGTAATGTACTGAGCAGTAAGTAAATGCCAGGTGGTCTGGTAAGCACCATTTCTAAAGTACCCCACTGTGATGCCCAGAACCTGTGTATATGATGAGGCATTGTTCCCATCATATTATGTTGTATGAATGTAATCACATGAGCTTTTAAAAGCAGAGCACTTTCTCTAACTGGTGGCAGAAGAAGACATGAGAGAAATAAGAGTGGGCTTGAGAATGGGGAGGGATTGATGGGGAATGCAGGTGGCCCCTGCCTCACAGCCTGCAAGGAACTGCACCTGCCAACCACCTGTGTGAATGTGGAAGTATATTCTTCCCTGGAGCTTTTGGAAAGAAGAGAGACCCTGAGCAGAGGACCTCATCACACAGTGTGTCAGATTAAAAATTTGTGTAGTTTTAAGCCACTAAGCTTGTGGTACTTTATTACACAGTAGTAGAAATCTAATATAGGTGGAAACACTGTCCTTAGAGAGAAAAGCCCTTCTGGCTTGGGCACTGTCAGACTGTCACCTCTGAAATCTCTGCTGATGATGTCAAATGCTCTCTTAAGCCATCTTATTATTATTATTTTGATATTTTGTATTCATTAGAAATACAATACTGTAATGACTTTTGAATTATTTTGACTGATTGTTGGTAAGAAATAGTTTTTACATTGAAAGTTTATTCACAAACACAACTGAAAAAAAAAAATACCTCCAAAAGACTTAATCCATAGGATGTCAGATGCTTTCTGACATCTTCTATTTTATTTCATTTTTTAAAAATGTAGATAATGACTCAGTAAATTAGTTTCTTCACTGATTTTTCCCAGAGTTGGAAAATCAAAACAGTTGGTTGTGCTTCTGTAGTTTTATTTTATTTCTTAAACTTTTAATCACATGTTATTTTAAAAATGAATTTGTCATTAGGAAATAAGTGTTCATGGTAAAAGTGGTATAATGGTTGGGAAGGGTCTCCACTGAAGTACTTGTTTCTCCTGCCCAGGGTCCCTGATCTCTTTCCATGTTTCAGAGGAAACAGATCACTATTAGGAGCCTTGAAGTGTGCACCCTTCCATGTGGGCCAGCACACATAGCATGGCTCTCCCCTCTGCCTGTTCCCTCCATGTCCCCAGTTTGGAGCATAACAGTACCTTTCCCTTCTTTTAATGACTACCCAGTATTGACTCAGTCAACCCCAGGCCCATGGGCACTGAAGTTATGCCAAGCAATTTCTCCCACAAACAGTGCTGAACAAACCTATTTGTGCATAGGTGTGAGGATGAATTCCTGAAAGAATTCCTGGAACAAAGTGAATGTGCATTGTAATTTAGAGAGCAATTGCCAAATTGCAATCTTATGGAGTTAAGCAATTTGCTTTTCCACCAGCAGTGTATAAGCATGGCTGTTTTCCCACACTTTTGCCGACACGGGTATTAGGTAATTAAAAAAACAACAACAGGTATATTGCAATGTAGTTTTAATTTGTATTTTTCATTGTAAGAGAGGTTAAGCATCTTTTCATGTTTTAAGAGCCATCTGTACTTCCTTTCCCCATTTTTTTCTATCAAGTTTGAGGTTGCTTGTCTCTTCCCCTCCTTATCCAGTCCATCTTCAAATTGCTTCTGGCTTAAAAGCTAACCATTTCTTGTGGCCCTGTTGATGTAAATCAGATGGGTGTATTCACTTTTGTTAGGGACACGAGACCCCAGATGTTTAAAAGTAACATTGTCCATAATGAAAAGAAGACCCACTGAGGATTTACAGCAGAGAAGGAGGGATGGGAAGAGGGTGGTAGTAGAGAATGTGGTTGAGAAGTAATATCCTCCTCAACCCACCTCCGCCTCAGACTGGGATGCCCCCACCCCAAGCTTCCCTCCACCACCTCCAGCCACCAGGGGATCCAGCATTGTTGCCACCACACCAGGGTCTGGGGCAACCCCAGCTGGGGCGCCCCCTCCTGCACCCACCACCTGCCCGGTCCTGGCCTACACAGCTTCCCCCGAGAGCTCCGCTGCCAGGTCACATGCTGCTGAGCGGGGGTCCCCCGGGGCCCGGATCCCCAGCCGGGCCTGCAGCCCAGCGTCATGAAGGACGACATCCTCATGGATCTCATCTGAGCCCCCGACACCCAATAAAGTTCCTTCTAACACACACACACACACACACACACACACACACACACACAAGTTAGAAAGACAAGGGAAGGAATTGAAGCAAAAGGAGAGTTGAGGAAGGTACGGCTGGTGTCCTGTAGTGAGTAAGTCCCTCTGATGTGAAATTGGTAAGTTCCTGGCATGGACTGAGAAATGGACTTGATGAGCCTGTTATGATAGCCCTTTCAATGGCAGTAAGTTCTCACAAAAGGAAATGTCAGCTTCTACAGAGTAGATGGAAAGTTTTCATTTGGTTGTTTTTGGCAGCCTTGATAAAATAATTGAAAACAGTAAATCTGATAGGAAAAACAACCACTAAGTGACTTGAGTACTGCAAGACAAATTCTCTAAAATTGTCATTCCTAAGAAATAAAATCAGCTAGGATTTAGGCCTAGATGGAATCCAGAGGTTTGTTTGCATAATTGATTACGACATCTTAAGAAGAGGGGATTTTTACAAAAATTTTTTTGTAGTGAGATTACTTTTCATTCCTTTTCATGACCAGGAAGTCTCTTGTTTGAGAACCAACAAAGAACTTCAGGAACACAGGACTTTAGTTTTTTCAACACACATGAATTTTCTCATTGTGGACATTTACACATCCTTTTATCAGCAACAGTCCTGTGTGGCCTCATATCGTAGAGGAGGGAGGGCACTCTCCTTTTCCCCTAAGGCTGGTACTGCTGGCCCGTAGCCTGCCCTGCGCCACCTGCCCTCTGCCCTCAGGATGAATGGGAGAGCTGTCCAGTGTGCCAGGCCTCTGAGAGGGGACTGCTGGCTCCTGACTTAGCTTGACTTCCCCAATTGGACCCTGGCACTGTATTTGAACTGTATTTGTAGGCTTCGTTTTGTCCTTGCTGTGGATGATCAGTCCAGTTCTTTCAATCCTCATTGGTAGGTTGACAGATTTTATCCTGCTTGATGCCAGCAACAAGTTAAGCTCTTTAAAATTATTGATGCTATGCTTTGGTGATCATTTTACATGTGGACTGGTCCTGAATTTCAACATGGGCTCCCTTTTAGCTGGAAACAGCAGGAGCCTCTTATGAGATCTGTGATGGCCTCACAAATCATGTTCGTTTCTCATTCTTACTGGAGAAGGAGTCAGCCAGGATAAGGCATTTGTTGGTTTGTATTTATATAAAACAACAGAAAGTAGATTTTAAAAATATCCTTGAAACCTCATGATTTAATAAGAAGAGAAAATTGTGAGGCTTGTTGAAGCTTGGATGT
Organism: Vulpes lagopus; assembly: GCF_018345385.1. Lineage (NCBI taxonomy): Eukaryota > Metazoa > Chordata > Mammalia > Carnivora > Canidae > Vulpes > Vulpes lagopus. Next base: position 39,156,805 of record NC_054825.1, on the reverse strand, counting down.
TACCTGCTGCAAGTGTCTCATGATATTTTTGTGGGATTGGAGAGGATGACATGAGCCCAGGGACACAGACTGAGGATGCTGAGACTATTCCTTTTTTTCTGAATAAGCAGATCAGAGGCTTGGGACTGCTGCCACCAGCTCACAGGCATGATGCTTTACTGCAAGTACACACATGACAGTATGAGTTCCCAGGGGTCCACCTGAGACATGAAATTCATGGGAAAATGATTCCCCGTCCTGTTGTATGTGTGGACTGCGGCTCCTTCCTTGGTGCAGGGCTTGTTCTGCCCTGAGGCTCTTCCCTCCTGCCTCCCAAATACTCCCCTGTTCTGGGCGAATGATGATGTGATCATTACCCCAGACTTCCCCCCTCCCTTTTTTTTTAAGGTTTTTATTTATTTATTCATCAGAGAGAGAGAAAGAGGCAGAGACAGGGAGAGGGAGAAGCAGGCTCCCTGCAAGGAGCCGGATCCAGGGATCACACCCTCAGCGGAAGGCAGAACTCAACCACTGAGCCACCCAGGCATCCCTAGACTTCCCTTTTTGATGTGGGACACTTGAATTCAGGACAGGAGTGAGAAGCCATTTTCTTTTTATTTCAACTTCCTGACCTCATGAGACTTACCTCCTCCCAGGACACTGAATATTTTCCACATTCAGTTAGAATATGTGGATTCTTCGGTGACTTAGATGATGCGCTAGTTGAGTACTACCGTGTGAATTTAGCATACACATGCAATGTGATAGCGTGTAACTTCTTGGACCAGGTTTCAGGTTGAGCTAGATTTAAAGTGATGTTGAGTTCTCCTGCTGGGGAGCAGGAAGAGTGGTCCATTGAAGCCCTCAGTCAGACTGCCAGGCCTAGCTCTCCCCAGATGGATGTGTTTGCTGGAGAGGGCAGATGGGGAGAGCTTCTGGACAGTGGTGCTGCTGGTCTTGGTGGCTGGCCCATGGCAGGGGTCCTGTAGCTTGAATGCCAGGATGAGAGCATGCCCCTGGGGATGACACTTAGGAAGAGTGGGGGCTAGGCCTCATCCAGGAATTGTGGGGCTCCCTCAAATCCAGGAGCAGGGCTGAAGGCCACTTGTGTGGGCCTGGGGAAGGAAGGGAGGTAATGTAGCCTTGCTCTTGATAACAGCCTCTGGTGCTGTTTTCATGTGACTGTTTAGGTTGTGTGGGACAGATGCTTAATCAGGCTGACTGCCTCAGGAGGGGGGAATGCATTTATATGAATATGCATGGTGCTTCTAGGCCCATGGGAACTCAGGAATCTGAGTCTAGAGAAGGCTTAGCAAGCACCCCACAGAGGATGGAGTGGGAGGCTGGGGGACCCCCTAGCAATGGTTCTGCTTCCTCAGCTCAGGTACACTCCTGTTCCTGTTTCTCCTTCCACTTCTTTGTCCACTGTGGTACTTCCTCACCCTCCAAGAGCTCTTTTCTCATTTTGGCTTGTTTATAACCTTTCAGACCCTCTGTGTCATGACCTTTGACTTCACATTCTTTCAAATTTAAATTTTCTTGATTATTTTTCTTAATTCACAATCCCATGATTAGAACTCTTGGGAATATAATGTGCCTCTCCGGGGCCCCAGGTTGAGCTATGGATTGGTGACCCTGTGGTCAGCTAGTCTCCCTTTTGTGTGTAGAGTTCTGGCAGGGTAGCAAGGTTTCATGGGCCCAGTGTGAGGTGAGTAGGAGAAACATCCAGCCACCCTGATTAGGATTACCTCTGGGACCAGGTTAAAGACTGCCAGGTGAGGAAGGTAAGCACTGGCAGGGACAGCGGCTCACATTTCTTTGGCATTTGCATATACCATCTGGTACTTGGTTTCTTTTTCTTTATTTTTTTTAAAGATTTTATTTATTTATTCATGAAGAGACACACAGAGAGAGAGGCAGAAACACAGGCAGAGGAAGAAGCAGGCTCCATGCAGGGAGCCCGATGTGGGACTCGATCCTGGGACTCCAGGATCATGCCCTGGGCTGAAGGCAGTGCTAAAACCCTGAGCCACCCGAGTTGCCCCTCTTTCTTTTTTTTTTTAAGTAGGCTCCATGTCCAATGTGGGGCTTGAACTTAATGAGCCTGAGATCAAGAGTTGCAGCTCTACCAACTGAGCCAAGCAGGTGCCTCCTGTGTAGTATTTGATTTTTGACTTACATATGAACTTTTAATTAAATGCTCAGGAAATAAAGGATCAGTGAATCTGCAGGAGATTGGTATTGCTGCTCTAGAGTCTCAAATATTTCTTGACTACACTTTTACCCACATAGAAGCAAAGAGTGCTGTTTGATTTGTTTTGCCTCTGTGCATCAGGACTTTAAATATGTGTTATTCAGTGAGCAGTGGGACATAGCAGGCATTCTAGCTTCTTTGCCCATAGTCATTTGGAAGGAGATGGCATTCACCATCCCCTTTGCTCATTCCCCTGAAACTGACTGGAGGTGTGTCGTTGCAGGCTGGGGGTTCTTCATTGGCGTCGGCTCCGGCATCCGCCTTCTCTCGCGCTTCTGTCACGCCGTCCAATCAGGACATCTGCAGGTAACGCTCTGTTTCACCTGCGGTGCTGGGTCATGTGACATCCGGGAAGTAAGCGCTAGTTTGTGCAGGTTCTGGGTTTTCCATCCGCTTACTTACAGTATGCCTCAGCTGTCAACAGCTGGCTCAGTTTCACGTGCTGTGCGCTCACCCGGTCACCCACATGGGTCTCACCACTTCACTTCGGTGTCCGTTCTCTTTTAAGATCATTTGACTTTCTGTGCTTTTCTCCCACTGTTCTCTGCGTGCAGTGCCAGTACGGTGTGTTCTGAGTGTTGTCACCAAAGTCCCGTGCAGTCTGCTGTTGTCTTGAAAGCTCCTCAGTGCCAGAGTTCTCTGACACAAGGGCTCACTGTGACAGTTATCTGTAAAGACACATTGTCCAAGAGAAATTCCCGAGGTTCAGAACGGGCCCCAGCCTTGAAGTCTGCTGACAGCACCAAAGCCAGAAGAACACTAAAGTGCTCGAAATCCCTAAACGATGTGGGTGAGAAGGCCCAGGATACTGTGGGAAGTTTTGACTATGTGGAAAGAACTTGGTCCGAAGGGAAACTGATACTTCCTCAAGATCCAGGTCTAAGAGTTAACAGGTTCCATCAGAAGGAAAAAAGAGAACTGCATTGCAAAACTCTTGGCAGATCCAAACAGTCTTGTGTTTCATTCCTTTCTGCCAATTGTTCAACTGCCTCAGAGATGGAAGCTGGCAAGGGGGGCACGCACATCCCTCTTTTGGAAGAGAAAACAGATGGTGAAACCATGTCTAGGAGCCGGCGCCTGCTCCAGTGCCTGTTCTTGCTCTCGCGCAGCTCCAGCGCCAGTGGCCCACATGGGCTCCCCGAGCTGGAGAGCTGTGCCACCCACCTGCACACCGCTGAGTCCTCCAGTGGGCTGGCAGGGAGCACAGGCTTCTGCTCTGATGAAATGGGAGATGATGATGTCTTTGAGGAGAGCACGTCTGCAAAGTGGAGGAGCAAGGTCCTGCGGGCGCCCCTCTGCTCAGTAGAGAAGGACAGTGACCTGGATTGTCCTTCTCCCCCCTCTGAAAAATGCCCCCCTGTCTCTCCTGTGTCCACGTCAGGGGATGCCTGCAGGTTGGTTTGCCAAGAACCACCATTCTGGCCAGCTCTGCTCCCCACACCTCAGTGGCCTCATCTTGCTTTAATATGTGAAGTTTCAGGAAAATGAACTAATGGGTGATTGGTAGACAATTGTGGGCTAATAGTTTTCTCCAGAAGAATGGAGTATTGATATCATTAGAAAAACCAATTTTTATGAGATGGGTCCCAAATAGTTTTACAGATGATAAAAGAGGAAGAAGCTACACATATTAAAGGCAAAGCTGACTCTTCTCAACCAAAAATAAGTAGGCCTTGCATAAGGAAATTGGAAGAAAGAAAATACTATCTCCAGTTTTCCAGCTTGATGATCTAGATTTTAAGCATCAGCTGCCCCTTCCAGCCTCATTTTTAAACCCTTTGTTCCAATTGCAACACAGTATGCACGGGAAGAGGCCGGCCTTCAGCAGCATCTTTCTTCCTTCTTTTTAACTTGGATGTGGCCACCTCTGTCTAGGTCCTGACTCCACTTCCCACCTTTGTCTTCCCGTGTGCAGCATCCTCATCTAGTCTCCAGAATCTTTCAGCATTCACTTTTTGTCACCACGCTCAAGCTTTTCCTATTCTTGCCTTTCTCTGGGCACCTCTCCTCTGGGCCAGCTGTTACCATTTCTAACAGTTGGATCAGAAACCCTCTCACAGAAACAAAGAGCTATGAGCCTGGCCAGGGTCTGCCTAGGGCCCGGGGCCAGCTCCTTTCAGGCCAGGTGTCCCTACCTGTTGTCCAGCTGCTGGAAAAGACACTCCGTTTCTCAAAAATCTGTTGAGTTCCTTGAGGTTAGTAGCTATATCCCTTGCATACACCCTTAGAAATCATGAATGATTTAAAATTCTTACTCCCTCAAAAAAGAAGGTCATAGCACCTTATAATGGGGATTTTAGATCCAGGAGAAGTCCTGTATTTTCTCTGTTTACCCTCTGAGGGAGGACAGAAATGTGTAGCTGTAGTGTGCGAAGGTGAAGTGAGTGATTATAGCTAAAAAGCAAATTCATCATCTTTTTAAGGGACTGGTATCTTTGGAAGGTAGAGTGCTGGCTTTGCTTTACACAGAATTTTTTCTTCTAATTATTTTAACATGTTCTGAAAGATGCTTCCATGTTGCCTTAGATTCAGCTTTCAGTGAAGTTCTTAAATCTTACCAAAAATGACTGCTTTGTGATTTCTTACATCATATTTTCCTTTCTGATGCCAAATGCCATCCAGACTTTCCAATTTGGTGTGGTAAGCTAGAAGTTTTTAGTTTTAGTAGTAATTGTTCGCATCCGTGTTTGTGTGTTTCTGTGCTTGTAGTCATTTCTGTGATGTTTGTTGCTGAAAGTTTCCACTGGAGGGACTGACCCTCCCCTGTCATGTGGCTCTCCTGGTAATGACTGGCTCTCCTTTCACTGCAGGATCTGCCACTGTGAAGGGGATGAAGAGAGCCCCTTGATCACCCCCTGCCGCTGCACAGGGAGCCTCCACTTTGTGCACCAGACCTGCCTGCAGCAGTGGATCAAGAGCTCTGACACACGCTGCTGTGAGCTCTGCAAGTACGAGTTCATCATGGAGATCAAGCTGAAGCCTTTGAGAAAAGTATGTGCAAGGATGCATTCGGAAGTGCTCTCACCTCTTTGAAATGAGAGCCCCCGGTAGAGTTAACTCATTGGCCTGGGATGAAGCCATAGCTCATTTCCACTCCTGTCTATGAGAAGTGGGGACGGGTGCACATTCGTGCTACAAAAGTCACCATTTCCGCGTCTTATTTCCTGCTTCTTCCTCTCAGGAAGAAGCTCTTACTGACCCTTCAGTCCTAATGTGTTTTTCCATCAGACTAAGACTGCTTGCTTGTCCGGGTCAGTCATTTGACCCTTGACCACAGACCATTTTGTGATGTCTTAGTCAGCATTTAACTTTATACGTTTAACTGTTCATGTCTTGCCTTTGATGAGGAATGTATGTTATTAGACATTAATATCTCTCCCCAGCACAAAGCACAGAGTAACATAGTAAATTTATTTGGTCGATACTTGTGTTAAGTATTTGCTAGTCAGTAGGGGGAGGGTGCACCACAGGCCTTATGTGAAATGCTCCTGTCTTCAGGCCCCATGTCACTGCCCACTCTGAGCAGAGCTTCATCTGGTAAGTGCCTCCTGTGTAAATGGCTTAATGTGTTTCTGTGTATGCCAAGCACATAAGGTTTTGTTGGGAAGAATAAGACTTGTTCTTATCTCGAGAATTACGATATGTATATCCAAGGAGAGTCACATGATCAAACCACATGTTTGACATGTTGACATGTCAAATGACATGACAATGCCAAGTTGATGCTAGATTAAGTGGTGGCAGAGCATTTCAGATATTCAGAGGAGGAAGCATCGGCTGTGGGCTGTAGCACTGGGGAGGTGAAGTGGTGGTAGTGTCACAGAATATTTGGGTGTTAAAGCCGTTCTTGAAGGACCAGTAGGATTTAGCGTAAAGTGAGTTTAGAGAGATCAGATTGTATAGAAAAGTATACACCAAAAAGGTGAGGGTGAGCCTTTCAGGGCAGTGTGAAAGGCGTGGACTGAGTATATCTTAGGAAATAGATCAGGGAGCAGGGGGGCATTTTAGGAGGGAAGCTAAAAGAAGGTATACTATATAAAACCATAACAGAAAGCATTCTGGGTGTTGGAGAAGGCAGATGCAAACTACTTACAAATGTTTTGCTCCATAAAGACCATGTAATTTATCAGATACCTACTCTGTGCTGATCTGTCAAGTGAGACTTTGACCAGTGTAGATAATCCACGAGGCTCTACTTTCAGCTTGTTCTGCATAGAACCATCTGGAAAGAGGCTATGACTAGGGCTGTCCAAGGACATGCAGAGTGTTTGCACTTTGTTCTTTTTCTCTACCCTTATATTTTTTCTTCTGACTTGGAAAACAGTAAGTGAAAAAGATAATCTGGCTATTTGGAGTAAATTAATGAGCTCCTAGAGGAGATGGGACTGGCACAGCTTGCTTACACCAGGAACTCTTAGCATCAATTTCAAGCTGGTGCTGCCAAAGTAGCAAAGAACCAAAGAGCGCCTTCTGTCATCACCTTCACGATGTAGTGTGACCCATCTGCTGTGTGTTGTGGCGTCATCAACCCTCTTTTCCCTGCCCATGCCAGTCCACAAGGCAGGAAGTTCTCGTGTGCCTCCTGGGTCGAGACCAACATGCTTTTTTCATCAGGACTGAAACTATAGAGTCCTTTAGCTAGCCATTGGATGTCTGCCTGCAAGAATAAGCAGACTAGAGAATTGATTTCTGTTTGTGGTTCATAGCTTGTCTTGATCCCAGCTTCTTTGCATTGCATAAAAAGTTTGGCTGTTGACAGAGTACCAGTAGCTGGTACTTGCTTGAAGCCAAATGGCTTAAGGAAAATGACTTCTGGTGTTTGGGAAAATTCATGTAGTTTAGGAAAAGGAGAAGAGAGAAAAAGACAATCTTACCTATCTATAATGCTCTCACCCCCATTATAGCCCTTTATATCTGGGTTCTGCACCTCATGCTCTGCATGTTGTCTTTCCAGTGGGAGAAGTTGCAGATGACGGCTAGTGAGCGCAGGAAGATAATGTGCTCAGTGACATTCCATGTCATCGCCATCACCTGTGTGGTCTGGTCCTTGTATGTGCTCATTGACCGAACCACTGAGGAGATCAAACATGGACAGGCAACAGGTACGTGCTTATTATGAAAGATGACCTCAGTGTAGAGATCCTGGATAACACACTGGGGTCATAGGATTGGGGTGTTATTGCTGATTGGTTTTTAAGTCAGATTTCAAACGTCTGAGTTTCTGGGACAGGGGCATCAATTAAGAGGTACCAAGCATCCTTTTTGATGAGCAAAGAATCCATTGGTTGTGGGAAGGTCAAAAGTTGTGTTTTATTTACTTCAGATCTTAAATTAGGTCTACTGATAGGCTAACCAGGTTTTTACCCTTCCAGGAATCCTAGAGTGGCCCTTTTGGACTAAACTGGTGGTTGTGGCCATTGGCTTTACTGGCGGACTTCTTTTTATGTACGTTCAGTGCAAAGTGTACATACAATTATGGAAGAGACTCAAGGCTTATAACAGAGTAATCTATGTTCAGAACTGTCCAGAAACAAGCAAAAAGAGTATTTTTGAAAACTCTGCACTAACAGAACCCAACTTTGAAAATAAAGATGGACATGGAATCTGCCATTCTGACACAAACTCTTCTTGTTGGACAGAACCTGAAGACACTGGAACAGAAATCGTTCATGTCTGATTTTGTGGAGAGTGTAGTTTTCCTGGACATCAAAGAAAAGCTGAAGGAAATTGTTTACTGCCAATTGTGTACCTTTTCTTATGTCCTTTAATAGCATAGACTGGGCAGGTGACTGTTTTAATGGCTTCTCTTTTTCTAAACCCTCCTTAGTGAATCTCCTGGAAAGCCCTCACATTGGCTGTACACGGCTGGGTTCCACTTCTGCCAGCATTTCCATGGGAAGGGAAGTCTCCATGACACCATGATGGGTTGCTGGCTCAGTTCTGGCCCATGAAACCTTGAGCAGAACGAAAGAATAAAATGCCAAACCTGAGGGAAGAGCAGGAGCAGGGTGGCACCCAGGCTTCAATGCCCGGTCTCTCCTAGTTGGCAGCAGTCCTCATCCTGGAGCTGAGTGTTTGGGAATGTCTAGCCATGATGAGAGGATTTCTGTCCTTACTGAGAATAGCCTGGGGAGATGAGCTCCCTGCCGATGCCGCCATAGACAGTTCTCCTGAGCAGACGAGGCTGTGGTGCTCTGTGTGTGGTGGTGAGTGATTCACTAAGCAAACAGCACTTTACAAAAAGAAAAGCTTTATTTTGTAATATGTGTGTCCAGTAGGATTGACATTTAAAAGAATGTCTCATTTAGAAGCCTTTCTTCCATTATCTCTTTTACATTACAATAGATCTAAAACCCTTTTTGCCTTATATATTCTAAGAAACCTGACATTTACTCTGTGTCCATAAAAAAGGACTCTTGGCTATAAAGCAGGACAAACAGGTGTGAGGCTTTTTCCTAACATTTCATGGGAATCAGTGGATGCCAGATGGTAATTTGAGTATAATGCCTGTGGTTTCAAGCCTATTTTATGACAAGTCTTTATGTCATGGGTCTGCCCCAAACATTTCTTTTTGGTCAACACTGAAAAAGAAGATTTTGTGAGATCTAAATGAAAGGAAGGAAATATTCAAAAATGAATATTTAAAACTGATTTCTTTATGGACAAACCTCTCCAGTTTGTGCTGGCTTCATCAAAAGAGTAAACATGTGCTGCCCTGGTCTGGAGCATGTACGCTGTGGGTGCTCCTGGCACCAGCCACACTGGACAACTTCTGCTCCTGAGGAGGTTCTGTAGATCACTGGCCAGGGCACAGAGATATACAGGCTGGCTCTGGGACAGAGGCCAGGAGTGAGCAGCAAACTGCCATGGCCCACTGTGTCACTGCTCCCTAGCCACAGGTCTACCCATTTATCGCCTTAACTGGACCAGACAGAGAGGATGCTTGTGATCAGTTTGTTCTGACATCAGGGATTATCTCCTGTACCATTTTCATAAAACAAAAAAAAACCAAAGTCACTACCATCAAATGGCCTTTGTCCCTTTAAAAAGTCTGTTTTTAAAAATCAGTTTCATTTCGCCAGGTAAATAGGAATCAACTCCAGGAAGATAGGCTAGGAAGGTCTGTGGTGTGACATAAGTATGCCCAGATACTTACTCCCCAGGCAACTCTGCATCTGTAGAGCCTCCTCTAAGGGGAAGGATGCCTGGGGGTCCTGCCCTCAGTCCTCTGAGCCTTCGGTGCCTCACCTCTCCTGTTAAGAGGATGAAGCAAACACAAGATGATCCCTTTGGCCTTTTAGAGTGGAAGTGCTATGGTTTGTTTTGAAAGCCAGGAGGGCTGAGGTGTGTCTGAGCTCTGGGAGAGGGCACGTGATAGCAGGCCTGGCCCTGCCAGCTCTTCCCATCCAGGGTCTGGTTCATTGGCATCACAGATCCTGGTCTAAGATGCTGCTCCACTGTGGCCTTCTTCACGCTGGGCAGACACTGTCCAGCCATGGCCAGCCCCTGAAAATAGGTCAGCCTGCTCTCTCTCTCCATCTCCCAGGCTGCATCCAGTCTGTGCCTGTGTCCACTGTGCCCCAAAGTGCGATTACCCACACCCCTTCTCAGGCTGGTGATGCCAAGCAACTACACACTGTCCCTCAGGGGAGCCGAGTCCTGGAGCCGGCCTGTCTGTGCCCCTTGGGAGCTGCCCAGCCAAGGGTCCTTGTCCCTGCCACCTTAGAGCAGATGAGTAGTCCTCTGAGGAGCGGGATAGATTTTTAAGTCAGATTTATTCTCCTCTCCCTGATGGAACCCTTCATACTGGACTTGAAAGTCAATGAGACTTTCTGCTCAGAGAGGAAAGTGTGCTTAGGTAGGAATAGCCTCTGGGCAGCCCACCTGTCATGGCTGGCACCCCCTAATGGTAAAGGTGCCTTTATAGCCATGACTGCTGTGTTGCTTCTGTGCCTGACCAAATTCTCACATGAAATCCTCATTTTTTTTCCAGGAAGGCCTAATGCCATCTCATCACTTACACCAAGCTCCTAAAAAAAAGCCTTCTGTCCCAGGACAGTCCATCCCACATCCTTTTTTCCTCTCTTGTGATGGCACATAGATTCCCCCTTGCTTTCCTCTTCTCTCACAGATTCTAGTTGAGCACCTCTGACCCCATTCTTAGTTCTAGCTCTAACCTCTACCACCCAGAGACTGACCTGGGAAGCCAGAAGCTCTGGAAAGGTGGTGCTGTGCTGCCATCTAGTGAGGGCAGCGGATTTGCCCAGTGTTCCTTTAGTCTGCAGCAGCTTGCCTTCTAGTTCTTTAGGGGCTATTTATTCCTGTTTCCCCTCATTCTGCATGTGGCTTTGGTGGGAGGACAACACTTGGCTGAACCAGAAATGTGGGATAACCTGGGGGTCTCAGGGACGGGAGGGCTGGTACTTGGGGACTAGCAAGGGGGAGAGGGAAGTGGCATCAGGGGTGTGGCCAGCCAGCCCTCTCTGATTTGGCCTCTACTCACTCAAATTTAGTTTGGCTCTATCGCTTTTGACTTTGGCTGTCAGCAGGAATTTGACTTTTATGTCTGAGTTGATTTTAGGAAAGCCTGAAAACTATCAAAGATCTCATCCGGTTCTGGGCCTCTACTGTCTCCTCCTTTTCTGCCTCATTCCCACTCTTTTCAGTCTTCTGGGTCTAGTTTTCAGCCTTTCTGGCGTGCCCTACCTGGTTCCAGACACGCAGGCCCCAGGCGGTGGGCCAGTTTAAGAGTCTCAGGTCGAGCCTGCCCAATTGGAGCTGCTTCTGCTGCCTAGTGGGTTGGCTGCAGGGCATGAGGAGGCCTGGGAACAGCAGGGGTAAGATCCACAATGCTGTGTGTTTGGCCTAATGCAGAGACACTTTCTGAATATTTTCCCTTTTGAATCTGATTTGAAATATGTATCTTCCCTCTCTAGCCCAAGGAAAGACAGGAACATAGGGAAATAAAAGCATTTATCTTTGTTTTGGAAGTAATTACGTTGTGCAGCTATTCACCTATTTAGATGCAATGTTTATAGAAAGCTGATTGTTAATAAAAACCAAATTTACACTGGCATGTGTGGTGTAGTTTCTAAAAGGCACTTCACATTTGAAGATTTGCTTAACTTGGAAAGTTTCTAGTTATCTGAATGTTTATCTGGTTTTGTATCCTTTTGTGTGTGTTCACTGTTTCTCAGTATTAACACTTGAATAATTCTCTCGAGGGGTTGTTTGTGTTATACATGGGGTATCTAGTTGCAGCAATAAAGCATCTCTTTAAAAAGAGATTGTGCCATGAAAGTGTTTTCCTGCAAGAAGGCTGGGAACCTTGGCAGGCATTCATTCCAATGGTTCTGATCCCCTTTCCACATTCCTCTGGCTCACATGTTGAAGAAGAAAACTATGCAACCTCTGGAGGTATCTTTTCCTCAGCCTGTCCCTGCAGAGCGGGTGGTTGGTGGGGAGGGGGTGGGTTCAGGAGAGAAAACTAAAGTAGCTCACATAGGTGTGCTTATTTCAAATATCCAGGCTCTACTTGGACTTCGTGCCCTGCGAGAAGCCAGATTGAAGTTCAGAGTGTGTTTGGCAATGTGACTGTGGAACAGTTGATTATTGCCCCACTTGCCCTATCTGTTGAAAACACTTACTCAGCCTAGCTGAGTAGGAGGACCAGGGAAGATCAGCAGGATCTCTGGTGATAGCTTAGCCTGGCTGCATCTCCCAGCTTCTGCTGGGTCCTCCCTGAGTCATGGTGATGTAGCTGATCTTCCTGTCTCAAGACTGCAAACTGTGAGTGCTGAGGGCTGGCACCTGCCTTTACCTGTATGCATAAGGTGAAAACAGAGAGGCCAGCGTTGCCCCAGACATACTGTACCCTCGGTGAGCTCAGAGAATTCATCCACCAGTTAAGGGTACCACAGTAGCTACCAGGAGACTTTGGAGCTAAGCAGGAGGATACTTTGCCAAGTATCCTTGCAGGGCTTCTGGAGCTGTCGAGGCCTCACGAGGAGGAGGTGACCACAGAACAGCTGAACAGGTATATGCCTGTGAGAGGGAGGGAGTGCTCAAGTGTTCAGCTATTGGTTGGAGGGGTGAGGAGGGTGTAGCTGAAAGAGGATTCTGTTTCTGTCAGAACGTGAGGTGGGGGTGCTGCCTGAGGGGGGAGCCTCTGTGCTTTGGGAATCCACCAAATTTGATGAGTTTGGCTGAAGAGATGCCTGGTAGGGGGGATGGGGTGTCTTGTTGCAAACAGCTTTGACAAGGCCTTTCTGTCCTTTATAACGCCAGCCACAAAGTAATGGGGCAAGGGCTGCTGCATGGCACACTTCCAGGGGTCGCTTTCAATCCTCTCAGGGAAAACTACTCACAGGGCCAGCCTCCTGTTTTGTAAATAAACTTAACAAACTTACAGCCCTGTGCCCATTAATTTACATGTTGACATACTTCCTGCTCCTCATTACTTGGGGTGTCAGGGTGGTGGTAGGAGGATGACCCCTGATGCTGAAGTAGAACCACTTAGATGACCAGGAATGGCTGGTCTCTCTGGAAAGAATGAAATGTCTGATTTAAACATTCAGAGGGGAGTGGCAGCCATACAGCAATCAAACTGTCAGCATGGTTAAAAAACAAAAACAAAAAACAAAATCAAACTCAGGCCCTTGACACTGCTATGGATTTAAAGTATATACCTTGTATACTGCATACAGTTGGGTATTGGTTTTTTTAATTATTCTGATAATTTCTGCCTTTTATTTGGAGTTTTTAGTCCTTATAGACATTTGATGTAATTACTGAAATGGTTGGTTCTGTGTCTACCATTTGGTTTGTCCTCTTTGTTTTCATTCCCCTGTTCCATTTTTTTTTTTTGCTTTCTTTTAAATTATTTATATATTTTTAGAATTCCATTTTAAGTCCTCTTGGTTTTTAGCTATAAACTTCTTTACATTATTTCAGTGGTTGCAATAGAGATTATAACCTACCTACTTAAAATTTTACAAACTACTTAGAATTAATATTGTACCACTTGATAGAAGATGTAGAAAGCATATGACTGAAATAGTCCATCAATTCCCATTGTCTTTTATGCTGTCTTCATGTAATGGTTACATGTATTATAAATGCCACATGACAATGTTATAATATTTGCTTCAAATAATCTTATATATTTTAAAGGAAGGAGGAGGGAAGAAAGTCTCTTACATCTGCCAAATGTTTGCCGTATCTGATACTCTCCTATCCCTCCTGAGGACCTGTTTCCAGTGGAGCATTTCTTGGTGTGTAGATCTGCTGGTCATACCTTCTCCTCATTTCATTTTACCTGAAAATTTCTTTAATTCATTTTCATATTTGAGAAGTATTTTTGCTGGTTACAGAATTCTGTGTTGGTGACTGTTTTCTTTCAGCGCTTTAAAAATGTCATCTCATTGTCAACTGGTCCCCACAGTTTCTGATGACAAGTCCTTTGCACTTCAAATCATTGTTCCATTGTATTCTATCTGTTACTGCTTCCCGGGTCATCTTTTTCACTCTCTTTTGGAGGAGTTTGACTCTAAGGTATGGTTTTCTTTGCATTTATTCTGCTTGGGTTTGGCTGAACTTCTTGGAGCTATAAATTTGTCTCTCTCCAAACTTGGGGAATTGTTGGCCTTTATTTCTCCAGATATTCTTCCCCATTGTCTTGTACCTTCCCTCTCCTTCTGGGACTCCAGTTACATGCATGTTGATGTCATTGCATAGATCTCTGAGGCCCTGTTAGGTTAAAAAAAAAAAAAACTCTCTTTCCTTCAGATTGGATCATTTATATTGATCTGCCTTAAGTTCACTGTCTCTTTGCTCTCATCTATATTTTGCTCTATTACTTATTTTTCCAGATATTTTTAGTTCTAGAATTTCCATCTGATGATGATTCTCTATCCTGGATGTCATTTCTCCTTCTTCCTCTCTTTTCCTTTTTTTAAATAAATTTATTTTTTATTGTTGTTCAATTTGCCAACATACAGAATAACACCCAGTGCTCATCCCGTCAAGTGCCCACCTCAGTGCCCGCCACCCAGTCATCCCCACCCCCCACCCACCTCCCCTTCCACCACCCCTAGTTCATTTCCCAGAGTTAGGAGTCTTTCATGTTCTGTCTCCCTTTCTGATATTTCCCACTTATTTTTTTCTCCTTTCCCCTTTATTCCCTTTCACTATTTTTTATATTCCCCAAATGAATGAGACCATATAATTTTTGTCCTTCTCCGATTGACTTATTTCACTCAGCATAATACCCTCCAGTTCCATCCACGTCAAAGCAAATGGTGGGTATTTGTCATTTCTAATGGCTGAGTAATATTCCATTGTATACATAAACCACATCTTCTTTATCCATTCATCTTTCGATGGACACCGAGGCTCCTTCCACAGTTTGGCTATTGTGGACATTGCTGCTAGAAACATCGGGGTGCAGGGGTCCCAGCGTTTCACTGCATCTGTATCTTGGGGTAAATCCCCAGCAGTGCAATTGCTGGGTCATAGGGCAGGTCTATTTTTAATTCTTTGAGGAACCTCCACACAGTTTTCCAGAGTGGATGCACCAGTTCACATTCCCTCCAACAGTGTAAGAGGGTTCCCTTTTCTCCACATCCTCTCCAACATTTGTGGTTTCCTGCCTTGTTAATTTTCCCCATTCTCACTGGTGTGAGGTGGGATCTCATTGTGGTTTTGATGTGTATTTTCCTGGATGGCAAGTGATGTGGAGCATTTTCTCATGTGCTTGTTGGCCATGTCTAGGTCTTCCTCTCTTCCTCTCTTTTCCAATGTATAATTCTCTGTTGAGATTTCCTATCCTTTCATGAATTGGTAATATATTTGATCCACAGAGCACAGATATAAAATCTTCACTGAAATCATTATCTGTTGATTGCAACATCTGTGCCATTGTACAGTTCCTCTTGGTTTCCCTTGAGAGTAGGTCACATTTTCCTTGTATATTGCATAATTTTGGATTGTGCCTTGGATATTGTGAATGTTATTATATAGAAATTCTGAGTTCTTTTATATTCCTCTGAAAAGGAATTTTTTTTTTTAAGCAAGCAGTTAACTTGGCTGCGCTAAACTGAAACCTGTTTAAAAGTTCAAATCTTACTCTAGTTGTTTCACCCTCAGTTGAACTATTTGCAGTTTGCTCCATACATGCTTGGCTTAGGGGCCAACCAGAGGCCAGAGGTTTAGACAAGTTTATGCAATGAAGTGGGGGTTTTCCCTCTCCTGTGGTGCTACTAAATACGCAGGGAGCTGGTAGGGCCAGCTGCAGAGAACATTAACTGCGAGCTCCCTCTGCCACACTTTTGGATCTCTTGTGACATTCATGCCAAGACCATTTTTGTCATTCCTGCCTGATGCAAGATTTTTATAATGGATCACTTTTGTTTGAGGACTCCACATTAGCTGGAGTGAGGGTTTTGTAGAGGTGCAGGTGGTCTGGGGTCCATCTTGCCCCGACCTTCCTTTCTGGTCTGCTTGCACCCACAGGCTCAGGCCTGCACCATCATTTATGCCTGCTCCTCTCCCTTCCTCTGCTCATATGGCCTTGCCAGTTCTAAAGGTTGGTACCTTGGCCCTCACAAGGACATGGGGTTGAGTGAGGGCCTCTCCCATGACCATAGGATAATGAAGTCCACCCCTAAAGCCACTCATAAGTGTGGGCACATCTCAAAGGGATGGTAGGGAGTCTGGGCCAGTAAATGTCCAGACTTTTTTCTGGTACTTACCTAATGGTCAGGCTTCCTCAGAGGGACTTACGCTTTCAGGGGCACATGCGTGCCTTCTCTCCCTTTCTATATCATCCCCTGTGGAAATCTTTTATGCAGACTTTGAGCTTCTGGCCTATCACATTGGGTACACCTTCCAGAAATTCTGGAGACCCTGCTGATTCAATTCTGAAGCTAGAGACAGGGAGTATAGTTTGGGCAAGTGTGTAGGAGGACACAATGAATCACCATGCTCAAGCTCAGGGCTGGCTCTGTTTTTTGGGTGTGGGTAAAGAAATGCATTTTAAAAGTCATTTTGAGGGACACCTGGGTGGCTCAGTGGTTAAGAGTCTTCCTTTGGCTCAGGACATGATCCTGGAATTGAGTCCCACATCAGGCTCCCTGCATGAAGCCTGCTTCTCCCTCTCCCTATATCCCTGCCTCTTTCTCTCTGTGTCTCTCATGAATAAATAAATAAATAAATAAAATCTTTTAAAAAAATCATTTTGAGTCTTCTCTTATTAGAGAAAACAGCCCCCAGCTCCAAAGGTAGTGCTTAGAACCTGTCAGGTGCCTTGCAGGAGAAAAATGGGGGAGCAGCAGGCTGGGGCCTTGTGCCAGCCCTGGGCACACATAGAAGGTGAGTTCTTTGTCCTGCAGGGGCCCTAGGTCCAAGGGAGAGGCTACATGGGAGGATTACAATAGTTATCCTGGGGGGACAAAGCCCTGGGGGGAGAGATGAGAATCAAAGACGCCTCCCCAGGGTGGATGACATTTGGGAGGTGTTCTGAAGAAAAAGTGGAGCTTTCTGAGCAACGAGTTGGGAAAAACACCTTCTATCTAGACTGGGTTTTTTGGCAGGGGGCACTTTTGCCTAGGGAATCACAGTGATTATGGCGCCTTTTTTTTTTTTTTTTTTTTTTTTTGTGGGAAGAGGGGATGTGAGCTGTTTGGGGTGATTGGAATATAGCATGTTTAAGGAGACTTGTTTTGAATGCACTTCTTTATTTTTATGACAACAATTCCTAATTTATTCAACAAGGATGTATTTGGGCATCTAGTATATGCAAGAAATTGGACTAAGCATAAATAGAACAGAAAATAATCATGCCTCCCAATGAGAACAAATGTCTATCAGTTGTCTTCTTGTTGCTGCCTGGTGTGGAAGCACTGAGCTGGGTGCAGGGCAGGAGGCCACACAGTCCTGCTCTGCGTCAGACGGATTTGTGCAGTGTACTCACTCTGATCAGAGTATGGGATTCACTAAAGATTGAGGGAAAAACTTTTAGAATGCACTGAAGCTTAGGCATAACATGGCCCAACTTGGACATCCTTTGGTTTGAAGCCAGTAAGCCTGGGCCTGAGGAATCGTGGCAGCCACAGAAAAGCAAGCTGCAAGGTCTGCCCCAGGGCCACCTGGGTGCCTGCCCACCTGGGCAGGCTGGAGTCTGGGACCTGAGCTTAGCCTCGAGCTAAGCCGTAGCTTAGCCATATCCAAGTGAGACTGGCTCAGGTGGCTTCTTAGATGGCTACACTATTGGGAATCCGGTCTGGGGACAAGTAGTAATATGGCAGCTTCTTGTTCTTGTTGCGCTCAGCAATCATGCTGACGATGGTGTCAAGGTTCTTGCGGAACCGGGCAATGGCCTCTTTTACAGGCTTCTCGATGAAATGCTCTTCTGGGTACATGCCCAGGAACAGCTAAGGGCCCAGATACAGACAGGTTAATCTTTGCTGAGGTGATGTCAAATGACAGGCCTTGTCTCACCCCCAGAGACCATCTCTTGGGAAGTGAGCGAGGGAGCATGTGCTCATTTCCCTCCCTCCATCCACTGCCACCTGCTGAGAGCACCCCAAGAATGCTGCTGGTCTGGGGTCTCAGATAACTGGGAAAGATAACTGCCCTGCTGTGGGGTGGCTACCAGGGTGTGTAATGACATGAGTGAACGGGGGACTGTGGTGGGCACGCGGCTGTACGGTCCTGCCTTCCCATCTGGGCTCCAGGCAGCAGGGGCACAGGAGCCAGCGCTTGCCTCTCCGGCCCAGGACGGCCATGGCCAGGCCCTGCTGGGGTACTGTGCTTGTTTGTACACTCACACAGATGTCTGCAAATTCAAACTAGATAGAGCTTTATAAAAGTTACTGGGTTATTAAAACTGGAAAGTTTCATACCCAGGGCTGGAAAGGGTGAGATTTTGGATTAGTTTGTGGAGGACAGATCGTCTCAACATTCTTTGGCCCAGAAATTCCTCTATTAGGAACACGTCATCTGGCGCTACTGAACACATGTGCAAAGACATGTACACACGTGCAAAGATGTTAGTGGAGGACTAACACATTAGCAAAGTCCCCAAAGCAACCTCAGTGCCCCCTAAAATGGCACATGGGTCTGGGGCTGGTAGAACTGGTCATCATTCTGTGCAACACAGAGCTAATGCCACAGGGTTGTGCCTGAGATCCTGAGATACCCAGCTTTGACATTAGGTTCAGTAAAGGGTGTGTGCATGGAAATGTCTGGAAAGATTCCCAGGAAACTCTTGGTCGTTCCCTCGGGGTAGTCACCGGGGAGCAGAGTCCCTTGCTCCCCTGCTCCAAGCTCCATCCAGGCGCAGGCCTGAGGACCTCTTGGGCACCCCCAGCCTTGGAAGTCAGGATTTCTGGAGAGCAGGAGTCCAGCTTAAGCCCTGAGACGGAGGAATGGGTTACATCCGAGCGACCTGCCCTTTAGAAGGGGCAGAATGTCTCCCGTGCTTACCTCATTTTCTTGGAACTGGCTCAGTGCCCATACTGCGCCCAGATGCCAGCAGGAGCGGCCACGGTCTGGCAGCGTGTCCACAATCTGCTCGATGGTGACGACACCCTTGGCCGTCGGTGGCGGGGCCCGCATGGTTGGGGGGGCATTGGGGATCCAGGAGCACCAGTCGTACTGCAGGGACAGCCACAGACACAGGCGTGCCTCCCCGGCTGGTCCCACTGCCTGCAGTGGCCCACGTCCCTCCCTGCACCACTGAGAGCGCCGGCCACACGCCTGCCCTCCTTGTACTAGGCTTCCTGCTCCTGCAGGGCCGCCTACCGTCCCCTCTCTGGCTGCTGCCCTCAGCTTAGTGGGCGGAACACGTCCCTGACGCTGCCTGAGACCAGCCCCAGAAGACCAGAAAGAGGGGTGGCTCTGGCCGGGCCCCTCAGCAGCAGTCAAGGTGACCCTGGCCATGTCCCGCCCAGCCTTTGCCCACCTGGCCGAAGTTCACTGCTGCATGCTGGGCCGAGGCCGTGAAGATCACTACTGTTAGGTACTCCGACAGTTTCTCTCTGGTCTTGATGGACTTGGGGAAACCTAGTGAAGAGCCAGGGGCTGGCTGAGGCCCTGAGGTTGGGGGGGGGGTGGACTGATGACCCTTGGGCACCCTCCCCCACCCCACCCCAGGCCCTGAGCTCCCCCACACAGGGACTCGGGGGGCCCAGCCATGGGCAAGACACTGGGAGAGACAGCAGCTTGGCCAGGGCTCTGATGTTTCTCATCTTGGTTCTCAGTGGCTGCAGAAAGTCCCTGAGATGTTCCCATGAGACCTCCTGATGGCCAGGGGTCCCCTTACGGGGCTCTGGCCCCAGCACCAGGTGCTAAGGTGGATGCTGGGGCCAGAACTGCCCAAGGGCAGTCAGAGGGGCAGGGAAAAGCAGAAGGGAGAGCCAGAGGGAGAGCTGGGGGCAGTGTGTACCTGAGGTCTTCTTGCCCCGCATGCCGTACACATAAACATCCTTCACAAAGTCCTGCAGCTCCTGGTCCTCTACCACCATCTGGTCACTCTTGTAGTAGATGCCTACCACCTCGGCCGTGAACCTGGCTCAGGAGGAGGGGCCCAGCTAGGAGTGGATGACCTGGCCTGGGTTTGCAGCTGGGCCCCAGGGCGGGGCTCCAGTGGTGACCCCCGGATTTATTCCTTAATGTCCAGACTCAGGTCACTCACCCACACTCACACATCCACCCTCCTTCCTCCATCAGTGCCCTGACAATGGAGCCATCTCTGGCCCACTGAGTCAGACGTCCAGACCCTGGGCCTCTCCTCCTCTAGGACCTCCCCTCGCTCTGCACAGAGCAGGCCCCACAGCCCCAGCGTGCACTCACGTCTTGATGGCCTCCCACACCAGGAGCCCGTCATCCCGGTAGAAGTAGTAGGGAATGTCCTCTGTGCTGTCCATTCCCCGAGCTTTGATGGCCTCGGGGAAGCACAGGGAGATGTAGGTCAGGTCCTGCATGGCCCTCTGCACCATCTGCACGTGTCCACCGCCCCCTGTGGCGTTGGCCTTGAGTGGGAGGAGAAAGAGTACCATGAGCTGAGCCTGGGCAGCCCTCTCCAGCCTTCTTGCCCAGAGCTCTCCACAAGAAACTGAAAGGACACTGGGGTGGCCAGGCATGTGGAGGGGCGAGCCCATGTCCTGTGAGTTTGGGAGGTGGGATGTTTAATTCAGGGAATACCAAGGGCAGCCCAATGAGGAGGTTACGGAGAGGCACCTGTGCCCCATCCAGTGCCAGAGGTTGCAGTGGAAGGGGTGTGTGCAGAGACAGGGGGAGGGGGGGGAAGCTGCAGGAGAGCAGGGCCTGCTCTCATGCTGAGCACAGGCTGCCCAGAGTCCAAGCACTGCTCTCAGTGACCTCATCTCTGGGCTAAAGGGGCAGATACCAGCCCCCAGGACCATACAGCTCTCCTGAGGGCAGTGTTTGCTTAGGTGAGGGCTGGAGAGATACATAAGAAGGGATCCTGGTCCTCATCCCAGCTGTTGAGACGTAGGCTTACATGGTGGCTGGGCAGTCAGGCCACAGAACCTTCAAAGGAGGACTTGCATCCTGGAGTGCCACACATTGGTCCACAGCGTCATTTAACCCAAGCCAGAGTGATTGGAGATGCTCCTTGGACCTTCTAATTGGATGGGAGATGGCAGTCGCCATGTGGGAACGTGAGCCTGGAGCTCCCTGTGGTGAGGTCCCAGTCCCTCACCCTGGGGGGAAAGCCTGTCTGCAGGGCCTGACTGGGAGGATGGCACCAACACAGTGGAAAGAGAGGAAGAGTACCAGCTGGTGTGGTTGTCCCCTGGGGCCATTATTCGAGTCCCTGGGTCCATTTTGGGAGGGTCAGAGGCGCTCTCGCCTCTGTTATGTCCAGGGTTTTGAGAGAATACACTTCTTTTCCAGCTTCAGCTAGTTTGACTTGGGTTTTGTCATTTTCAACCCAAACGGTGGTTCGGCCTCACTGATGATGTGACTGCCTCACTAATGGGTGATCGAAGAGGAAAGGGGGCAGGAGTGAGGGATACTGGGAGGGTCCAGGCGTGGTAAGGCCACAGGGGGTCCGAATGGGCAAGGTGCTGCCTGGGAGGATGTGAGGGTCAGGCAGGTGGTAGGCCCAGCTGAGGGAGGGAGGAGTGGGTGCCAGGAGGCAGGATCTCTACCCACAGGCCAGAGGATGGGGAAGAGCAGGAGAAGTCTACAGGGTGACACAGGCCAGGAGAAGAAGTGAGAAGCAAGCAGCGCATTTGGAAGGGAAGAGGTGACTGGTATGGAAGGTGCCACAAATTGGCCAGAGGACGTGGGGAGCTGTCACTGTGAGTGCCTCCGGCCTCCAACCCTTCCGAGGCACCCACTACCACCACAGAGCCTAGAGGTCTGTCTCCTGAGAGGAAATCTGGCATGGGGGTGGAGGTTTGGAGAAGTGGGGCCCACACAGAGGTGCCCACCTTGTCAAAGAGTCCATACTCGCAGATGAGCTGTTCACGGGCCTTGGTGTTGATGGCAATGGTGAACCGCACGTGTGCCACCAGAAGCTGCAGGGAAGAGCAGGAGAAGCCTCAAAGCAGGCCTGGCCAGGCCTCATCCTGACCAGGTCTGCACCCCCAGGGGCCCCCAGAGACCCCAAGCACCCTGCACCCCAGTCCGATGCAGAGGGGCTGCTGGAGGCCTGGGGAATGCAGCTTCGATGCTGAGTGACATGATAATGATAAAAATGATAGCCAACATTTGTCAAGTGCTTAACTAGGTGCTAGGTATGGGTTTACGCTCTCTGAATTCGTGAACTATTTTGGTTCTGACAATAATCCTATGAGGCAAGTGCTCTCTGCTTTACAGATGAGGAAACAGGCCCAGAGAGCTATTTTGAGCCTGCATCACCCCAGCAGTCGGTGCCAGTAGGATTCAGGAAGACAGAAGGGTGGTGATGGTGGGGACTACCACCGCGGATCACACGAGGCTCACACTGACCTCATCGGCCTCTCCAAACTTTCTTCCCAGGCCAGCCAGGGCTTGTGTTGGGCCCAGGCCTTGTGTCCTCAGGAACCCGGAGGCTCAGAGCTGTACCACTGCCTCCTGAGCATCTCTCCAAGGGCCCCTCTCTGCTGGCTCCTCCCAGCACCAGCCCCGTGGGGTGGTCCGTGCCCCAGCTCCCTCTGTCCCCCCACCGTGCCCACGCCCTGCTCTGCTGGGCAAGGCAGGAGCTTGCCCTACCTTGAAAATGGGGTGCACTGCGGGCAGGTGGCGGTACATGGCGATGCCAAAGACTTCAGACACCAGATGTGTGCGCAGAAGGTGAGTGATGGTCTGGTGGATGTGGAAGTCACTGGAGCGCACCCAGATTTTGGCCAGAAGCCAGTCATATTTTGCATCCGAAGGGAGAAAAATTGGGTTTTCATCTCCTGGGACTTGGTTGAGCTGATACATTGGAAAAAGAAAATGAATGGCAATGTTTGGTTCTATATAGCTGTAGGAGAGCCTGGCCTCTCAGGAAATTCCAGAAGAATCCATCCACATGTCTTAAACAGGGGCCTCTTAGTCATGAGAGGATCACCAAGGAGTGCAGGGAGCCCAAGGTTTGCATTTCCCACCCCAGTGACATCACTTACGACATCATCTACATCATCTGTGGGACGCTGGACACCTTCCTGAGCCTCTCTGAGCCTCAGTCCCGCCATCTGCAGCACTATTTACTTACTCCTCGAGTGATGGCTAGTGACTAAGATGGCAAGAAAATCCCAGCAAGAAGCAGGCCGGGTGCTTTGAGTGCGTCGCTCGGCTCCTCTACCCAGGCCCCCAGGTTTCCTCCCTCCTGGTTTCTGCCGACTGCTCTGATGGCTGCTTTTCCGTGTCCCACACTTGCCCTTCCTCTGTTCTTCCCTTAAACATTGCTGTTCCGCAGCCTCCAGCTGCCACACCTGCTTCCCTTTCTGCCCTGGATGAGGTCCCCGGCTCCCCAGGTGCTAGGGTCCTGGGGATGCAGTGGCCAAGGTTACGGTCACCTGAGCCCAGACCTGCAGCCAGGGGCCTCCTGTAGGCGAGATCAGGCCTGCCCGCACCCTTTCCAGTTTGGACTCCACACCGCGGCCAAGGTGACTTTTTTCTAAAATGCCAAACAGGAGGTAATATCAACCTCTTCTTTAAAAAAGATCACCTCTTAATGCCAGAAAATAAAGCCCCCAAAGTCCATGATCTGGCAGCTGACGCCTCTGTGGAAGTCACCCTATGTTCGGCCCTCCCTGCCCTCCAGTTCCTTGGTCCCAGCTCTGCCCATGACAACAGCCACTAGCCTGCACGGGTTCAGGACTCAGCAGGATGAGGTCACGCGAGTGCTGTCCTGACCTCTTTCAGGGGAGCACACGGAGCCTTGGAGGGGTGAACATTTATGATGAGAAGGAACTACCCGAGTGGAAGGAGCAGCATACGGCTCGGGGAGCTGCGGGCCAGGCCTCCGGCTCCTGGGACACCAGCGGGCTAGCCGACTGACAGACCAAGGGGGACGGTCGCCCGGGACTGGGCGGAGGGGCCAAACTCAGTGGACTCCTTAAGGTAACAGGGACTGTTCTGGGAGGTGATTTCCCTGTCTCTCGCTGGCAAACTTGTCCAGTAGAAACAGTGCAAGCCGCGTATCAGGTGGCCACAGTAATACAAGTAAAAAGAAACAGGTGAACTTTCTGCTAATGATCTAACTTTATTTTACCCAATATATCCCCCTCATTCTAACCCTTTGAAATCAGGTGTGTACCAGAACACCTGGGCTGTGACTCACAATGTTTCAAGTGCTCTATGACAGCCAGCTCCACTCTGCTGGCCTGGGATAGGAAGGTTTGACTTTCCCAATATATTTTTTTTAAGAATTTTTTAAATTTTTATTTATTTATGATAGTCACAGAGAGAGAGAGAGAGAGAGAGAGAGAGAGAGAGAGAGAGGCAGAGACACAGGCAGAGGGAGAAGCAGGCTCCATGCAGGGAGCCCGACGTGGGATTCGATCCTGGGTCTCCAGGATCGCGCCCTGGGCCAAAGGCAGGCGCTAAACTGCTGCGCCACCCAGGGATCCCATGACTTTCCCAATATTCATGTCTATTTATTAATGCAATTTAGTTGCTAACTTTTAATATCAGATAATTTCATGTAAAAATCCGAATTATCAGGTCTTCAAAAATGAGGTCTGTGAACTCTGAATGCACATTTTTATAGAACAGCACTCATCCTTTTTGAATGGTGCCACCTCTGCCATCAGCCCCTGCTCTCCCTGTTTGCACCCTTCCTACCCCCCTCACCCCACTTCTCCCTTCCCTGCCACTGCCTCCACCTCCCCGGCTGCTCCCCCACACCCACTCTCCTGCCCCTCCCCCAGCTGGCACCCCTCCCGAGTTTCCTTCATTTTGTCCTAATTGCCTGGCCCCACAGACACCTGACTCGGCACCTGGTCTCCCAGAACACATGGGCGGCCTGCCACGCTCTGGAACTTGGCTCTGCAGCTGAGGACACCCTCTGCCACCAGGTGCTCTGCTGTACTATCTCATTTAATCCCCACCAGCAGGGAGAAACTGAGGCTCAGAGTGGTTGCGTAGGTCTCCCAAGTCACACGTTGGGCAAACAGCTGAGCTGGGATGGGACCCACACTGTTCATTCCTGGGCACTGCCTTCAGCCCGTCTCCTCACTCAGTGCCTCGTCCAGACTCCCCCTTGCTTCCGTTTTGAACTTGTACACTGGCCTCTAAGGCCATGTTGACTTGGGCTGTCCCCTGCTACCCATCATGCTGTCCCCCCAACTCCTGTCCAGGCTCAGTGGTACCGTGGGACTCTAGAATGTGCCATGAAATACCTTGCTGTTTTTGATTTTTAAATTTGTGTTTTTATTAACAAAGTAGTTTTTTGCTTCTGATTAGAAATCTTATCGTAAAAAAATTCTAGTCACTTCAGAAGAGCATAATAAAAAATAACCTGATAATCCAGCTTCTTTTGCAGATGTGTTTACCTGTTCAATTTCCCATAAATTGAACACTGTGATAAGGAAGGTCTCTTTTTTCTTTGGCTCACTTTGTGCCCTAACCAGTCCATCCCAGTGTTCATTACCGGTGCACCTGTGTCCTGGGGCACCTCTCCATACCCACACAGGTGCCGGCCCTGCCCCGTCTGCACTGTGCATTCAGTTTGCATGGATGACATGAGATCTCTGCTCTGTGTCTTACTTTCCGCTTTGTTAACTCACTGTGGAAACCCCTCAGGTCGGCTGTGATACCTCAAGTTCATTCTTACTAATGGTGGTGCAACAATTCATCATCTGGACATAAAAGATTTCATTCAGTCAATCCTCTCCTGCCTTCGGATTGTCTCCAAGTTTGTGTTCCTGCCACCAGCCATGCTTGGGATGTCCTCGCATGTGCATGCTCACTGTGAGCGCTTTCATCCTACTGCCCGGGCACCAGAGTAGAGGCTGCAGGGCTGGGAAGGCTGCTCTCTGGGGCAGGCAGTGTCCTCCCCCGCCTCCCCCCATCCCGTGGGCTCATGCAGCTGGGACACGCCCGCTCAGTGGCGCTGGTACCCTGCGCCCCTCCCATCAGCCTGGCCATGCCACCCCGCCCTGGGGACCCTCTGACCACCCACCGCAATCCAGAACCTCAGAGGCACACCTTAGCCGCACAGGTGCACGGTAAGGCATGTGAGCTGCCCCGGCCCAGGTGTCACAGTGTGCGCTCGCGCTCGCCCGGGCCTGCAGCAGCTCACAGCCAGGGCTGGGGAGGCCGTCCTTGCTAGAGGTTGGGTGTTCCCACTTTTTTTTTTTCTGCCTCCAACTTAATGAGTCAGAAGTGATATCTCATTGTAACTAATTTGCATTTCCTTAACTATTAGTGACCTGGAGAATTTTTCCCTGTGCTGATTTTTCCATACGTTTCCTCTTCTATCAACTGCCTCTCATTCTCTGCCCATTTTAGTATTGGGATATTTGTCTTTTCCTTCTCAGTTTGAAGCAACTATGTGTATATTGTGGATATTCATCCTTTATCTGTCCCTGTAGAGCATTTATTTCCTCCTATTATTTGCCTTTTGCCTTTGTTTATGGTGTATTTTATCATTTAATTTTTAAAACATGACAATCCAATATACCTATCTTTCCCTTTATTACTTCTTGGTTTCCTGTTTTACTTTAAGAACCTCCTTAGCGGGCATATTATACATCCTTCTCCTAAATTCTTTTTACTTTTTTTTATTTTAATCTTTCCTTCATCTGAAATTTATTTTTGTTAATAGTATGACATACGGATCCAATTTAATCTTTTCCTTCTGTGAAGGCAGCTGTGATTGCATCATCGAAATTCACCCCTTTACACTGAGTTGAGAAACCACCACTATCTACATTCAATTCTTATGTACTGGGCTTATTTCTGGCCTCTTTACACTTACCCCACCCTCACCCCCGGTCTGTGATGCGTAGCACCTGTGTTGAACAGAGACCTTAAGGTATTCCTTAATAAGAGCAAGGAAGTCCTCATTTTTTTCTTTTCCAAAAAACCTTTTGGCTTTCCTTGAATACATCTTTTTCCACATGACTCTTTAAATTCTTTTATTTGATTTTCTCACCTTCAACTTTTCTCCACCCCTTACCAAAGAGAGAGAGAGAGAGAAACTGAAATTTTAGTTGGAAATGCATTAAATTCATAGGTTTAACTTTGATAGAACTGACCCTATTATGATATAAACTTTTCTTGATCAATATGAAAAGGGCACTTGTTAAGATTTGAATATAAATAATAGTGAAAGGGAATAGAAGGGAAGGGAGAAGAAATGTGTGGGAAATATCAGAAAGGGAGACAGAACATAAAGACTCCTAACTCTGGGAAATGAACTAGGGGTGGTGGAAGGGGAGGAGGGCGGGGGGTGGGGGTGAATGGGTGACGGGCACTGAGGGGGGCACTTGACGGGATGAGTACTGGGTATTATTCTGTATGCTGGCAAATTGAACACCAATAAAAATAAATTTTAAAAAAAAGATTTGATTTTACAGCATTTAAAATGACTTTACAGCTTATATGGTTTGATATCGTGTTGTTAGTATGGAGAGCAACTACTGGTGCTTTCAGGGAGTCTATTTATCCAGACACATCGCTAAACCTATGTATTGATTCTAATAACTTTTTGAAAAATGAGAATCTCTTAGGTTTTCTAGATCCATCATCATATCATCACCAAAAGATAGTCTTCTGTTTTTTTTTTCCCACATGCTTATTGATTATGTTCTTATTTGTCACTGGTGTCGGGACCTCCAGGACGGTGTTGAGTGAAATAGTGACATCAGCATTCTTATTTATGATTTTAACAGAAATGGCTTTAGGGTTGCCATTTTTAAAAAAGATTTATTGATTTATTCATGAGAGACACACACAGAGAGTCAGAGACATAGGCAGAGGGAGATCTGATCCCAGATCCTGGGATCATACCCTCAGCCAAAGGCAGATGCTCAACCACTGAGCCACTCTACAGGTGTCCATAGGGTTGCCATTTTTTGGGTGATGTTTCCTGTCTCTATCACAGGGACATAGATTCCTTTCATTGGTATTTTAATATTTGTTAGTTGTGGCTCCTAAATGTTATCAAGTTCCCTGTTGGTGTCAATTGATAGAATCAAAAGATTGTTCCTTATAGGTGTCATGAATTACACCAGAAGTTTTCTTGCTATTGAAACATCTTGGAAGAAATCCTGCTTGGTTATGACCTATTAGTCCTTCATGACACTGCTGTATTCACTCTGTTAATGTCATCTTTGGATTTCCTTTAAAATATGTATTTGTAACTTGGATTGGTCTTTAACTTTCTTTGGAGACCTGCCTGTTCAGGGTTTCAGCATGAAGGTTATGCCAGCTTCACAAAATGAGTTCTGGAGCTGGGACTTCTGGGTGGCTCAGTAGTTGAGCGTCTGCCTTTGGCTCAAGTCGTGATCCCGGGGTCCGGGGATCGAGTCCCACACCGGGTTCCCCATGGGGAGCCTGCTTCTCCCTCTGCCTGTATCTCTGCCTCTCTCTCTGTGTCTCTCATAATAAATAAAATCTTTAAAAAAATGATTTCTGGAGCTGAAACCCCTGAAGGAGTCCTGGAAGTGTCTGCTGGGTAAAGGCTGGCTGGAATTTGGCTGGCTGATCAGCACCTGGTCCCCTTATCAGGCTAGACATTCAGCTTCTCTGGAGTGGTGTCAGGTTTTTACTCATTGCTTCCAGCTTTTCAAATTTGTTGCCATGCTATTACCATTAAAGAGGACAAACACCCTTGTGATTATGTCTTCTTATTCCTACTCTTGTGTATTTTTGCTCTTTTTTTCTTTCATTAGCTTCATAATGGGGTTATTGATTTTCTTGGCCTTTCTAAGAACGAAAGTTTGGTTTATTATCCTCTGGCTATCATTTTCATGGTTCTTTATAGTTTGCAAAGGTTGCATTTTCAGTAGAGAGAAGAGATTCAGAAACATTGTGACTTGTCCAAGGTCCCACGCCTGTTAGCAAGTGGCCAAGCTGGGACTGCAGCCAGGCCCCTGACTCTAGGCCACATGAAGACTCTGGAGGACCGGAGGCTTCAGGGAGCCTACCAGTGGTAAATGGCTCCTCTCCTCAGGTCTCTTAGTTCTGTTTGCTTCCCTTCCATCGTCTGTCCCTTTATCTTTTGCTTCAGTTTCTTAAGCATAAGGCTTCTCTCTGATAGGCTGGGAATTCTTCTGGGGGAAGATGTGCCCCTGTGACCAGGAGATGTGTGGGGGTTTGGGGCGAGTATGGACTGGACTCTGGAGCTGGACGGCCTGGCAGCACACTATGCTGTGTGCACCTGTGTCTGTTTTCTCGCCTGCTGGAAATGACCCACAGCAGTAGTCCCCAACCTTGGAGGGTTGTAATGACGATTACATAAATAAAGGCAGGTCCTGGTCTGAAACCCTGATGACCAGGTGTCTCAGAATCCAGAAGTTTTAGGATTTTTAGCAGCATGTATACTTCATTATATGACACCTCTCTCCCCTGCTCTGAGTCTTGGACAACAGAATATTTTACAATCAAACACAGCAGTATTTCTGTAGTGACAGACATGCATACTACATTGGATGGGGCAAAGCTTCTATATAGTCTTTCCTTTTGGTTCACAGCAAGTTTTGCTGCCAATGAATTTGGTGCAAACTTTTGAAAAACCTAGCAGTTTTAGGACTTTTTAGATTTCAGAATTGCAGGTAAGACTATGGACTGTGCAGGCTAACTCTTGGGACAATCTTGTCATGGGGTTAGCGCCAGGCAAGCCAGCTGCTATTATGCCCGTAGCACTCAATGCCCAGTTTGTAGCTGGCTCAAAGTCAAGTCTGCTGGATGCTTGCCCACCTGTCCCCAGAAGGAGGCCCAGGGCAGCAGCCCCCTACACAGAACTATATCTAGTCCTGTCCTACGTGTTCTTTCTTCCTGTCTGCATACCAGCTGTCACAATGTGCTGGGTGCTCTGAGGAAGCAGAGGGCAGCCAGGAATTGGAGAGATGAAGCTCTGCCCCTGCCTCCTGTCACCCAAACTGGTCCTCTTTCTCCTTCTCCATCATCATTAGTAAAAACAAGAATCCACGGGCATTAGGGCACTAGAAGGGAGCATTGCAGGACTGGCCTGCTTCCTGACCTCCATGATGCACCCTGGTGGCCATGGTCTCCAGCTCCTCTCCCAGCTTCACCTGCCAGGCCCCCTTTTGCTGTTTTGACCTGGGGCCCCTGGTCAGGATGCTGGGCAGGTGGGAGGGATGTAGTATGTTGCCCCAGGGCAGGTCCTTAGCAGAGCACCTGGCCCTGCCAGCAATCTGTCGAGTGTACCTTGGGGAGGGGAGCCCTTTCTGCTTCTCATGGCCAGCCCTCCCCACAGCTGCCAGGAAGCCTTAAGATCTTGTTTTCCTGGTCCATCTGGCAGAGTCTCAGCGTTCAGTACCCTCCTTAGAAGATGTGAGAAGAGTGGCCTCCTCCTCCTCCTGGAGGTTAAGGTGGAGACACCCAGGGAACTCCTGCCTAGGCCCTGGCTGCCCCAGAGCTGTCTAGGAAAGGAGCAAGGTAGGCAGCCTACCTGGATGGCAATGGGGACAATCTTGTTGGCCAGATTCTTGTACAGCAAGCAGATGGGCGCTGCCAGGAACTGCAGAGTGCAGGGGTCTGTTTTGTTGGCATCGATACCATCCAGCAGGTCAAAGTCCACGATGAAGATGTTCCCTTGCTGCGGGAGGCAAGAGGAAATGTGTCCACATCACTCCCAGCTGGAGATGGACCTGAGGCTCGGGCCCAGAGAGAGGGAGAGGTGGCTCTAGAGGCCACTAGTGTCTGATTAGGGTCAGAATTTACAGTTTTGTTCTCTGACTCTAGGCCAGTTGACATCCAGAACGTTCAGAGGTTGTGGCGGTTTTCTGGTAATGGGAAGGATGTATTGTCACTGGAAGCTGCTTGACCCTCAGGGAAGATGCTAGCAGTGGCAGGGTGGCAGTGTAATAAGGAAGCAGATAGAGTGCAGACAAAACAGACAAGAGAACGCAAATACAGAAGAGCACCGCGCCCCGCCTCCATTACGTAGTGTCACAACCTGGTCACCTTTGGGAGGAGAAGTGGGGGTGGCTCTTTGGTGGTGGAAGCTTCTGCAGGGGTTATCTGTAGGGGCAGGATCTAGAGAGGCAGGGTTCGGGGAGGGGGTCTTTAGGGCTTGGGGGAGGGTAGGCTCTTCAGGGGCAGGAGGGGTCTGTATCCCTGGATGGTGTGTCCTGTGTCCTAGTCTGAGGCTGGTGGCATGGTGGGGCCATTTGGTGAAAATTCACTGAGCTTGCTGACACTCCTGATTTGGGTTCTTTTCTGTGGTTATTATACTTCAAAAAAAATTAACTTGCTAATGGGATTTGAGGAAGGGAGAAAGCTACTCTTTGCAGAATATTGTCCAGTCTTCTACAGGGAGCCCACCCTGAGTGCTGTGAGGGTTCCTTTCATAAACTTGGGGTCTACTCAGGCCAGAACTTGAAGAATTTGGGTAGAGGACAGGTGGCGCTTCTTCTAAAGCCCTTCTTATTTTAAGCAAGTAATGGATGCAGCTGGGGAGGGGGGTGGGCTCTGCGCTGCTGCAGGGTTGCCGAGTTTCCACAGGTGCTCAGGTGAAATGTGTGTCCACAACTCTGCCTGTAGAGGGCGTGCTGGGCCACCGAGCACAGGCTTCAGGAATCCCTCTAAGGGGGACCAAAGACCAAAGATGGGACAGGAGCCAAGGGCCTGGCCACCAGCTTCCTCCTTTTTCGACCCAAAGGACCATGGATGGCAGTCGTCTGACACCAGTGATGAGCTCTGAGCAGTCTGTCTGCAGTGTGTGTGGGGCAGGGGTGAGGAGGATGGGGTTTGTGCCCATTGCTCATGAGGGCAGGAGCATGGGGAGAAGCTGGTTTCAGGAGACTGTGTGATGGGGCCCCTCGGAATCACCTTGTCAAGGAGGTAGAGACACATGGGTTGCTGGGTCACAGGGCTGGGTGGGCTTCTGTGATAGGCTGGACAACTGGATTTTCAGAGTGGACATGACCATCGTGAGTACTGCACAGGAGTGGCTGCCGATCACATCTCGAGAAGACCCAGGTTAGTTACGGTGATGAGGGCAGGCTAACAAGGGGCCCTGGGATTTGGACCTGTGCCTGGGCCACTTCTCTGTTATCCCAAGCCACTTCCTCTCTCTGGGTCTCAGTTTCGTCCTTCCGAAAAGTGAGGGGGGAAAACCTATCTCTTAGTTCTGACATTTGGGGATTCTGCCGTGGACACTGCTATTCTTGCCTGTCTGGTGTCCCTGTCGTCTCTTTTTGGCCCACGTGCTCCATTTTCCTGGCCCTAACAACTAATTCAGGGAATTAAGACTTGTGTTGTAGGAGATGAGAGGTCTGCAAAAGATGGCTGGTATGTGTGTAAGGGATGGTATGTGAAAAATGGTGTGTAAGACTCTAGTCAGTGGCAGCTATTAGCTTATTGCTTTGAGACTCAAGTCCATCACTCAGAGGAAAGGTGACTATTGTGACAAAGACGGCCAGCCGTGGAAGTGGCAAGGACTCCCAAGCAGACGCTGTGTAGCCCCCTGCCAGAGGGCTACACAGTCCCTTCCAATTCTAGGATTCTGTGGCTTTCAAGGTTCTGATTCTCTGACTTGAAGTGTGAAACATATAGCCACTGAATCAATGTTAATCCATCCAGAAATTAAATCTACAAGGGAATACTGCTGTGTGTGTGCATGCATGTGTGAGTATGTGCCCGTGTAGGGGTGTGTGTTGTCCTGGTTAGCTGTCCATGTGAGTAGGTAGTGTCTGGGGCCTGGGCTGGTCCAGGGTGAGGGCGTTGGGACTGCTGCCCTGGGGCAGGGGACTGTGAGCTGGGCAGGTGGCCCTCTAGAGTCCGGTGGGCAGGGTGTCGAGCTGGGAGGGTTGTCCACAGATGCACAGACCATCCATCTCTAGCTGGGGCCCCAAGGCAAACTGAGCAAATCAGACATGATGACCAGAAACAGAAGGCCACCTAGACACCTGCGGCACAGGGGGCAGGAGGCCCCCTTGTCCTGGCTCTGGGGGAAGATACTAACCGCCTGGAGAGCAAGCACTATTCTGGGCCCTCAAATGCCTGCAGGTGAGCCAGAGGAAGAGCAGGGGAGAGGGTGAGGGCAGAAGACACCAACATTTCTAATTAGAAAGTTAAAAATTCCATCCATTTTCTCCCTTTTTTCCTTTTCTGCTGCAAGGCTTGCTTCTTTCTCCCATTTCCTTACCTTTGCAAGGCTGGTGACAATTTTGCAGCCTTGTGTGTAAAGCCTCTCTCATGAAGCCTGGCTCACAACCAGCCTCTATTGAGAGGGACCCCTCTTGTAATTAATGATACTGCTATTGAAAATACTGACATGTTCCTAGCTCCAAGCACTGAAAAATGTCACCCTCAATTCCTCCTCCTACATTGGAAATTTTCCATCAGTGCCCAGGGAAGGGAAGAGACCACTTTACCGAGGGCAGCTCATCTCGTCAGCCTGGCCGATGAGCCTGGACATAGCAGCCTGCAGGCTAGTGAGCACCGGCTGGCAGAAAGTGGTCTCTGCCTGACAGAGTGTGACCTGGCCATCTGAGCTGGCCTGGCCGAAGTCACCAGACAACCAGGTCCTACCTCGACCTCTTGCTCCAAGGTGAGCTGCCGCTCCAGACTGCACTCCACCATCTCTGTGGTCACAGGGAGCTTCTCGGGTAGCTTCTTGCAGCGCTGGATCAACACTGGGTTGCAGCCATTCAGGAACTGGTAGCCAAACATGAGGTCTTCCTGCCAGTGGTTCATGACACGCTCTGTAGGGGAGAAAATTGTGGCCCTGCCCGAACTCTGAGTGGGGGCAACCCAGGTTGCAGCCCTTCTGACCCTGGCTGAGGGTCAGTGTCCCTGCTGGGTACCTTCTCACAGGGGTTTGCTAGGCAGCTGGTCAACCACAGATTCCCCTGGCTATGTCCTATTGCTTGACCACGGGGTCAGGCCACGCCACTATGCTGTCCTCCCTGAACCACCCTTGGTGCCTCAGAAGGTTCCTGAAGAATTCCTTTCTTAAGAACACCACCAAAAAATGGACAAATGGGATTGCATCAAACTAAAAAAGCTCTGCACAGCAAAGGGAATAGTTAACAGGGTAAAAAGACAACTTAGAGAATAGAGGACATTTGCAAGCCCAGGGTTAATCTCCAAAATATGTAAAGACTCCCACAACTCAACAAAAAAACTAATAACCTGATTAACAAGTGGGCAAAGGACTTGAACAGACATTTCTCCAAAGAAGACATACAAATGGCCAGCAGGTATATGAAAAAATGCTCAATATCACTAATCATCAGGGAAATGCAAATCAGAACCACAATGACATATCACCTCATACCTGTCAGGATGGCTATTATAAAACCAAAAGACAACAGGTGATGGAGAGGATGCAAAGAAACGGGAACCCTTGTGCACTGTTGGGGGGAATGCAAAATGTGTGGCCACTATGGAAAACAGTAGAGTGAGTTCCCAAAAAATTAAAACTAGAACTCCTATGTGATCTAGTGATCCCACTTCTGGGTATTTATCCAAAAGAATTTAAATCAGGATCTGGAAGAGATATCTGCACTCCCGTGGTCACTGCACACTTCATAACAGCTGAGATGTGGAAACAATCTTAAAAAAGGAAGGATGTTCTGCAGTGTGTGACAGTGTGGATGAACGTGGAGGCCATCATGCTACGGGAAGCCAGCCCGCCACAGAAAGACAGATACTGCAGGATTCCACTTACACATGGTATTTAACACAGTCACGCTCATAAAATCAAAGAGTGGAATGGTGGTTGCCAGGGGCTGTGGGAGGGGAAACGCGGAGTCACCAATCAGTGAGCATGAAGTTTCAGTTGAGCAAGATGAATTCATTCTAGAGATCTGCAGTACGACACTGTGCCTGTAGAGGAAAGAAGGACTTGGGTCCTTCTGTCCAGGATGGAAGAAGAAGGAGGGAGAAGGAGGGGAGCAGAGAGCCCTCCTGGGGAGGAGTCTGCAAAGGCAGTTTTCCCCAGGTGCTTCTTTCTTTCTTTTTTTAAAGATTTATTTATTTATTTATTTATTTATTTATTTATTTATTTATTTATGAGAGAGAGAGAGAAAGAGAGAGATTGAGAGGCAGAGACACAGGCGGAAGGAGAAGCAGGCTCTATGCAGGGAGCCTGATGTGGGACTCGATCCCAGGTCTCCAGGATCAGGCCCTGGACTGAAGACAGTGCTAAAGCACTGAGCCACTGGGGCTGCCCCCCAGGTGCTTATTTCAATGCCTGTTCTTCATCATCCTTCCTGTTTCCTTATCTTTCTGTTGCTGTTTTTCCCTTCCTGGGCCAACCCCGGCAATTACGATGCTATTGCGAGCCAACACCTACTCAACACCTCCGAGTCTGAGGGAACCTAAAGTTGCTATTAGGTAAATGCTTTAAAAACACACTTAAGTTCTGCCTTTGCTCTGCTCAGAACTATCATAAATGAGCGATTCATGTAAACACAACGTTCTGACCGTGTTGAGACCTCTGATGATGAAGTGAGGTGGAGGGAGCTCAGTCCCGAATGTCAAGGAGAAGCCTCTGGGCGGGAGGGTGATCAGCAGGGTGCTGTGGGCGCTGGGGAGGCCAGGGTGGCCCGGCCTGCTGAGCCTGCTGCCACACTGGAGTGGGGTGTGGAGGGGTGGGCTAGTTCCCAGGCCAGTCTCCCCAGCACCACGAGAGAACCCCAAGACACACTCACCAGAAATAGTGTTGCTGATCTTGACGAAGATCTTCTCAAAATCAGCGAAGTCACTCCAAGAAGACTGGAACATGTGCATGAAGCGGTTGATGAACAGGTTCTCCATCCTGCAGGCCAGGAGACCACATCCCCACTTGCATTCATCCTGGCTTTGCCTCCCTCTCCAAAGCCCCTTCACCCTGTATCTCCTGAGGCCTCTGAATACTCCCTGGGCAACAGGTAGCTGAATCCAGGACAGCTGTGAGGGTGCAGCTGATGGGCCTTGAAGAACCAGGACACAGACAGGCACCTGTGCTTATCTTCCTACTGCGTCTCCCCGTGAAGGAATCTGACTACTGCCCTCGAGAACAGTCTATAGGGCCTCCAATCCCATCCATGCCTGCTTTCATCCACACCTTCATTCATTCATCAAACTTTTGCAGCCCCCAGCCCCCACTTGGTGCAAGCTTCCAGGCACAGAGTGCCCTAGCTGCTGTGCAGCTACCCTAGCTAGTCTCCTGGAGTTTTAGAAGATTTGCAGTTTGATTGACTTTATCCCTTATCTACTTTCTGCCTAATCCTGGCTCTGTGCCTGGTGCTGAGGGAGATAGTTTTCCCAATGCTCATTATGCGGGGTAGCAAAATAAGCCAGGACAGAAGCATGATAAATTCAAAATGCAGGCTGGAGGCACTAGAGAGTGAGATCTGAGTGGTCTGAGCAATCCTGGGGGCCTGCTGGAGGAGGTAACTGTGGGATGGGCCTGGGAAAGGTAGGGAATCGTGAAAGAGGTATCCCAGACTTCCCTCCTAACTCGAGCAAGGTACAGGACAGAGGTTAGGAAATTCCAGCCAGTGCTCATGTGACACCCTCTGCCTCAGTCTGGCACACCCACAGCTGAGGGTACCAGGCAGTTATCCTATTTCATCCCCACCGCCCACTCCAGAGTTCAAGCCCCCTACTTGTGCTGCCTTTCGTACATGCTCACTTGGGGCCTTTGCGTGTACTGCTCCCTCTGCCTGGAATGCCCTGTGCTCCTTTCTTCTCCTCCTGAGCCTCGGGGTTGAGTGTATATGCAGGGCTTGCCTAGAGTGCCCCCAGTCCTCCCCTGACCTCAGGGAAGTTGCTCCTTCCCTGCCCAGACCAGGCTGCCCCATGACACTGTCTCAGCAGCGCCGATGGCAGATTCTGTACAAAGGCATGTATATGGCTCTCGGCCTCTGCCTGAAGCACCAGGAGGGCGGGCTGAGTCCGCATGCTCAGCGCTGAGCCTCGGCCTCCAGGTTCCCGGTGGCTCGGGCAGCCTGGATTGCTGGGAGGGACAGCAGGTACCTGGGGCAGGAGACCCCCCTCCCCATCCAGCCACCTCCCCAGCAGGGCCAGCAGACCTAACCCTGCCCAGAGGAAGCAGCCCTAACCTGTGCAGGTCCAGGGCTGTCCTGGGACCTGCTCCTTGGGGGGGGGGGGGGGTGGCGGTTGGGGGACAGGGGAGGTGCTGGCTGGGGCCTGAGTGTTGTTGCAGGAAGGTGTGCGAGTTCCAAAGCCACCTCAAGCCTTTCCCATCAGAATCAAAGGATGGAGGTTTGGGTGTTTTGTCCCAAGCGGACCTGGCTGATGGGGACATGTGGCTGCCTCATCCCAGGGAAGTGACAAGGGAGCAGGCATGAGGGCAGCGAGTCTGAGTGGCTGAATGCAGGGACTTAGTAGGCAAGCAGGAAATGCAGGGGCCCCTCCCAGCCCTGCCAGACACAGGAAAGGCACGTGAGGCAGAACATGACACCTATGACTCCCCTTTTGCTAGATGGTCCCCCCTCCATCTAGCAAATGTTTCTCCTCTGCACCAGCCCTCCCCCACCTCCCAGGAGCCGGAGGAGCCCATGCTGGGAATCCCTAGGGGCCTCGACTTCTCTTCTGTGAGTGGGATGAAGTGGCTGCCTGCAGGCTATCGAGAGGCAGTAGTGCCTGGAAGGTGCTGGAGTGCAGCCTGGACAGTGTGGTGCACTCAGCAGGTGCCCAGCACCTCGGGGCTGGAGAATGATGCTGGACTGGTTCTCCAGGCCCCGCTGGTACCGTCAACACTTTTACCCTAGCCCCTCCCCAGGAAGGAGGAGCTTTGACAAACACGTTTGGGTTTTTTTTGTTTTTTTCATGACTGCTTATTTTCCACACATGCTTTTGGGCCTCACCACAGTGAGGCAGGCCCCTGGCTAAGCCTTTCAGGACTGTCACCCCTTCCTCTGCCAGCATCCACTGTCCTCCTCCACCTCCCTTGTCAGCTGAGCCTCCTGGGACAGAAACCACTGGTAAACCAGAGGAGTAAGCCTCACTGTGACATCCACTTCAGACTGGGTGTGGAAAAACACTCATTTCTGAGAGAGGAGAGGCCTTCCCAGGTCTCAGCGGTCTTGGCAGTCCCCCGCCCTCCTCACCCCAAGCCCAGTGCCAGATGGTGCCCAGGAAAGAGGTACCGAACATGGAGGGATCTTGTGGGGAACCGAGAGTGAGTCATAGTCCTTGGCTCATCGTCTCCCCAGCTGGGTCTCTCTGACCTCGAAAGGTTGGCATGAAAACAGGGTGGGGTATAGCCGTACTCAGAGGAAGCCACCGATTCAGGAAGAAGTGGAGTTAGGAGGAAAATATTTGCATGTCATCTGGAGGCAAAATATTTCTACATGCTTATAGACAACTAGAATATTGGGACCAAGGATCTGTTATTGCATGAAGAGGATCCTGCAGCCTCAAGAGTGCACCTGGCTCATTCAGGGTCACACAGCCAGGCGGGGACGTGCACTGGGCTGCTTGCTGTGCCAGGAGAGGGCTGAGCCCTTGCCTCCTCTGCTTCCCCTGCTCCTTTCCTTCTAGCAGCTTCTCCATTTTCCACCTCACAGTTTTGTTGTTTGGAGTGGGAGGCAAAGCTTACTGAGGAGGGCTGGCCTCATCCCAGCCAGAGCAGGCAGCTGAGATGAGACAAGTTACCAGATTTACCCAGAAGTGGCATGGAAACAGAACTGCCCAAACCTGGAGGTTCGATGGGGAAGGTCTCTCTGCTGACCTCAGCCACAAGTCTGTTTTCCTCAGGCAGGACTAGGTTTAGCCATGGGCAGAGTGGCACGCTATGGAGTGGGCTACAGGGGCACAGGCTAGCGAGGCCCTGGGGCTGAGCGTCCTCTCTCTCTCTGGAACTGTCCGCCCAGAGCCAGGGGCTGGGCACTTGGGTGTCTTTTCCCCATCAGACCACTAGGGGGCTGGACCCGGGGTCTTGGACTCTCCCTCCTCCCCCACCCAAGTGCTGGCGTCTGGCCCAAGACTGGATGGGTCTGGGAGTCCCTGAAAGATGGCAGCTGAGATGGTGCTGGGAGCACAAGGTGTCAAGGGCCTGGCCTAAGAACCCAGCCCCATTGCTTCCCAGACACGTGGCCTTGGGTAAGTCCCTGATCTTGCTGTGTCTCCGTTTTCTCACCTGTGAAATGGGTACAATGACAGTCCCTGCCTCACGGAGTCGACATAATGCACAGAAAACTCTATACATAAGAAGAGTTCAACAAACATTAGCAAGTAGTGCCATAATGGTCACTCACTGTTAATATTAGTCTGCACTAGTGCCAGTCGGCACTGGCATTCTGAGGAACCAGCAGACAGGCTCAAAATCTTGTCCGCAGCACAGCACTTTACCCCCCTCCTTTCCCTGAGGCTTCTTGTTCTATTCCTCTTTCCTCCTTCACACCCAATTCATGGAAGAATCTTCACCTACTCACTCCTTTTTACTTCCTGTCCGCTTTGCCTCCAAAAGTGCTCTCATCCAGGGCACCAGTGACTTCTTAGTGGCTGCATCCAAAGGGCCCTATAGTTGACTCTAAAGTCCCCTGATTTCTCTAGTGCATCTGACAACCAACTCCTTTTTTCTTGACATTAAAATGCTGAGCCTCTTGGACCACCATGGTCCTATTCCCCTCCACCCCCCTGCCAGGTAGAGGCTGAGCTCTTTGCCCCATTCCTGTCTTGATAGCCTCAGCCCCTCTTCCCCACATAGGTTTCTACTCTGGTCCCCTGGCTCACCAGAATTCTCACTGCCTAAAATGCCATCCCCTCCACTCCTCCAATCAGTGTAAGTTCCTATGTATCCTTCAAAACTCAGGTTGGGCATCTTCTCTCTTGGAAAGCATTTTTCTGATGCTGTCCCCCCAGAGTTACTTCCTCCCTGCCTCAAGTTCTCCCAGCACCTCTTCCCTAGGGAAGAGCTACTACATGCCATTGTATGTAGTATCCATTGTATGCAGCTATCTACAACTTGGTCTCCACTAGACTCTGAGCTTCTTGGAGTTGGGACCAGAGGGCCACTTTTGATTCATCTTGGACCTCACCCCCAGGAGCTCCATAAACATTTGTTAAAGCAGGAGCAGCAGTAGCTCCCCCAGCCCTGCTTGCACAGGCATAGAGGAAGCCCAGAAGAGCTCGCAAGTGGGCAGTGACAGTGCCTGAGGAGGCAGCTCCCAGCTGGGCTCCTTCCTTGGGCTCAGGAATGAGGAAAGAGTCCTTCCAAGCACCCAGAATGGATACACTAGAGGGAACTCGCCTATGGCATATCAGACATCACCATGGGGGCATCACATAGGTGAGTTCATGGAAATCTCATAACAATTCCAGCAGTTAGGCATCATCAGCCTCATATCGTAGGGAGGAAACTCAGGGTCAGGACACTGAAACGACTCTCCCAAGATGACACAGCTAGAATTTTTATCAACCCTAGCTGCTGGGCTCTAAATAGGCAGCCTTTAGTTTTTGAAGGGTGATGAATCATGGGTTGATACTTATTGCTATAATTCTAAGAGATCAATAGATTTTTTTTCCCAAGAAAGCAAAATACAACCTCACTATTCTGAGTCTGGTCCAGGAACCAGCAGCACCAGCATCACATGGGGGCTTGCTGGGAATACACACTCGATCCCCATTCAGACCCAATGATCAGAACTTGTGTCTACCAATGTCTCATGCGGACCCACATGCACATGAATGTCTGAGAGATGCTGTCTGGACCCACACTCCCTCACCAGGCAGCCTGGCTGCTTGTCCTTATTATCTTAAGCAAGGAGGCTTGGAGCAGCTGCCCGGTGTCCTGGAGGAGCCCAGCTGCCCTAGAATAAACCTTGCCAAAAGAGCCACATTCAGTTAAAATTGCACCTTCCTTTATTGAGTTTGTTTCATAGTAGAAATCAGTATTTTCTTTTTCTACTCCCAGGACAGGCTTGAGGTAAGTGTGGGGGAGGGGCACAGGAGAAGAAAAGGCAAGGTTTGCTGGTACCTACAAGAGTTCTAGGGTCCAGACATCCAGCAGGCGCTACATAAATGGCAGGTGAGCTAAAGAGCAGAGAAGGACACAGGGAAGCCAAGAAAAGGGAAAGGTTCTGCCTCCTGTCCCCCAAGGGCCACCTGCTCTGGGAGGCCTCCAGCCCACAAAGGAAAGCCAGTCTGAGGAGATGGGAGAGCACAGGGATATTAAGCAGGTTTTTTTTTTTTTTATGCCAGGGTTTCTCAAGGCCTTACAATCCTGGGGGGCAGGGGTTCACAGTATGCTCCCCAGACCAGCAGCATCAGCAATCCCTGGAGTTAAAATGCAGATTATCAGGTCCTGCCTCAGCCCTCCTGCATCAGAAACTATAGAAATGGGTAGAGAAATCCTGATTTTTAACAAGCTCTCCAGGGGATTCTGATGAGGTTGCAATGTTTTCCAAAGTAATTTGACCACAGAACAAGCTCTTTTATAGGGAAACCATATTTTATGCTTTGTGTTATGTCTTCTTTTATGACCCATTTTTAACCACACACGCAAAAATGCTACTTTAGCAAATATAACTAAAATGTCTCAGGTCTAACTTAGGTGGGAATATCTCCTCTACATTTCCCAACATATTTATCTTCCAATGGGATGCATCTCTGACTGTCTAACAAAATTCGATAGAGGCAAACAGGGTTAATATACAGACAGACATGCAGACATCAGTTGGAAGAAGCAGGAGATAGTTTTTAAAACTTCCAATATTAGGGGATTTTGGGTGGCGTTTGTTAGATTAAGGGGGAGGACACTATTATCTACGAGTATTCTGGTGATGTGCAGCCAACTTGCAGCCAACTTGTTTCTGAGCTGGGGTGGTAGTAGGAGGGCATGGGGTCTTCTTTCTGCACAGAACTCATGGCTTTAGTTTCTGGAGAAATGAAAGGCCCCACCGTGGGCCTCACTATGCTGCTTCCCTGCTTTCCTCCTCCTCCTCTGCTGGAACTGCCCCCAGCCAGTGTCATCCCTTCCGTCCCTTCTAGGCTCCTGCTCTTCAGCATCTCAGGCGCCTGAGCCTTCTCTTCACCACCAACTCCTTTCAAGGAGCCACACATGTGATTTTGTCTGGCCTTCAACTGGCAGCAGTGACCTGTGTAGGGGGCTGGGAGCAGGCAGTGATCGGGGCTATGGCCAAGGGGCTATGGTCCTACTCCTCCTGGCCCTCCCCAGTACACGACCTCTGGCCCTCGGCCTGAGCCTGCAAGACATCACCGGAGGCTACACGGGGCTCTTGACCTCAACGAGACCCCCACGCTGGGCTCGTCTACCCCACTCCTTCCCCAGCTGCCCTATGTAATGACCACTTTGTTTCCCTGATCAGCCAGATGCATAGGTCAAGGATGCCTCAGTGTCTCCTAATTTTGACCTGAATCCCAGGTCCATCCACACCACAACCTGCATTCTTTCTTCACTCCCCTAGTCCCTCTTTGGTCACTCCCTTCACCACCTCTGGGTCCTCTCATCTGACCCTTGGAGGCTGCCAAACCAAGCTCTCACATCTCCCCGAACTCTGCAAATGCAGGTCTGGAGGAGTCCGGGCAGACTGTGGCAGCGCTTCTGATGCTGCCTACCTAGGGAGCCATCTGTGGTTACAGTGAGGTGTCCCTGGTGACCTCATGGAGAAGGGTGCTCCTTCAAGGAGCAGCCTCCACCTGATTCCATCTGATGGGAAATGCACAGGAGGTGAAGGTTTGAGCACCTTGGTCTTGGTGCGAGGCTGGCCACCTCCTCTGGAGCTCAGTCACATTTCTGCACTGTTCTACCTTACTAGGAAGGAAGCTCTCTTTCTCAATTTCCTTTAAAGGGACATTCCCTTATCAGACCACCAACTTCCTGCAATCAAGTTCTAGTCTGTAAACACAAGTGGTGAGTAAACACACAAGCTGTTCCTCCTTCAATACCACCAGGAAATGTTACAAGCCACTTGAT
The DNA here is from genome assembly GCF_018345385.1 of Vulpes lagopus. Taxonomy (NCBI): domain Eukaryota; kingdom Metazoa; phylum Chordata; class Mammalia; order Carnivora; family Canidae; genus Vulpes; species Vulpes lagopus. Next base: position 39,114,047 of record NC_054825.1, on the reverse strand, counting down.
TCTGTGAAAAGGCCCAGCCACAGCTGACCTTTGCATAAGGTACCCCCTCTGCCAGAGCATCCTTGTCCCATTCTTATAGGCCCCTGCCTCTGTCTGCCTGGTTGGCTGCAAGGCCAGGCCAGATGCCTTTCTGCTGTGAAGACTTCCTGGGTTCCATAACAAGATAACACCAGACAAAGTGAAGGATCCTCTGTGAGTCCTTGAGGGCAGAGGCCAATCTGAGGGAGCAAGTGTGTGATGATGGAGACCTGGGTCCTGGCTGGCCTGACCCAATTACTAAGAATGGATGGAAACTAATGCTGTTTTGAGGGAGAACCTTCTCTGTGTGGGGTTGACCTATGTGGCCTCATTATATTCTCACAACAACCCTGGGTAGGATCTGTGGTCTCATTCTTCAGATGAGACACTGAGGCTCTGAGAAGTTAGCTTCCCTAAGATTACCTTCCACTGGCCCAGAGGCCTCTCCCATCCTCCCCTCATCTCCTCAGGGTATGGGGTACATTGAGCTACCTCGCTGAGGTCCAGTCCCCTTGACTCAGGATGTACCCTCCTCAAATGTAGAGAGCACATCTCTAATTTCCTTCTTAGAACCTCATTGTCCTCAGCCAGCAGAGGTAGGGCTTAGCTGGCCTGCTCAGCTGTGCTGTACCAGGAGGGGCTGAGGGCCCATCTCACGATTCCTTTGCTATGTTCCTTTGCCAAACATTCCATAACTCAAGGGGCCAAGTTACATGGCAGATGTAGAGAAGGATGGGCTATGGTATCATTGGAGAAATGGTGGCCTGTGTGGCCAGTACTGGGGAGCATAAGGGAGGAGACATCACTCAGGTCCAGGGGCTTCTAGGAGCTTCTGGGAGAAGGGCCACCTCATCTAGGTCCTGAAAAATGATGAGTTTTTCATCATTGCAGATGTTGGTGTGAGAACTCCCTAAAGTGTCAAGATACAGCTCAAAGTCTCCTCTACTGGCCCTGGGATGGTGCTGGGGCTCCATATGTTTTAACGAGCACCCCAAGAGTTTCAGTAAAAGCGCTGCAGTAATTCAATCACAAAGAAGGAGCACAGAACTCAAATCTCTGTTGTTTATCAGCCAGGGCTATTGGACAAGTTCTGTGACTTCCTTATTCCTCAGATTCTTCAACTGCAAAGTGATAATAATAACCATGCCTGCCTCACTGGGTTGCTGTGACAGCCAGCCTGGGGATGGGTGTCAGTGGTCAGCGCAGGCATGGTGGCCATTTTTCCTGCAGAGCTTTGCTATCTAGGTACAGCCTGGGCCCTGTCCACCCTTGAATTGGCCATGGGAGGATGAGATATGGGTGGGGATGGGACACTTCAAGTAAAGACCTCTACTTTGGGCTGACAACAGAGCTATGTTTGGTGTCTGGAGTCATCCAGGTTTTAATTTTGTTTAGATACAGGCCACCCTGTGGTTGTACACTGAGGATCCAGTATGGCCAAGATACAGTCAGATGATTTGGAAAAAGGTGCCCAGCTGAGCTGCTTCCCTATCCAAAGCACCCCCCCCCCAGAAAGGAGTGAGGATCTCACTCGCAGCCCCAGCCCCTGGAGGAGCTGCCCAGCATCCTTAGATTCTTGGAAACTCACGCTTTAGAGTAGTTCAGAACGAAGTCCACACCCTTCTCGCTATCAAACTGGATGTCTCGGGGTAAATCCTTGTGACATTTGGCATCAATACTCAAAGGGAAGCCAGGGTTCCACTCCATCCACCTGAGCATGAATAAAAAGAAGAAAACTGCATCAAATGCTTGGCCTTTGGGTTAGCCCTCTCAGACTAAAGGCTGCTCAACTGGTCTGAGGATGTGTCTTCTATTAGGTCAACGCATTCTAGCTGAGTGTGTATCCTGGGGAGTACGGACCCCTCCCAGGGGCTGGCAGTAGCCTGCTTTGCTGTGCCCAGAGCATCACAGTAGGAGGTCTGAGGTCCCCTGAACCTGAGACTGGGCTCACGGCAGAGGAGTAGTGAATGGTCGATGTTTACCAGTGTACAAAAAGAAGCCGAAAGGAAGCATCAGAAGACCTCACCCAACTGCAATCTCTCCCCTGGCATAGAGAAGCCTTGATGATCACTGGAGGCAGAAGTGGTTGATGCTACCCCACTTCTGGGCTGACCTGGACAGCTAGTATGCCCCCTGCTCAGTCAACACACCGCTCGCTGCACTGTGTTTGGTATCTGGGGAATGGGGGCAGGGTCATGTCCAGGGCAGCAGGGTGGTTCGATGAGGAGCTTCAGGCACAGACCACTGCTAGTGGTAGGCTTAGTCACTGTTATAACCAAAATAGCTTCCCCCAAAGACAGGCCATGCCAAAAATTTCAGGTCCTGGTGTCCTTGAAACTTATCCCACAGCATTGATCACTTACATCTTTTTTTAATTTTACTTTTCTTAAATAAATACTTTATTTTAGAGGTGCATATGTGCCTGTGAGCATGGGGTGGGGAGGGCATAGGGAGAGGAAGAGAGAGACTCTCAAGCAGACTCCCCACTGAGCACAGAGCCTGACACGGGGCTGGATCCCACAACCCTGAGATCATGGCCTGAGCTGAAATCATGCTTAACCAACTGAGCCACCCAGGTGCTCCTTAAATTTTACTTAAAGATTTTTTTCTTAAACTTTTCTTTCTTTGCTTATGCAAAACCCAAACTAACCAAAACTGTCTCTTTAGCATAGGGAGAATGATCTCATATTTCTTTAAAAAGCAAAATTTACAATCTGGTTAACAGCTTTTCCCTTTGTATTCCTAATTTCCTTTTATTAAAATCTCCCTTGGGATGCCTAGGTGGCTCAGTGATTGAGCACCTGCCTTCAGCTCAGGTCGGGATCCTGGGGTCCGGGAATCAAGTCCCACATCGGGCTCCCTGCCTATGTCTCTACTTCTCTCTCTGTGTCTCTCGTGAAACAATAAATAAAAGCTTTAAAAAAATCTCTCTTATGTAAGGAAAGTAAAACACCAAGAGTTGAGGTCATAAAAAAGTCTGGAGTCCGTTTTTTTTTTTTAAGATTTTTTATTTATTTATTCATAGAGAGGGGGCAGGCAGAGACACAGGCAGAGACACAGGTAGAGAGAGAAGCAGGCTCCATGCAGGGGGCCCGACGCAAGACTCGATCCTGGGTCTCCAGGATCACGCACCAGGCTGCAGGCAGTGCTGAAACGCTGAGCCACCGGTGCTGCCCTGGAGTCCCTTTAATATCATCTTGCCTTTTATTTATTTATTTTTGAATTATTATTATTTTTTAATGGAGTTCAGTTTGCCAACATATAGCATAAAACCCAGTGCTCATCCCGTCAAGTGTCCCCCTCAGTGCCCATGACCCAGTCACCCCAACCCCCACCCACCTCCCTTCCACTACTACTTGTTCATTTCCCAGAGTTAGGAGTCTCTCATGTTTTGTCACCCTCACTAATATTTTCACTCATTTTCTCTCCTTTCCCTTTATTCCCTTTCACTAATTTTTATATTCCCCAAATGAATGAGACCTTATAATGTTTGTCCTTCTCCGATTGACTTACTGCACTCAGCATAATACCCTCCAGTTCCATCCACGTGGAAGCAAATGGTGGGTATTTGTCGTTTCTAATGGCTGAGGAATATTCCATTGTATACATAGACCACATCCTCTTTATCCATTCATCTTTCCATGAACACCGAGGCTCCTTCCACAGTTTGGCTATTGTGGACATTGCTGCTAGAAACATCGGGGTGCAGGGGTCCCAGCGTTTCATTGCATCTGCATCTTTGGGGTAAATCCCCAGCAGTGCAATTGCTGGGTCGTAGGGCAGGTCTATTTTTAACTCTTTGAGGAACCTCCACACAGTTGTCCAGAGTGGCTGCACCAGTTCACATTCCCACCAACAGTGTAAGAGGGTTCCCTTTTCTCCACATCCTCTCCAACATTTGTGGTTTCCTGCCTTGTTAATTGTCCCCATTCTCACTGGTGTGAGGTGGTATCTCATTGTGGTTTTGATTTGTATTTCCCTGATGGCAAGTGATGCAGAGCATTTTCTCATGTGCTTGTTGGCCATGTCCATGTCTTCCTCTGTGAGATTTCTCTTCATGTCTTTTGCCCATTTCATGATTGGATTGTTTGTTTCTTTGCTGTTGAGTTTAATAAGTTCTTTATAGATCTTGGAAACCAGCCCTTTATCTGATACGTCATTTGCAAATCTCTTCTCCCATTCTGTAGGTTGTCTTTTAGTTTTGTTGACTGTTTATTTTGCTGTGCAGAAGCTTCTTATCTTGATGAAGACCCAATAATTCATTTTTGCTTTTGTTTCTCTTGCCTTCATGGATGTATCTTGCAAGAAGTTGCTGTGGCCAAGTTCAACGAGTGCGTTGCCTGTGTTCTCCTGAGGATTTTGATGGACTCTTGTCTCACATTTAGATCTTTCATCCGTTTCGAATTTATCTTTGTGTATGGTGTAAGAGAGTGGTCTAGTTTCATTCTTCTGCATGTGGATGTCCAATTTTCCCAGCACCATTTATTGAAGAGACTGTCTTTCTTCCAGTGGATGGTCTTTTCTCCTTTATGGAATATTAGTTGACCATAAAGTTCAGGGTCCACTTCTGGGTTCTCTATTCTGTTCCATTGATCTATGTGTCTGTTTTTGTGCCAGTACCACACTGTCTTGATGACCACAGCTTTGTAGGACAACCTGAAATCTGGTGTTGTGATGCCCCCAGCTATGGTTTTCTTTTTCAATATTTCCCTGGCTATTTGGGGTCTTTTCTGATTCCACACAAATCTTAAGATGATTCGTTCGAACTCTCTGAGGAAAGTCCATGGTATTTTGATAGGGATTGCATTAAATGTGTAAATTGCCCTGGGTAACAGTGACATTTTCACAGTATTAATTCTTCCAATCCATGAGCATGGAATATTTTTCCATCTCTTTGTGTCTTCCTCAATTTCTTTCAGAAGTGTTCTATAGTTTTTAGGGTATAAACTCTTTACCTCTTTGGTTAGGTTTCTTCCTAGGTATCTTATGCTTTTGGGTGCAATTGAAAATGGGATTGACTCCCTAATTTCTCATTCTTCAGTCTCATTGTTAGTGTATAGAAATGCCACTGATTTCTGGGCATTGATTTTGTATCCTGCCACACTGCCAAACTGCTCTATGAGTTCTAGGAATCTTGGGGTGGAGTCTTTTGGGTTTTCTATGTACAGTATCATGTCATCTGCAAAGAGGGAGAGTTTGACTTCGTCCTTGGATTTCCTCTTTCTTTTAAAGAGTCCCCCTTAATATTTCTTGCAGAGCTGGTTTTGTGGTCACATATTCTTTCAGTTTCTGCCTATCTTGGAAGCTCTTTATCTCTCCTTGTATTCTGAATGAGAGCCTGCTCCTGCTCAGCTCGGGGCAGGAGCGTCCTTGCTGTCCTTTGCCCTCCCGGCCTCTGCCTGTCCTTGGGTGAGCGCCGGATCCTGGGCTGTGGCCAGCGCCCTGGGTTCCGGGGCCTGCACTGCTGCAACAGCCCCCTCCGTGGAGCCGCCGCAGGAGCTGCTCCCAGGCCCAGCCGGGCGCGCCCTCCAGCCCTTTAGGGAGCTTGGCCCACAGCGTGTGGCCGCTCTCCCCAGGGCGCAGGTGCCTGTTAGTGTCCTAGGGAGCCCGCGGGGATCCCCGCCCTCCTGGGTCCTGCTCTAACTCCCTGCCGGCCCCTTTCCACCCGGGAAGGTTGGTGCAGCTCCTGCTCCTCCGGGACGGGGCTCTCCTGTCCTGGGGGCTCTCACCCCGCGGCCTTAGCCCAGCTCGTCGGGCCCCCCCCATGCCTTTTTTATTTTTTAATTTTTTTTTCATCTTCCTACCTTGATAGCTGAACTCTTCTCACTGTAGCGTTCCAGCTGTTCTCTCTTTAAATCTCAGACTGAATTCATCGGTTTTCAGGATGATTTGAAATTTATCTAGGTAAGTTGGTGGGGACAGGTGACTTGGGGACCCTACTTTTCCTCCATCTTGCCCCGCCTTCATCTTGCCTTTTACTGTCACAAAAATCCCTATGGCTTTTTTGTGCAGTCCTATTGGTCCAGTAGGACTCCATTAGGACCACAAGAGCCAAATAGGAACTGGATATGATCCATCAGAGCAAATGCATTTTGAAAAGCATTTTCTGTCTCGCAGCACTGCCATTTCTCATTGATGGTTTACCTATAAGATTCCATTTTCCTAGACTCTAAGAAAATCTTCTATATTTGTTATATTTGATTTAACACCACATTAACAGAATACAATGGAGACAAGTGTACAAGTGTACAACATCCTAATCTACTGATGTTTCCCCCTCTTATTTTATAAAATTCATTTCCTGGGAACTCCTGTCTCTCACTGCTGTCGCCCCACCTCCTGAGTGGGCAGCACTGATGGATGAAAGTGCCCGGCCAGGGTGGTCAGGAGACTATGGCCTCTGAGTGCATGGAGACAGCACAGTTGTGAGCTTGCCACCAACATCTGTGTCCCTCCCACTGTAGGCCACTGCTACCTGAAACACCTGACCGGCTAACCTGCATGGGGGCCAAAGGCCTTCATGTCCTCCGATAAACAGGCAAATTAAAAAAAATCACACTCCACTGAGGAGGACCAAGTTGAACAACCAGGCAGAAGGAAGAAGAAGCAAAAAAGACATTTAATTTCTTTGAAAAAAGGAGAAATGTTAAAGAGATGTGAGTAAAGGAAGTAGTTAAAAGACTTTCTCCAACAACAAAACATGATTTCTGAATTGAAAATTCAATAGAGAAATGGGAAAAGAGAATAGTTCCTGTGAGATCTAATTTTGTCTCCTGGACAAAATGTATTCATTCAATAACTAGTTACTGAGAACCTGTCAGGTGTCAGGCACTGATCTGTGCAAAATGGAAGAAAATGTAACACAAATACAGAACAAAACCACAAAGAAATGGAAACTACGATGGGGATTAAGGAGTGTACTCTGGGGATCCCTGGGTGGCACAGCGGTTTGGCGCTTGCCTTTGGCCCAGGGCGCGATCCTGGAGACCCGGGATCGAATCCCACGTCGGGCTCCCGGTGCATGGAGCCTGCTTCTCCCTCTGCCTGTGTCTCTGCCTCTCTCTCTCTCTCTGTGACTATCATAAATAAATAAAAATTAAAAAAAAATTAAAAAAAAGGAGTGTACTCTGTTGTGATGAGCACTCGGTGTTATATGGAAGCAGAAGCACTGAATATTGTACATCTGAAACTAATATGACACTGTATGTTGACTACTTGGGATTAAAATTAAAAAAAAAAAAAGAAAACACAGGAGACATGAAAGGCAGGTATAGAAGATTTAACATGCAGAGACTAAGATCCAAAAGGAGGGAGAGGAATATATGGAGAACCAAAAATCCAGAAATAAGAGAAAAACTTTCTTAAATTGAAAACACTTCAATTTTCTGAGTAAGTCCCAGGTGGAAAAGAAAAGGGGAAAAGGGCATGTATAGTTATATACTGATTAAGTGTTAAAATGCCAGAGAGAGGGAAGATGTGTTTGTGTGTGTGTGTGTGTGTGTGTGTGTGTGTGTGTGTGTGTGTGGTGGTGGGGAGCGTGGAGTGGGGCAGAAAGACAAAAGGAGGTGGGGGTGGAGAGAAGGGAGAAGGGGAGAGGGAGCAGGGGGAGAGAAGGGGAGCAGGAGAGAGATGCTCTCACAAGCTCACAAGTTTCTGGGAGAAGAAAATAATCGACTTATCATTAGGTTTCTCATTTTATACTGAAAATGAGGAGACAGTGTGAAGTATTTACAGACTTCTTTTTAGGTAGTCATCTAAGTCAAGTAATTGGTGAGGGCAGGAGAATTTTTGGGAGGTAGAGACAAGCATCCATTCAGGTATTATATTACCCCCAAACCTCTTCTGAGGAAATTAACTGAACAAATTCAGTCTAAACCATTAGAATGAACCATAAAATTCTGAAATATAGTAAAAAGTGTTCATCAGAAAACAATAGCAAGTATAATATTAAATTAACAGAAATATCAAAGGCTTTTCTCAAAAATCAAAACCATCATTACTACTATTACTTGTTTTGGGAATTCCAGTTATGAAATAAGGAAAAAAATACAGTGATGTAAATAATGGAAAATAACAGATAAAATTATCGTCATTTAGATAATCTGAACGAATGACTAGGTAACTAAAAAGACCCACTAACAAAAAAGATTAGTGCCAGGCAGCCCGGGTGGCTCAGCGATTTAGCGCCGCCTGCAGTCCAGGGCGTGATCCTGGAGACCTGGGATGGAGTCCCACATCGGGCTCCCTGCATGGAATCTGCTTCTCCCTCTGCCTGTGTCTCTGCCTCTCATTCTCTCTCTCTGTGTCTCTCATGAATAAATAAAATCTTTAAAAAAATGATTAGTGCCAATATAAGAGTTTAGTAAGTTGTCAATACAAAATATTTAAAAATGAATAATATATCTTTATCCCAGCAATATTTATTTACAACTAGAAGAATATCCTGCTCGGAATGGTACAAGCTATAATTTCCCTTGTATAAAGGACCCAAGGAGGAGAAAAGTCTGCAAGAAGAAAATTAGAAACTCTACAGAAGGTCATTCCACAAGACCTAGATGGGAGGGAAAGACACATTGTGTTCTCAGGCAGGGGCGGGGAGGGCTGAATGTCATTCAGTACATAACACATTTATATGTAATTCAAAGCAATGCTCATCATGAAAATTTTAAAAGAGAATGACAGAGCTATTAACATATATTAGAAAGATATAATATTCAAAAGATGGCACTGAGTTGCAGAAAGAAAAACAGACTAAGACGAAAAGTCCAGAAACAGCTCCAAGAAAATATGTAAATATGATATGAAACTAGCTAACGCTTATCAAGTGCTTTCTATGTGCCCCAAACTATTTCTATGAATTTTCATGGTTTAATCTATTTAATTCTCTCAAAACCCTGGGTGGTAGTTCTTATTTATTTATTTATTTATTTATTTATTTATTTATTTATTTATTATTTTTAATAATGAATTTATTTTTTATTGGTGTTCAATTTGCCAACATACAGAATACCACCCAGTGCTCATCCCGTCAAGTGCCCACCTCAGTGCCCGCCACCCAGTCACACCCACCCCCCACTCTCCTCCCCTTCTACCACCCCTAGTTCGTTTCCCAGAGTTAGGAGTCTTCCATGTTCTGTCACCCTTTCTGATATTTCCCACTTATTTTTTCTCCTTCCCCTTTATTCTCTTTCACTATTATTTATATTCCCCAAATGAATGAGACCATATAATGTTTGTCCTTCTCCGACTGACTTATTTCACTCAGCATAATACCCTCCAGTTCCATCCACATGGAAGCAAATGGTGGGTATTTGTCATTTCTAATGGTGGAGTAATATTCCATTGTATACATAAACCACATCTTCTTTATCCATTCATCTTTCGATGGACACCGAGGCTCCTTCCACAGTTTGGCTATTATGGACATTGCTGCTATAAAGCAGTTCTATTCTTTCACTCATCTTTTTTTTTATTTTTTATAAATTTATTTTTTATTGGTGTTCAATTTGCCAACATATAGAATAACACCCAGTGCTCATCCCGTCAAGTGCATTTCACTCATCTTATAGCTTGAGGGGGTGAGGCACACAGAGCCTAAACAACTTGCACAGGACATGGGGTGAGTGGCAGTAAATGGGAGCTGAGTCAGAAACTGGCTTCAGAGCCCTTGCCCATAACCACCACCCTGGGCTGGCTCTGCGCGTGGTGGGTGTCCTCCCTAGGTAGTAGGGACGAATGTAGTATGTAATAAGTAATAAGTGATACTGAGGATGCTTGACCCCTACTTCACATAATGTATAAAAATACATGGCAGGTGAATTGTGGGTGTATAACATGGCATGTTAAAGACTAAATTGTAAAAGTAGAAGACAAAAATATAGGTGTATGAATGTGACACTGGGTTGGGGAGGGCCTTCTTATGCAAAGCAGGAAACCCAAAAGAAGTAAAGAAAAGTCAATATATGTAGTTAAGAAAATAAAGAACTAAAATCTTCTGTGACAAAAGCAACAGAAGACAAATGACATATTCTATACTTATAACAAAATGATATTATCCTAATATACAAAGAACTTCTTTAGATTAATAAGAAAGACAGAAAAATAAAGCATAAACATAGGCAATTCAAAGAAGAGGCAATGCACAGGGGCATAACTCCTAGTGGTCAGGGGAATGCACATTAAAACAACAATGGAGTCCAACTTAGAGATTTTTAGATTGTTAAAAATACAAAAGATCAGCATGATTGGGTATGTTGTATATATACACATGAAACTGGAAAATTGCACTGAAGATTGCTATAAAGTTGTGGGGAAGGAGTTTTGTTAGTATTTCTTAAAATGAAACTGCTAATTTGACCCAGCAATGAGTTATGGAAATCAATCTGGCACCAGTCCATCAAGCTGCTTGTACAAGGCTGCTTCTTGCACCACTTTGAGTAATGCCACATACAGACAAACATACAGGTGGGAAACAAGCTGAATGTCCATCAATAGGGGAATGGCTGAATTCACACACAGCTAGAAATATGCGGCAATTCAAGAATGAGGAAATCAAAGAGATACGATTGCAGGACATTAGACTGACCTGAATGAAAATGTCTCAAGATGCAAAGCATGTCTCAGAAACAGTTGCTCAGGGTGATAACTGAAAGAACCTCTTTGGAAAACAATTGGCAATATCTAGAAAACTTAAAATGTGGTCTGCAATCCTGCAAGTCTACTTTGAGGAATATTCCCTGGAGAAACTATTCCATGATGGCACCGGGAGACATATGAGGAAGCTCACTGTGGTGCAGTCCACATGCCCATCAGCAGGAGAGTGAGTGAGCCTGATGGTTTATTCATACAATGATGTGCTGCAAATGAATGGATAACACCTGACTGTGTCAACTGGCTCCTCTTTAAAACAGAATAATGAGTGAACAAAGCAAGTTGTGAAGTGATTAAATATTGTTGATTGCAAACCACTCCACTGCACACTGTTCTGTGTGCATGCGCCCTCCGGAAATATGCAGTCACGGTGAGAACAGGGCAGTGCATTACCACCTATGTGGGTTTCTCCATTGCCCTTCCTGGCTGACTGAGGGGTGAGAGCCAGCTGGACCTGCAGCTTTCTAACAGATTGGAGGCTATTCTTAGTTACTTTACTTCCAAACTCTTATCTGGAACCCCAAGAGTTTATGTGAAAGAGGAACCCTAGATTATGCAGATAGTGCAGATTTGGTACAGTGTTTCCTGAACGGAAGCAGAGGAGGGTATCTGAAAAGGACAGATGAGTGGAAGGAGGAAGAAGAAATAATGATTAGATCTAAGAGAGGGGAAAACTGCTTCAACGGAAAAGCTCTTGGCCCCATCTCCCTAGGCCCTGCCAAAGCCCTATCCCTGTGAAACAAACACATCACAGAATCCACAGCTCCCTAGTAAAGTAGCATTTTCCAAAGGGTGCCTCATAGAGTACTTGTTCTGTAGATGTTTAGAATCATGTGTCAGATTCTCTTGGAAAACACTGGGCTTAAAAAAGAATTAGCACAGCCCACCAGCACAGAACTTCTCAGAATTCTCAATGTTTATGTGTACTGGGAACCTCCAGGAGGGGGATGTAATAAACAGTTTCCTGAGCTTGTCTTATCATGGGGACCAAGTTTTTGGACCACTGCTCCAGGACACACTTTGGAAAATACCGAGTTAAGACAACATACCTGTAAGACTAATTTAATTTGTCAGCCATTAACATCTTAGTCTGAATTATAGTGTAATGGGTATAACTTGCTGTCTGTTCACCTAACAGAACACAAACCAGGTTAATTCTCTGAAAGCTGTTTATCATCACCACAATCTAGCATTTCCTTCTTCCCACAGGGCCAAATGTCCATGGAGTGCTCACTGTAGGGGCTCTGACAGGTGTGGCTGAAGTGGGGAGGAAGGCTGAGGAAGGAGCATAGAAATAATAATCCTTTAAAATGGGAATGGTGGTATAGAGCTCTCAGACAATGCCTTGTGCTCTGTGCCAAATACAAAAGTCTCAAAACACATCATATGGTGTCTGAGCTGAGAGGCTCAAACACAAACGTCTTAAAACATATCACAAATTCATAAATCTTTAACATTACTCAGATTACCTTCCTTCACCTGGTATAAAGACATTAAAGTTTTATTTAAACATTTTACTATGAAATCAAATATATGAATACATGTATATTTGTATCTGTATATAATCTGTATATATATAATATATATAAGCACACACACATGCAAAAAAAATGTACAAAACAGCTCTATAACCAACATCCAGATGGAGAATCAGAACATTACCAGTACCCCGACACCACACCTGCTTTCCATCTCTATCCTTCCTTTTATGGGAATGGTTTCCATGCTATTGTCTATTGTTGCACTGCTATATAACTTTCCCCAAACAATACAACTCCAAAGTCCATGGATTGGCCAGATATCTTGTGTATGGCTTCCACTGGTCAACACTGTATTTGTGAGGCTGCCCATGTTGCTCTGTATAGCAGCAGTTCACTGACTCCTCTTCTCTTGCTTTATTGGACTAAAAAAAACCTGACATACTACACATACCTTGTAAGGAGTTACACTATAGAGGAATACGTGGAAATATGTAATGGTCATCACTTCCCAAAAGCTCCTCCACAGCCCAGGTAATCATACTGATTGTTCAGCATGATTCCTTCCATTCCTCATCCTTGGAAGGAGTCACAAACTCAGATGTCTCCACAGCCAAAGAAGGACGTGAAATATGCCTTGATGATAGACAGGTGTTGGACTGAGAAGGCCTGGGGGATGAGAGCCCTGTTTACTCAGAGCTCCACAATGATCATGATACAAATTTACAGGCTGGATAGCACACTGACCATCATTTTCCAGATGAGCACTCTAGATCATGTATTATTTCAAAACCAGCTATTTGAAATATAATTTACATATAATGAAGTTCACCCCTTAAAAATATCCAATTAAAGGATTTTTAGTATACTTACAGACTTGTGCAACCTTCACCAAAATCTAATTTTGGAATATTTTCACCCCAAAAAGAAACCCTGTGCCCATTGATAGTCCCCATCCCCCATCCCCAACTTCCTGCCCTGGGAGACCAATAATCTACTAATCTGTGCTCACAGACTTACCTGTTCTAGACATTTCATATAAATAGAATCTTACAGCATGTAGTCTTTTATAAATGACTTTTCTATTTAGCATAATGTTTTTGAGGTTCATCTATGGTTTAGCATGGATCCATAATTCATACCTTTTCAATGCCAAGGAGTACTCCATTATATGGATATACCACATTTTGTTTATCCATTTATCAGTTAGTGGAATTTAGGTTGTTCCTACCTTTGGGCTATTATAAATGTTGCTATGAATATTGTATACAAATTCGTGTGTGTGTGTGTGTGTGTGTGTGTGTGTGTGTGTGTGTAGAGATCCCTATTCTCACTACTCTTGTGTAAATACCACACACAAAAGAAAAAAAGGGGCAGAATTGCTAGTAGTCTAAGATTGGAGAAACTGCTAAATTGTTATTCAAGTTGGCTGCACCATTTTACCTTCTACCAGCAACATCTGAGGGCTCGTTTCCCCATATCCTCTCCAGTACTTGCTACTGTCTGTGTTTTTGATTCTAGTTCCTGGTGGGTGTGAGGTAGTTTCTCATGTGATTTTGATTTGCATTTTCCTGATGATTAATGGTATTGAGCATCTTTTCAAGTGCTTATTTCATATATTTTCTCTGGAGAAGTATTTATTCATTCTTCTTTATGGCCAAAATATATTCCATGGTACAGACATACCACATTTTATTTATACTATACATTCATCAGTTAACAGACATTTGGGTTATGCTCACCTTTGGTTATTATGGATAATTTAAACATTCATATACAAGTTTTTGTGTGGACATATGTTTTCACTTCTTTTAGGTATATTCCTAGGTGTGGAATTGGTGGGTAATACAGAAACTCTTTATTTAATAATTTGAGTACCTTGGGATGCCTGGGTGGTACAGTCGGTTAAGTATACAACTCTTGGTTTCTGTTTGGCTCAATCTCATGATCTGAGGGTCATGAGATTGAGCCCCCTATTGGGCTCTGTGCTCAGTGTGGGATCTGCTTGAGATTCTCTTTCCCTCTCCCTCTGCCCCTTCCACTCATGCTCTCTCTCTCTAAGTCAATAAATCTTTAAATAAAGATAAATTGAGGGATGCCAGGGTGGTTCAGTGGTTGAGCGTCTGCCTTCGTTTCAAGGCGTGATCCCCAGGTCTCAGAATAGAGTCCCTCATCGGGCTCCCCTCAGGGAGCCTGCTTCTCCCTCTGCCTATGTCTCTGTGTGTCTCTCATAAATAAATAAATTAAAAAATATTTAAAAACAAAAAGATCATTTGAGTAACTACTAGACTGTTTTCCAAAGCAGCTGCACCATTTTACATTCCTACCAGTAGTGTTTGAGAGGTTTGATTTCTCCACACCCTCACAACTCTTGTAATTATCTAACTTTTTTTATTTCAGCCATCACAGCAAGCATGAAGTGGTAATGATTTGCATTTCCCTGATGAACAATGATGTCAAGCATCTTTTCATGTGCTTACTGATAATTTGCATATCTTCCTCAGAAAAATGTCTATTCAGATGCTTCTCAATTTTTAAATTGGGTTGTCTTTTATTTTTGATTTGTAAATATTGTGGCTACAAGTCCCTTACCAGATACATGATTTGTACATATTTTATCAATTCAATTCTGTGGGTTGTCTTTCACTTTTTAAAAAAGGATTTTATTCATTTATTTGAGAAAGAGCTAGAGAGAGAAAGAGAGCACAAGAGAGGTAGAGGAAGAGACTCTCCAAGGAGACTTCCGCTCAGCATAGAGCTTTGATGTGGGGCTCAATCCCATGACCCATGAGATCATGACCTGAGCCAAAACCAAGAATCAGATGCTCAACTGATTAAGCTACCCAGGTACCGGGATCCCTGGGTGGCGCAGCGGTTTGGCGCCTGTCTTTGGCCCAGGGCGCGATCCTGGAGACCCGGGATCGAATCCCACATCGGGCTCCCGGTGCATGGAGCCTGCTTCTCCCTCTGCCTGTGTCTCTGCCTCTCTCTCTCTCTCTCTCTCTCTCTGTGACTATCATAAAAAAAAAAAAAAAAGCTACCCAGGTACCCCATTTTTTCACTTTCTTTTTGTTATCCTTTGCAGCACAAAAGTTTTTTAAAACTTTTCGATGACATCAGTTTATCTTTCTCCTTTATTGCTTATGCTTCTGTTGTCATTTCTAAAAATCATTTACCAAATCCAAGGTTATGAAATTTCACTCCTGTATTTTCAATGTTTTATAGTTTTAGCTCTCACATTTACATATTTTATCTACTTTAAGTTAATTTTTGTATGTGGTATAAGTGTCCAATTTCATTCTTTTGTCTGTGGCTAGTCAGTTGTCCTAACATTGTTTGTTGAAAAGGCTATTTTTTTCTCCATTGAATTGCCTTGCTGCCTTTGTTGAAAATTAATTGACCACAAATGTAATGGCTTATTTCTGAACTCTCAATTTAATTTAGTTGCTCTATATATCTGACCTTTTGCTTATGGCACATTGTCTTGATTACTGCAGCAGGGTAGTATTTCTGATACTGGAAATGTGAGTTCCACAACTTTTTTTTCCCCAAGATTGTTTTAACTATTCTGAGTTCCTCCCATTTCCACATGAACTTTAGGATCCGTTTGTCAATTTCTGCAAAAAAGTAACCTTTTTTGATAGGGTTTGTGTTAAATTTGTACATTGCTTTGGAGAGTATTGCCATTTTAATAATATTAAGTCTTCTGGTCCATTAACATAAGATGTCTTTCACCTTATTTAGGTCTTCTTTAATTACTTTCAACAATGTTTTGTATTTTTCATTGTATAGGTCTTGGACTTCTTTTTTTAAGCTTATTTATAAATATTTTATTCTTTTTGATGCTATTGTACATGCAACTGTATTGATCTTGTACCATGCAACTTTGCTGGCTTAGTAGTTCCAGGATGTTTTTTTTAAGATTTTATTTATTTATTTATTTATTTATTTATTTATTTATTTATTTGAGAGAGAGGGAGAAATAGCAAGAGAGAGCATGAGCGGGGTCCACAGGGCAGAGGGTGAGGGATAAGCAGGCTCTCCGCTGAGCAGGGAGTCCAAACCCAGTACCCCAGGACTAAGACCTCAGCCTAAGGTAGATGCTTAACTGACTGAGCCACCCAAGACCCTGTTCCAAAAGTTTTTTGGTGAATTCCTTCATATTTTCTACATGAAAGATTGTGTCATCTGTGAATAACAATGGTTTTATTTATTTTTCTTTAATGTGGGTGCTCTTTGTTCCCTTCTTGCCTAATAGCCATGGCTAGAACCTCCAGTACAAAGCTAATACAAGTGGCAAAGCTGACATCTTTATCTTGCTCCTGGACCTTAGGAGAAAAGCATTCAGTTTTTTCCCATTAAGTATGATGTTAACTAAATTTTTTTACATATGCCCCTTATCGGTTGAGAAATTTCCCTTTAATTCTTATTTTTCTAGTGTTCTTTTTAATTATGAAAGGGTATGGGATTTTGTCACATGCACTCTTGTGTGTCTTTTGAGATAATCATGGGTTTTGTTGTTCTTTACAGATACGGTAAGTGATTTACTTTCTTTGTTCTTTACAGATACAGTAAGTGATTTACTCTACAGATACATTAAGTGATTTTTTGGATGTTAAGCCAAACTTGCATACTTAGGATAAATCTCACCTGGTCATATTGTATAATGCCTTTTACATGCTGCTGGATCCTGTTTGCTAGTATTTGATTGCAAATTTTGCATCTATACCCATAAAAGACATTGGTATATAGTTTTCTTATAATGTCTTTGATTTTGGTATAATAGTGATCTTATCCAATGAGTTGGGACATGTTCTCTCCTCTTCTATTTTCTGGAAGAACTTAAGCAAGATTGGTATTAATTCTTTAAATGTTTGGCAGAATTAATCAGTTAGGCCATCTTGGGCTGGGCTTTTCTTTGTGGGAAGTTTCAAAATTACCGATTCGATCTTTTTGCTTGTGATTGTTCTATTCAGATTATTGATTCCTCAGGAAAGACCCCGAATAGCCGGAGAATATCAAAAAAGAAAACCAGAGCCGGGGGCATCACAATGCCAGATTTCAGGTTGTCCTACAAAGCTGTGATCATCAAGACAGTGTGGTACTAGCACAAAAACAGACACATAGATCAAGGGAACAGAATAGAGAATCCAGAAGCAGACCCTCAACTTTATGGTCAACTAATATTTGACAAAGCAGGAAAGAGGATCCACTGGAAAAAAGACAGTCTCTTCAATAAATGGTGCTGGGAAAATAGGACATCCACATGAAGAAGAATGAAACTAGACCATTCTCTTAGACCAGACACAAAGATAAACTCAAAATGGATGAAAGATCTAAATATGAGACAAGATTCCATCAAAATCCTAGAGGAGAACACAGGCAACACTATTTTTGAACTTGGCCACAGCAACTTCTTGCAAGATACATCCATGAAGGCAAGAGAAACAAAAGCAAAAATGAACTATTGGGACTTCATCAAGATAAGAAGCTTCTGTACAGCAAAAGAAACAGTCAACAAAACTAAAAGACAACTTATAGAACAGGAGAAAACATTTGCAAATGACCTATCAGATAAAGAGCTAGTATCCAAGATCTATAAAGAACTTCTTACAATCGGAGAAGGACAAACATTATATGGTCTCATTCATTTTGGGAATATAAAAAATAGTGAAAGGTAATAAAGGGGGAAGGAGAACAAATGAGTGGGAAATATCAGAAAGGGAGACAGAACATGAAAGACTCCTAACTCTGGGAAACGAACTAGAGGTGGTCGAAGGGGAGGTAGGCGGGGGATGGGGGTGACTGGTTGACGGGCACTGAGGTGGGCACTTGACGGGATGAGCACTGGGTGTTATTCTTTATTTTGGCAAATTGAATATCAATAAAAAATAAATTTATAAAAAAAGAACTTCTTATACTCAACAGCAAGGAAACAAACAATCCAATCATGAAATGGGCAAAAGACAGGAACAGAAATCTCACAGAGGAAGACATAGACATGGCCAACAAGCACAGAGAAAATGCTCCGCATCACTTGCCATCAGGGAAATACACATCAAAACCACAATGAGATACCACCTCACGCCAGTGAGAATGGGGAAAATTAACAAGGCAGGAAACAACAAATGTTGGAGAGGATGTGGAGAAAGGGGAACCCTCTTACACTGTTGGTGGGAATGTGAACTGGTGCAGCCACTCTGGAAAACTGTGTGGAGGTTCCTCAAAGAGTTAAAAATAGATCTGCCCTATGACCCAGCAATTGCACTGCTGGGGATTTACCCCAAAGATACAAATGCAGTGAAACGCCGGGACACCTGCACCCCGATGTTTCTAGCAGCAATGTCCACAATAGCCAAACTGTGGAAGGAGCCTCGGTGTCCATTGAAAGATGAATCGATAAAGAAGATGTGGTCTCTGTATACAATGGAATATTACTCAGCCATTGGAAACGACAAATACCCACCATTTGCTTCAACGTGGATGGAACTGGAGGGTATTATGCTGAGTGAAATAAGTCAATCAGAGAAGGACAAACATTATATGGTCTCATTCATTTGGGAAATATAAAAATTAGTGAAAGGGAATAAAGGGAAAGGAGAGAAAATGAGTGAAAATATCAGTGAGGGTGATAAAACGTGAGGGACAGCTAACTCTGGGAAATGACAAGGGGTAGTGGAAAGGGAGGTGGGCGAGGGGTTGGGGTGACTGGATGATGGGCACTGAGGGGGGCACTTGGTGGGATGAGCACTGGGTATTATGCTATATGTTGGCAAATTGAACTCCAATAAAAAAAAAAAGATTATTGATTCCTGCCTCAGTTTTGGTTATTTCTGCCTCTTTGGAAATTTGCCCATTTCACCCAAGTTATCTAATGTGTTATACAATGTGTTATACAACTGTGCATGCATTGTTTATAGCATTCCCTTTGATTCATTTTAATTTGTGCAAGGTGGGTACTATACTTCCTCTCTTATTTCTAATTTTAATAATTTGAGTTCTCTCACTCTTTTTCCTTGGTCTGGTAGCTAAATATTTGTCAATTTTGTTGCAGATTATATATCACTTTATAATTGAATTCTTATCAGAAGACATAAAAAAAATGAGAGGTAATCTCTACAATGGGAGGCTAAAGAACATTAATGTAAATCTAAGCTTTTGCTGTCCCATTCTTCCTAAATGCTGATATGGTTGACCTCAAGTTTTTTCCATAATGCTGTTTACCATCTCTGCCTGTAGTGGTGGTCAGGTGGAGGTTGGGGATTGAGGAGCACTGCAGCAAACTGGCGGCTTGGTCATCTTAGCAGCAGTGGTCGGCCATAACCTGTGGGCACAGTTTATTTATGGCCATTTGGTCTGATGTCTTCACTCACCGATACTGTTTTTGCCGTGTTTCCAGCTCTTTACGTCTGTGCTGCTTGAGGATGTGAATTTGGTCATCGCAGGCCAACTTTGCTGTGAGGAAAGGACAGATGTGAGAAGAGCCATGGGAAGAAGGGGTAACAATGTTCAATATTCGGGTTTCCCTCACACAAACCCTGCCCCCATCTTTACATGCCTCAGAATATTGCCCTGTTCATATTGAGGACACTGGGGCTTGGGGAGGTTGAACAGCTTTGCCTTTGAACTTTGCTGAAGGTCACACAGCTAATTAGTGGAGTTTCAACACAAGATTAGGCACTCCCACTATAAAAGACAAATCCAGTTCCCCCTCTTTCTGCCTGTTCACTCAGCAAGCTGAGGGCCTTGTACTTTGGGGCCCTGAGAATCACATCCAGATACGTGAGCCAGGCTTGGTTCTCATCAGGCATTATGGAGGCAGGCCAATGATTCTCTACCTCTCTCCGGCAGGCATATAGTGTATACAGCAAGTTGCCTTATTTTGCTCACATGTAAAATGGAGATAATAATGCCTGTTTTTAGGGTCATAGTGGGGATTTAGTGAGCACTTCACATAGTGCTTGACAGTAAGTAGGAACAATAATTAACACGACTGTCCTTATAATCATGATGGACTTGTGCTGCCTCTTCCTCCCTCTTAGCCCAGATTCAAAGGCATCTTGGTTCTCATTTCAGAAGTGGGGCAAGTAGCTAAGGGCAGGGTCAATCTGCTCAGGGAATTTCAAGCAGGAGAAGCTGGTTCATGACTACCTTTTATACTGTTATTTAAGGTAGAGCCAGTGAACACAATTAGTGGGAGCCCAGATAGTAGGAAAAGGGGGTCTATAATAGCACTTCTCCAGCTCTCTGGTTCTGAAAATTTCCATTCCACCACAGTCTGATATTTTTTGTAAAACACAATAAAAATTAACTACTAGAAAAATGAAATAAAAAACAAACCAAGGACATTCAGAACACAAGGCCTGCTTTTATTATAAGATGCAACAATAATAGAATAATTCTTGCAAGTTGCTATAAGCATTGGTAAATGCCTACTCTCAGGCTGCAGTTGACTCATTGCAGACCAGCACCCAATAGTTCTTAGCCTGCACTCAGAGCTCCTTCTGGTAGAGGCAGCTCCAGTCCAGGGCTGGGAACTGGGGCCCTGAGAAGAAGATCAATGGGGCATCTCTTTATTCTACTGTGAGGATGGAAAGCCATCCAGTGGGGGCAGCCTGAACCCATGGAAGGCAGGATGAGTCACTGTAATGGTAGCTGTCACTAGCTGTAGGAGACATGGGTGTAGGCATTCAACATCCATCATCTCTATTCTATCTCAAAGAACCAGCCTATTTCTCAGGTACCTGGCTCTGAAAAATTGGGTCTCTTCACTTTCAGTGGTATGAATATGTCAGAACATGTGGAACTGTACATACCAAGTTTCAAAAGGCATCAGTTCCATTTCTCCTGGCCCTGAGGATATTGGACATTCCACCCTGGTGACCGATGGAACTTTTGGGAGCACAGCAGGTGACAAGACCTAGACTGAATGCCCCAAGGCTCAGGAGTGGGAGCCGGTTCCAGAACATGGATATGAGTGCCTTAATGAAGCTATATTTTCACACAGGTGCTCTGGATCCCTGGGGCCACAGTGATGGTCCTCTGACTATTGTGTTCACCCCAAGTGCCGTGGGAAGTATTAGATTGCAGAGGTTACCATGTCATTTGTGGGCTGGGCCCCTTCGTTTCCAGGTTGTCCCAAGGATTGCTTGTTATGCTATGTGGTGGATTAAAGATGGCCATACATTCTTTGACATTCTTTCCATTGAGAGGTGGGCTTTGAGTCTGGGTGGGCTTGGACCAATAGAATATGGTGGAATTCACCCTCCGTAAGTTTCTAGGCCCAGACAGGAAGAGACGGGCAGCTTCCACTTTCTATCTCTTGGAATACTTGCTCTTGGAGGCCAGCTGCTGCATAAGAAGTGCAATTATCCTGTGACTGCCAAGCTGTGGGAAGCCCAACTCCATAGAGAAGGCTCCAGGAATGAGAGATTCCATGTGGGGAGAGAGGGTAAGGAGCCCCAAGGCACTAGACATGTGAGAGAACCATCTTAGGAGTCAGCCTGCTAGTCCTTCCCCCTCTGCTGATGCTCCATGGCTCACAGATGACTGCCCGGCTGAGTCTTTCCCACATTTCTGACCCATAAGATTATGAACAAAATAAAATGGCTATTTAGAGCCACTAAGATTGTTTCACAGCAATCGATGGATAGCTTCTATGTGCCACTCCAGATCTAGCCTTCACCTTGTCCTGTCCCTGAAGGCCCTGATCTTATTCTTCATTGGAATGAACTGCATCATTGGGCTTCACATGGGGTTCAGCTGCTGGGGACCCTGACCAGAGAGAGAAGGGCATGGGAAAATGAGGAGAGGACATTTACTCCCCAGGTCCTCTCTTCATGCTTCCCCACGCTGTATATATCTCTACTGGTGGCTACAGCTACATCTATTGGAGCTCTGTCTCCAGGACACCCCCCTTCTGGGATTATTCTGGCATTCTTTCCCTCCCCGCACCCCGCCAGAACTAGCAGTGCTAATGGCCTGCACACTGGTGCGCTCCCCTGCATACTGGCCTACACCTTTCTAAATATCTGCATTTGAATGTGCCATATGTTTTTTGCCAGAAAAGGATTCAGGGTCTGTGGGAAAAAGGACTGCACAACCAAGAATCCTGGGTTGGAGGGGTATGAGGGAGACCTGGAGCTAGTTGTTTTTCTAATTCTAGAGAAAGAGAAGTACCCTGTCCACAACTATTCACATTTTGGCCACCACAAGACAGAGTGAATTTTGTGACTTTTTTTTTCCCTGTCAGATCGGGAGACAAAAATCCTCCTAGCTCCAGTCATTCAGCTCAGAAATGTTTTTGGAATTTGGTTTCTTAAATTTCATGTGAGAAACCACGGGGTGCAGCCTGAATACTGGGTAGAAAAGAAGTTTTTCCTGTTTTGTCTTGGTGTTCTTAGCTAAAAAATGGGGTTAGTAATCATTTCCATTTTACCTACCCCACTGAACCTCTGTGAAGAATGAATGATCTACTAGGATAGGAATGCACTGCCAACTAGGAAGTATTAAACATCTTACTGACAAAAGCATCTGTCTTCTTCCTCATTATTTTAGTGACTCACAGCTTTGAAGACTTCTTGTCCTGGGTTTAGAGTGTGAGCAAACTGAAGGACCATCATTCGGAGTCAGAATTTTGCCAAGGCATGGGTTTGACACTCACACACTAAGAGGCTAGCATGCAAGGGGGACTCATCCAGAGAGACAGTGGCTTTAGCTGACCTTTGCCATCCATTCTTCTCTCTGCTCCTCCATACTAGGCCAGCTGTCTGTCTCTTATGAGGAATAAGAAAGAAAGTGCCAGGTTGGGGTCTGCACATTGGAGGGTCTTGCTGAAGGGGGCAGATTTTAAGTTCTTTTCTCTTTAAGTGAAATGTAGGACTTCAGATTTAACAATTGGTGCCCATGACCACCAGGCATGACCATGGCCCCTCTAGGCTGTGCTTGGGGCACTCCTAGTCAACTTTTTCCCTTCCCAGTCCTGTGTGGGATACCCTGGAGCCTAAGCCCCGCTATGACCTCACAGAGAGAAGAAATGAAAATTCACCTGGACAACTGCCCATCTAGGGAGATATTCCACAGGTATTTGCTGTTAGGTGCCCTCTGACAAAAAGGGAATCATAAGCCTGCCCCTGAAGGACTGCAGCACAGAAGGATGACAGCTGAGCATGTGGCTGGGGGCCTCTCACTCCGCCCTCTGAGTGTGGGACTTATTAGTACCCTTAGGAACATCATACCACCTACAAGCGCATCGAGGCACAGAGCAGCAGTGTTATTATTCCCAAGAATACAGTTCTTTGAGGAAGGAGGGCCTGCAAACCCCTTGGGTTCCTGAGAAGCTCAGGGAGTGGAAGGAGCTTGAAATACTCACCACGTCCATCTCTCAGGACAATCTCGCCCTCACCAGTGATCCAGCGGTAGCAAGGGAACTCGATGTAATCTCCACAGGGCGTCTTCAGCGTGATATACTTTAGGTACCAGTCATCATGGAGCCAATACTTACGCTTCTCGATTTTGACCAGCTGGATATCGCCCAGTTCTTCATCTACGGTCACATCATAAGAATCAACCTGAGATAAAAAAAAAAGGGGGCAAATCAGATTGTCTGGAGGGGGGATGGTTCCTGAGCCTCTGCATCACCCCTTAGTTTATTTAGCCAAGATGTTTGCAGAATGCCTGCCCTCGGCAAGGCTCTGTGCTGTACCTAGGAGACAGGTGGACAAGTCCTGGGCTCTGCCTTTATGGAGATGGAGGTCTAATGAGTAAGAGATGGATAGTGCTGCTCAGAGAGGGACATCCTGCTGTCTGCACATGATTCAGGCTGGAGGAGAGGAGACTCCAGGACGGGATGCCCTCTGGTAGGCTGTGCTTGGTGAGGGTCCTCTTCAGATGCCCCTGCTCATGATGAGGGCAGGGGAGCTGCTGGCCTTTCCACCCTACAGGCTGGAGGGGCAAACTGGCCTTTGCATTCTGGGTAGCCCTTTCCATCTTGCAAAGGGCTTGCTGCTGATAGCTATAGATCCTCACAATGATGTGAGGGTGGGGGGCAGTCATGACTGTGTCACAGATGAAGATATTGAGGCTTACTAAGTCCCATTTCAGCTATTTCTTTGCAGAGATGGAATTTTAATTCAGACCATTCCAGCACAGCTGCTCCATGTCTCTCTTATTCTCTGGGGAGCAGATAACTGAGTGAAATGGGGAGGCTCAGACGCAAGTGAAATTGCATAGATATTTGTCATCCTAGGGCAGGTGCTGTTCACTGAGCCACAGCAAGGTCAAGAAAATCAGATAAGCAGTTCCCACTACATCTGTGGCACAGTGGTGGGTTGAGGCTGGTCTTGCTGCTAAAAGGTGCCACTGCAGGCCATGCGCAGACTGCCCACCAGGTCTCTGGCACTGAGCTGCTCAGTGCCTCAGTGCTCCAGGCTGCCAGGCTCCTGACTCTAGGAGATGGGCAGGCATGGTGGGGTGCTGGGCAGCTCTTCCATGGCTTTGGGGTGATCTGTGTGTCTGCAGCTCTTGATGGCAGACAGAAAGAAAGGAGAGCTTGAGCACTGTACTGGGTGTTCTATACACCAGCAGGTTTGGGGGGCCCTGGCCTCAGTGCTCCCCCAAGGTACCTTTCTTTTAAAAAGATTTTATTTATTTATTCATGAGAGACAGAGAGAGAGAGAGAAAGAGAGAGAGAGAGAGAGAGAGAGACAGAGAGACAGAGACAGAGACAAAGACAGAGACACAGGCAGAGGGAGAAGCAGGCTCCATGTACTGAGCCTGATGTGGGACACAATCTCGGGTCTCCAGGATCATGCCCTGGGCTAAAGGCGGCGCTAAACCACTGAGCCACGCGGACTGCCCCTCAAGGTACTTTCTAAGCCAGATTTCACCAACCCTTGAACTTCTTCCTTGATGGCAGAACCTAGAGGAACACTATCAGCATGATAGTGAAGTAAATGGAGGGGAGGGGTGTTCATTCTGCGTGTGATCCCATATGTCTCTATTTCCAGCCTTCTCTCACCAAGCTTCCAGAGGAGCCCCAGGGAGGACTTCCTAAGACGAATGGGAAGTTGGGTATTTTCAGCAAACCTCTTGGCTCAGAGCACAGTGCAGCTCGCATGTTGTGGTTACTGAAGACGCCAGACACTTGTGGTTAGAAAGAGGAAGCCTCCTCCCTGTGCCCTGTGGTCTGAGCCTGGGTCCTCATAGAGTTTCTGAGGACCAAGGAGCCAGGCCTCTGTGCTGAGATGACACTTCTTGGTCCCTAACAGGTGTGCAGGCACATCTGTGCTGCCAGAATGCAGAATCCTGCAGGGTGAAAGAACTATTTTACCCCACAGTGTGTCCTGTGGGAGAGCAGAATCCACAGGTGAGGTCTCAGAGAGCACTGACCCCCAGGCCTGTGGGACCTCAGCTGGGGAGCCTGTCTGTACTGCAGGGTGCTGATGCCTGGGAAGAAGCCAGCAGGTCCCAGGATGCAGGGGCGGGAGAGGAGTCCCAGGGTGAGGGGTTGAATGACCTGAGAAGCTGGGAGGAAAAGAAGAAAGGAAGGACACAGCTCTTGTGGGATGGCTTCTGGGGTTGGGAGAGAATGGAGACCCCCTGAGCTGAGGCAACAGCAGGCCATGTCCATTTGGAGAAGGAGAATAGGCACTGGACATTTGCAGGGCCTCTCCCCACTCCAGACTCCACCTGCCAGCCAGGCAGATGGGCAGAGACCTCAGCTCTCCCATGGGGCCACGACAGAGAATCCAACCAAGGACTGGGGGTGGCAGTATGGGGCAGAGAGCAAGGTGAGCCATGCAACAGGGCATCTCAGCCAGCCTCATTCTGAAGTCATACTGCAGATCCAAAGTGACTGGTCATGGGCCTCAGCAAATTGCTTTACTCCCTGAAGCTCTGTTTCTTCAACTAATGAGGGGAAAGAATGCCTAGCTTGCTGGACCATTGAGAAATCCAAGTGATATGATATCTAAGTAGGCTTCTTTCTCCAAGGCCACAGGTAACCAGCTGCTGTGTGCATCAGAATCAACAGGTCCTTCTTCCT
Source organism: Vulpes lagopus (assembly GCF_018345385.1). Lineage (NCBI taxonomy): Eukaryota > Metazoa > Chordata > Mammalia > Carnivora > Canidae > Vulpes > Vulpes lagopus. The sequence continues at coordinate 39,087,857 of NC_054825.1, read as the reverse complement.
GGACTCCTGAGGTCACTGCCTATGAACAGCCATGAGCTAGTATGGACCTCTGTGCTGTGATCCATCCCTGACTACACACAGCAAATTGAGTAGCCAGAAGTAGATGTGGGAGGAAGAAATTGAGCCTGTGAGCTCAAACCTCTTGGCTCAAAATCTGGAGAGAATTCCTGAGAGTGGAGAAGGGGCCATGTGCATTTTTGTTGCTGGCAGTGCAGGCAGGCAAAGGGAAGTTAGCATGTGGTAAGGCCTGGGCCTGGACAGCTGCTCCAGGGAAGTGGCTTTCCTGTGGCTCCAAGGAGCTAGGTGGGTTGACAGTGTCTGTGGTTTTGATGCCAGGGTAAGTGATGAGAGGACAGCCATTCTAAAGTAAAAAGTGCCTTGAGTGTGGACACTGTCTTGGGAAAGGTGAGTCCAGGACCTTGTAATAAAAAGGGAAGGGAGTTGGGACCAAAGAAGACTCTGCAGGACTGGGTGATTCTCAGATGGAGGGCTAGGTGTCCAGCTGGCAGTGGTAACTGACCAGGAAGAAATGCAGCAGCTTCTCTGAGGACAGTGGGGTCTCCATTCAGCATACCTGTGATGCAGTCACAGCAGAATGGAACTCTTCAGGTCCCCTTCCCCCACCACCCCCATAGATGCCTGGCAGAGGGCCCTGGAGTTTCACCTAGAATGAACAGGCCAGACAGACTAACAGGGACTCAACATGCCATCTAATGGGGTCTTTGGCAGGGGGAGAGTGACAGGCCTGTCTGTCTGGCTTGTATCTGGCTGGTCCTGGCTTCAGACCTGGTACTATAGGAGGTAAACCAGGGCCAGAGGAATTCAGTCTCACCCAACTCAGAAAGTCTTAGGGACAAAGTCTAGTCTGTGGCTCTGGCACCTAAGGGAGCCACTATTGGGGAGTCATAGAGGAGAGAGTAAGGCCTCCAGGAAGATCTCAGGGCTCTGTACATCAGACAGCAAAGTCAGGTCTTAGGAACTGCGAGATGTCTCTTCCTGTCTCTTCTCTGTAGGCCAGTACACTGGGCGAATGCTGTGTCTATCATCTGTTTGCCATGAAATGTCGAATTCTCATGTCCATTCTGTACACTGTATGCTATCAACAGTGGATTACCCATAACAGGCCCTCAATAAATATGGTATATGAACATGGCCAAGAAAATGATTATCTCATTTTACAGATGGAAACTAAGGTAGCTACCATGCTAGTAACTGGTGGCTCTGCATTTAGAATCCATATCTGTGGATGGCCAAGCCCAAGTTCCTCCCACTGTTCCCCTGATCATATCATGTGTAAAGCCCTGGACTGGGAGACACCTGACCTTGCTTTTAGCCCTGGTTCAACCTCTTGATATAAAGTATGAAGGGCCAACATGGAGTGGAGTGGAAGGATATGGTAAAGTCTAACAGACGGCATTTGTGGCAGCTCTTGGGGGGTGAGGTGAATGGGGAGGGGAAGAGATGGGCAAGGCATTTCGATGTAGGGAACTGAGAGAGCAAGACCCCTGAGGTGGGGAATGCATGTGTAGAAGGAGGAGGTTAGAGCTTAGAGTTCCTTGGGTTAGAGGTAGCAGGTGCAATGGTCAGATGCTGGAGAGGGATGCACAGGCAGGGAAACATGCAATTCCTCAGTCTCATCTCACAGAAGGGCCAGTTTTCTAGTTTTACTCATTGCTTTCAACTCTTTATTACATATATGGTTTTAAGGCTTTTGAATATTTCATCAATGTGTTAGCTGGTCACTTTTCATTTGATCTTTATATCAGCATTTTTAGAAAGGTTTCTTTGTTTCCGTCCCAGATCCCTGCTGTTGCTGGGACAGGGAGAGGGATCTCTCTGCTGGAGCAAGGACAGAGCAGAGTCCTGAGGCCCAGCCTGGGATGCTCATATTGATGGAGGTTAAGGGGCTGGGCAAGGAAATGAGGAGGTTATGGAGCAGGGAAGAGGGAACTAGGGGACACTGGAAAACAGAGCAAGAGGGAGAAAATGGAGCAGAAAAGAAGAGAGAAATGGGGGACATTGGGTGGTGATGGGAACTAGGGGGACAGGAAGGAAGAAAAGGAGAAACAGGAGCCAGAATGTAGGGAAGAGAGGATAGAGAGGGAAGACTAGGGGATAGAGATTGAAGCTTACAGGGAAATGTTTATTTTTCATTAATATATTATTACTGAGGAGGTATTCTAGAGTATTCACTTCATAGGGAGATTAATAAGATTAACATACCCTGAATATACTTGAGAAGTATATATAGTTGTAAGACTTGTCTACACTCACTGAATACATTTAAGGACAATATACTAAACACTTCTGTATTGTCCCTAGCTTTCCTAAAAGTGCTGTCTTGGAATGAAAATGGATCAAGTAATATTTCCCAGAGAACTTCAGATCTGTAAAAGTTGTCCCATTTGACTTGAACTGCTTTCAACTGACAGAAGTTAGGAGACAAATCAATTTGGCCAGACTTGGGCCAGTCTCTGGGCTGTGTGGGTTCATGGTATGGGCTTTCCCAAGCAGGCAGTAGGGAAGCCACTGAGGGTGTGACCGTTCACAGGAGAATCTCACCTTTGAAGGGCTTCAATTCCCAGTCCTGACCCGAATCAGTATGTGGAACTCTGATGAGAATAACTAGGAATCTGTAACTCAATTTATGGAGAAGAAATCAGTTCTATCATTTGATTGAATTGTGCCCAGAGGAATGTGCATGTTGACCTGCCAAAGACCTAGGGATGACTGGACAGGCTGCCTGGTAACAGCCTTTATTGTTGTGACTGTGACTGTTGTTGACCATAATGATTAGAACCCTTTCCCAAGTAAGAGGGGATGGCCAGTTCTTCTCAGCAAATATTTCCTCTTCTAAGGTTTCTTTTTCACCTTTACCCAACAGGAACAGACTGTCCTTAAAGAGACAGCAGCTGGAGAATGAGGAAGTAGCTCTGGGCTGTGCAAGACAAAGTGTGGAGTAGCTTTGCATCAACAGGAACTTTCTCAAAAGTGGATTTTTTTTTTTCAGAGTCTTTAGGAACTAACCAATTCCCCTGCAGCCCAGCGGCTCTCCTGACTTGCCCTCTCCCACCTCAATGGAAATGTGACATGCAAACCTCTCCTGAAATTTGCTTCTGGGACTTTCACTGAGATGTTTTGTCACAGTGTCATTTGAATGAATTCTCAAGGTGGGGAAGTAATGAACAGAACAGTGCTTTTACCCCTCCTCTAATGATCCTGTTACTGTCACACTACAGTGTCTCCTCCTGGTAGAGGCCACATGTGGGGTGCCCTGTCCTATACAGCATGAGCACACAGATGTGTGTGTGTGTGTGTGTGTGTGTGTGCGTGTGTGTGTGTGTGTAAAGGAAAATGGGGCCCATTGCAGTCCCCTTATTAAGGGGAAATAATCTGTATCCTATCCTCCTTCCTGAGATGTTGGGGGAACCATGAATGAATGGAATTAAATGAAAGTCCTACAGAAATGGCAGAAGGTGTCATCTTCCCAGATGGATGTCTTATTGGCCTTCCTGCACCACGGTCTCTGGGCCAGTTCCCTAATGGGCACACCAAACAACAGACCATTGTTTTTATACTTAACACCTCACTCTTCCTCAAGTGAGCTTGGACCAGGCTAACGTCCTGAACTTGGCTAAGTGCCAAGTCCTCTAATAACAAGGTTTTGAAGCTCCTGGGGATGAATCAAGCCCACTTTGAGTTTGAATTTGGGAAAAGCAGTAGACTATTATTTACTTACTGCAGCCTCTACAGACTTAAAACCTAATTCATGAATTTTATCCAAGAAATATTCAGTTGAACCAAATGAAATTCCCAGTTTTGCTTATCAAAAATTGTCAACTATGAGCAATTTTGACATATGGTTCAACCTAACAATCAACTAAGGGGTGAAAAGACCACTTTGTAAAGTCTGAATCTTTTTGGTCCAGTTCAGGAGCTGGGGGGCAATGGAAGTGTGTTGGGCATGCAGTGTGTTGAGACTGTCACAATAATCATACAAGGAACATTTCCTATGCACTTGGCAGTGGACTGGGCAAGTCATTAAAAGCTCAGTAAGGATCATGACCTGCCATGCTCACAGAGAAAGCCACAGGGCTGGAATTCATGCCCAGATCAGCATCAGGAGTTCACTTCTAAATGGGGCCACCTGTACGTGACACCACAGAGTAGAGGTACAGTAAATACTGGCTCTTTTTTGCTCTCTGGATTCCCACAGCTCCAGGATATCTAGTAAGAAGGGGAGAGGAGAAGCCCTCCTTCCTCTTCTTGATCCACTGTGCCCTCATGTCTGGGGTGGAAGTGTTCCCTAGTGTATACCCTGCTGGGAGACAGACAATCTCCAGGCTTTGCAAAAGGCTTTTTGCTTGAGTTCTCTTGTTCTTCCCTCTAAATTCCTTTGGCGACCTGTCCTGAGAATGTGCGCTATACAGGTGTGAAGACATCTGTTAACTTCACTCTGGGCCAGTAGCTGGGCTTAGGCTCAACCAGATTCCTGGACCAGCCTGAAATCATCCTTTCCATTTTACATTTGAGGGAATGGAGTCCCAGTGAGGGGACAGAGTGTGCTAGCAGTCAGGCCCAGATTCAACCCAGAGCTCTGAACTCCCAGACTTGTGCTTTCTTTCTCCCCACAGCTTGAGGCTGCTTCGAGGTGCCATCTGGCTTCACAGTAGGGCAAGGACCTGCACGCCCCCACACCCCACCCCACGACCCACATGTGGAAGGGGCCCTACAAAATGGGGCACAAGTAGCGCTGCCCACAGCCCTTGCCCAACGAGGAACCTTTCAGAGCCTTCGGGTCCCAGCTGCGAAACGGTAAGCGGACCTCGGGGCTTCTCCTGCTCCCCGGGCAGAAGCGCGGCGCCCTGCAGGGTCTCACCCTGCAAGCCTCCCGCCCCTGCACTTGGGTCCCAGGCGCCCCGACGGAGTCCTGGACACTCCCCTAGCCCAGTCCCTACCACCTCAACAGGTCCCGGGCGCCCCCGCCCCGACTCGGTCTGGGTCGCCCCGACGGGACCCTGGGGGTGCCCAGCCCGGTCCTAGCCCCGCGCCCTCACCGCGCCGCGCTCAAAGTCGTTGTAGAAGGGCTTGTCCAGCAGGTGCTTCTCGCTGCAGCCGGCGGAGCCCACCAGGCTGAGGTAGATGTAGTCGTCGGTGCCAGCGAACCACTGGCTGCCGGTGGCCACGGTGACCGTGTAGGAGGGCATGGCGGGGGGCTGCGAGCTCCACGAGCCTGGCACGGCGGGTTCGCGCGCGTCCGCAGGTCGCGGCACCAGGGCCGCAGCCTCCCGCCCCGCCCCGCCCCCAGCCCCAGCCCCAGCCCCAGCCGCAGCCCCAGCCCCAGCCCCAGGCCCGCTCCCGCCCCGCCCCCCGCCCCGCCCCAGTCCCGCCCCGCCCCCAGCTCCAGCCTCGCCCCCACCCGCCTCCAGCCCCAGCCCCGCCCCCGCCCCAGCCCCGCCCCGCCCCGCCCCCGCCCCGCCCCCCGCCCCCAGCTCCAGCCCCAGCTCCAGCCCCCGCCCCCCGCCCCCGTCCCCAGCTCCAGCCCCCGCCCCCCGCCCCCGCCCGCCCCCCCGCCCCGCCCCCGTCCCCAGCTCCAGCCCCCGCCCCCCGCCAGCCCCCGCCCCAGCCCCGCCCCCCCCCGCCCCCCGCCCCGCGCCGCCCCCCGCCCCGCCCCCAGCTCCAGCCCCGCCCCCACCCGTCCAGCCCCCAGCCCCCGCCCCCCGCCCCCGCCCGCCCCCCCGCCCCGCCCCCGTCCCCAGCTCCAGCCCCCGCCCCCCGCCAGCCCCCGCCCCGCCCCGCCCCCGCCCCGCCCCCGCCCCCCGCGCCCGCCCCCCCGCCCCGCCCCCAGCTCCAGCCCCGCCCCCACCGTCTCCAGCCCCCGCCCCCAGCCCCGCCCCCAGCCCCGCCCCCTCCCCAGTCCGCCCCGCCCGCCCCCGCCCGCCCCGACGCTCAGGCTGCTCGCGACCCGCGGCGGGCAGGCGAGGGCTCGCGCGGGTCCGCTCTCGCGGCTTTCACTTGGTGTCTGTTTTAGGCGTCTTGGGGCTGGGACCACCTAAGCTGCCATCCCCTTACCGAGCGTCCGTTCACTGTCTCGCTCCGCGCCTAGGCATTGTTCCCGCTCTCCACCTTCCTTCTGCCTCTGCTCGCCTCGGCGCCGGGCTCCGAGAAGGCGGAGGGTTGGGCTCCCGGGGACCTCCAGAAGGGAGGCGTAGTCCCTACACTCACAAGTTCCCGGTGTGACCGGGGACCGCCCATGCCACGGTCTCTTAGACCAGCGGTGCTCTGGGAGTTTGCAGGGAAAGGGGAGACTCACCTGGGGATTCCGGGAAGACTCCCCGGAGGAAGCCACACCAGAGCCGACGCGGAGAGTGGTCTCTGCAGGCCAGAGACTTCGGTGAGCTCCGGCTTCACCCAAAGGCTTGGCTGAATGTCACTCTCGGCAGGGTGCGAGTGGGCACCGAAGGGAGCAGACGCCAGGCGCCCTCAGGACAAGACCTCCTCCGAGTAGAGCCGGGAGCAGGGCAGCCAGAGGGGGCCGCGGCAGCAGAACACAAATCTGAACACTTAGGGGTTGTCCGGAGAGGCCTGCGGGCTTGGGCAGGGGGGGGGGCGGGGTGGCCGAAGAGACTTGGGGCGGGAGACGCCTATGGTGGGGAAGGACTTAGGCTTGCTTGGGGATGGCTCCTGGGGGCGGGGGACCACTGACTGAAGTTCTGGGAAAGAAGATGTGGTGGACTCCACAGCAAACATGTTCCAGGAATTAGGACCGGGGCCTGGGGAGCGCGCTGCCTGGCGGAGTCATCGGTCAGCTTTCTAATTTTCAGGCTGAACCCTGAAAGGGCTGTCAGTAGAAGATGCTGCTCCCTAGAAGGAAGCTTCCATGGGTGGTCAGCGTTCCCACTGCTGCGACAGGATTTTATAAGTCTTCTGTATTGGCCTGCGCCCCCCACACTTCATTCCCACTTACTAGGCTCAGGCTCACAGCCCTTCCCCTCCCCAGCGCCAGCTGAAGAACTGGTACACATTCAGTAATGAGCTGAACTAAATTAAAATACAAGTTCATTGCATGTGTGTTTGGGAGGTGGGTGTGTCAAGTCCCCGGCCTGGCCTTCTTGTACACTCACTGTTGGGGAGGAGCAGAGGCAGGCCTGAGGCAGGCTCCCTATTTCTGGGAACCCGGGCTCCACCTGGTGGCAAATCCCGCTTCCTTCTCTGCCTGGCAGGACCAACCACTGAGCAGTGAGTACCTGCCAGTCCACTTTGGGCAAGTGGGAGATAAGGGCAGATTTCAATGGGACTAGCCTTATTCATGGAAAGACAGGCACTGAAGGGATTCTCTGGGAGTCGAGACATGAAAGAATGGGCACAGCTGAGATGCACAGGTGAAGCTAACACAAAATTGGGACCCAACCCCTGCCAGGCCAAGAGACAGGCTTCAGGAGCCCCTGCGGGTGGTGTGAAGAATGGCTATGGAGTTGCACTTGACATCTAGGAATGAAATGACTATTGTTTTTCTTTAAAAAGTACATATAACATTTTTTTTGGATAAAAGTAATAAATTATTGTAGAAATTAAAGAAAAGTTTGATATAGAAACAAAATTCGTGGATAGAAAAGTAGTAAATATTTATTATTAGACATTTTTACACCATCAGGACCACACCATAGTGTGTAATTTGTCAGATTTGCATTTTCCTTAGTATTATAACATGCATTTTCCTACATAATTTTACCTTCAAAATATTTTGACAACTGCATAATATTCAGTTATATGGGTATACCACTATTTCTTTTCATTAGTCCGCTATTATTGGGCCTTTAGCTTTCTTTCCCTCATTTATTGCTGTAGTACATATGTGGTGCTTAAAACATTTAAAAAAGTTTTTCTAAGTCTTCTGAACCAGGAACATGGGACATCTTTCGATTCATTTAGATCTTCTCTAATTTATTTCAATAATGTTTTGTAGTTTTCAGTGCATTTTTTGTTATTAAATTTATTCCTGAATATTTTACCTTTTTTTTGAAGGAAAGCTATTTATTTATTTTTATGCCTCCCTCTCCTCAGCTTTATTACAGTATAACTGACAAATAAAATTGTATATATTTAATGTGCACAATGTGAGGTTTTGAAAAATGGATACACTGTGACATGATTACTGCAATCATCCATCATCTTACATGATTTCCTTTTTTTATTTTTCTTTCTTTTTTTTGTGTGTGTGATGAGAACACTTAAGATCTATTAGCAAATTTCAACTATACAGTATAATGTTATGGACTACAGTCACCATGCTGTACATTAGATATCCAGAACTTATTTATCTTATAACTGGAAGTTTGTACCCCTTGACCAACATCTCTACATCCCTGATCCTGGTGACCACTGCTCTACTCTTTGGTTCTGAGTTCAACTTTTTAAGATTCTACATGTGAGATCATATAGTATTTGCTTTCTTAGCATGATGTCTTCCTGGGTCATCCATGTTGCATCCATGTTGCAAATGCTACAACATTTTATGGATGCATAGTATTCCATTGTATATAGATGCACATTTTCCTCATACATTCATCCATCGATGGGCACTTAGGTCGTTTCCATATCTTAGCCATTGTGAATAATGCTGCAATAAACATGGGCATGCAGATACCTCTTTGAGACCCTCGTTTCATTTCCTTTGGATCTATACCCAAAAGTGGGATTGCTGGATCATATGGTAGTTCTATTTTTAATTTTTTGAGGAAACCCCATACTGTTTTCCATAGTTACTGCACCAATTTACATTCGCATCAACAGTGCACAAAGGTTCCCTTTTCTTCACACTGTAGCCAACACTTGTTACCTCTTGTCTTTCTGATAATAGCCATCCTGACAGTGTGAGGTTATCTCATTGTAGTTTTGATTTGCATTTATCTGATTAATAATGTTGAGTACCTTTTCATGCACCTGGTGGCCATTTGTATGTCTTTGAAAATATGTTTATTCAAGTCACTTGCCCAGTTTTGATTCGGTTTTTTGTTTCTTTGCGATTCAGTTGTAGGAGTTCCTTATATATTTTGGAGATTAAATTCTTATTAGATGTATGGTTTGCAAATATTTTCTCCCATTGAATGGTTGTTTTTTTTTTCATTTTGTTCATTGCTTCCTTTGCTATGCAAAAGAGTTTCAGTTTGATGTAGTCTCATTTATTTATTTTTGCTTTTACTTCCCTGTGCTTTTGGTGTCATATCCAAATATAATTGCCAAGGCCAATGTCAAAGAGCTTTTTCCCTATGTTTTCTTGTAGGAGTGTTACCATTTCAGGCTTTATGTTTAAGCCTTTAATCCATCTTGAGTTGATTTTATATATGGTGTAAGATAAGGGCTCAGTTTCATTCATTTGCCTGTGAATATCCAGTTTTCCCAACATCATTTATTGAAGAGCCTATTCTTTCCCCATTGTATACCCTTGGCACACTTGTTATAGTTTAGTTGACCATATTTATGGGTTTCTTTCTAGACTCTATTCTGTTCAGTTGGTCTATGCATCTGTTGCTGTCCTTTGATTATTTTTTTTTTTTTGACTCTACTCACCAATACAGTGAAGTCTGTTTCCTCTGTAGTGCAGGAGGTTCTTCTGTCACTCCTCAGAATGCCACCTTGGGCACATGCATTCCCCAAGGGGGCATGACAAGGTTTTCAGCTGTTCTCTCTTTGCCTCTTTCTCTGTCTGCTTTTCTGACTCTTGGTACCACATCCTACTATTAGCCTTCACTAATTGCTGGCTGATTGCTGTTGTTTTTGACAATGCCCTGGGATATAAATTGCTTTATAGTCAGATCCAAATAAATCTGGACCTTTTATAGCAGTAGTCTTTCAAAACTGTCTTTGAAGTTTGTTTTAGCCTAGGAAGGTTTTTTGGCAGTTTCCTTTCTTGGTTTCTATTGCATACCTCCAGTTGGTTTATACCTTGGATTGTTGCTCTCATTAAGCGCCATTCTCTTCTTAATTGCTTGCCACCAAAAATCTCCACTGTTTTTGATAGCACTCTTAGGTTGAACCTCCCCATGCTCTCTTCCAAATAAAGTCAGTCCTCTTAGGGGGACCTATGGAGCTCTTTTCTTATGGCCTGCCTCTTTCTCTGGGCAGGTCCACCATGCCACTGCTCTGGAGGCGGGTTGGAAACAGTGACATACTTCTTTCAGATGACTTTCCTTCTTTATGAGTGGGGTAATGAATGGAGCAATAGTCCCCAATAGTTTTTCTGCTTCTCATGGCATGGAAACTTCTCTTTTGGCATGGCATTCCCACATTATGGGTGACCTGGGGTGAGGGCATTCATACCAAAGTATTCTTGGCTTGCTGTGCCTCATGCTGTGTTTCAACTACTATGCTCTTTCTTGAACTCTACTTCTTATCTCCTTGAAGTCTTGGCATGTTTCCTTCCCTTGTCTGGAGTACTCTTACCTTCTTTCTCTGTCTCCTGATTTCATCCTCCGAGAAACTACACCAGTGTTGCTTCTTCCATGGAGCCTTCCTTGGCAGAGTTAGTTGCGCTTCTTCTGAGCTCCTACAACTTTTGCTCATACTTATATTTTTGCACATTGCCCCTCTGTCCCATGAGTACTTGCTTCTGTCTCTTATTTCCCCCAACATATTCTGGAGTACATGAGGGCAGGGACTGTCTCCTGCATGATGTCAGGCACAGAGAAGCTGTGAGTAGATCCTAGGTAGGTTGAGTTACTGGAGAGGTAGGAAAGGCTGGTTTTTGTGGCAGGCAAAGCAGACAGGGACCCTGAGCCTAAGCTCAAGAGAGCAGCTCTGACTTCCCTTCTAGCTGGTCTCATGATTCCCTTGTGGCATGTCTACAGGAAGCCCTTTTGAGCCATGGCATTAGTAACTGCTTCAAGGCAAGGGTGCCCCTCCAGCAGGACAACATGGTCCTGGTGCCATGGATGGCCAGGGAAATGACTGGTGACAGATCCTTTTGAGTAGTCATTTTCCTCTGGAGGGTGTTTTGTAGACCCACACCTTTTCTCCTCATTAAACATTTTAAATGGAAGTACAGCTGACATACAGTATGATATTAGTTTCAGGTATACAATATAGTGATTTGATATTTATATACATTATGAAATGCTCACGACCATAAGTACAGTTACAATTTGTCACCTGGACCACATCTTCTTTTGGTGACCTCCAAACATAGCTAATCAGAATTAAGCACTGACTATCACTGAGCACTTAAAAGAAATGTTCATTCACCAGGCATTAAGAAAAGGAAAGAAAAAAAAATTGCCCCAAATCCTATCTCCCCACCCTGCCTTTGGACAGATGACCTCATAGTCCTTGAGCACTTCCCCTCAGGTGGATGTCAGGTGGAGGAGCAGGTGACATCCTCCCAGCCCCATTGTTTGTTTGTTTGCCATTTTTCCTTTCCCAGGAAGAATAAGAAGAATAAGACTAAGTTGTAAAGAGTGCACTTTGTAAGGATCTTGCTGAAAGAATAATGATGAAAGCCTGTTGCACCTTCAGTCTATGGCCAGAGCTCAGACATTTTTGAATGAATACCTCACCTCTCTCCACTTTCTCCCACTTTGTGCATTTCAGAACAAGACCAGGCTTTTGCTGGTCCATCCCTCTCCCATCCCACAAGGCTGGTATATAAGAAGTAGGTCAGGGCACTCCATACTACCTTACCTTGTTTTATACTCTCCTAAGGCCCAGAAAGGTTTACCATCTGCAGTCCAATTCAACTTTTTACTTAGGAAGACAAAGCTAATGATCATTCTTCTCTTTGGTACTTTACCACTGAGTACAGAGGTACTTTTCTTTTTTAAGATTTTATCCATTTATTCATGAGAGACACACACACACAGAGAGGGGCAAGACACAGGCAGAGGGAGAAGCAGGCTCTTTGCAGGGAGCCCGACGTGGGACTCGATCCCAGGTCTCCAGGATCAGGCCCACTGTGCTTTACGTGATAGCTTTGAGAGATGCAGAAGAGGTGTTAATGGTTGCTCTCAGCTGACAGTTGGGAAAGAGAAGCTCAGAACGGTGAAGTGACTTACCTGGTAAGTCTGTTTCTTAACGTGGCCACAGTGGCTCTTGTTTACCTTCTCACCTGTCCAGGACTGGAGACTGGTGGGATTCACACCAGATGCCAGCTCCCTGAGGCAAAGCTTAACAGTTCCCCTTGGGAGAGGAAGAAGGAAGCCTCATGTAGGAGGAAAAGGAGGGGCATATCATTTTCCTCACCCAGCTTTAAGAACAAGCACTTTACATCTTTGGTATTGGAAGGGCCCTATAGAGCTGGGCTGGTGGCAAAGTTAAGCTGTTCCAGAGTGAGTTTGGGGGAATAGGCATGATTCAGGTGACTAATCATCCTGGCTTTCATCTCAACAGTATGCCCCAAAGTGGTGGTAGCAAAAGGGACAGAGTATGGTGCATGCATTTAGGATATAGTGGGCCACAGGGTTTCTTCCCTAAGCCAGATTCCTCTTGGAGGTGTCAGAAGTGTCTTTGAGGCATCCTGCCCTTTGAGAAGAAGCTGACTCTATCACCAACCACTCAGTGCTCAGCACTGGGATTTGCACTTAGTAGGTACATTTTCCTCTCCCCACAGAACTTGGTAACCACAATTTTCCTTTATATCTTTGTAGCTTTGTTTACTGTAGATACCTCAACATAAGTGGAATCATAGAATATTTGTCCTTTTGTGACTGGTGTATTTCACTTTGCATAGTGTAAAGTCCATCCATGTTGTAATAGGTGCCAGAATTTTCTTTCCTTTTTAAAACCGAATAATATTGCATTTTATGTATACATCAAATGTTTATCCATTAATCTATTAATGGACAGTTGGGATGCTTTCATCTTTTGGCTCCTGTGAATAATACTGCTGTGAACATGTGTGTGCAAATGTCTGTTTGAATGCCTGCTTTGATTCTTTTAAGTGTATACTCAGAAGTAGAATTGCTGAATGATATAATAATTCTATGTTAAATTTTTGAGGAACTGCTGATTCATAGTTTTAGGTATAAAATGTTAGGCCTTAAAATCACCAAGTAAAAATACTAAATATTTTTAATACACTACAGTAAAGAAAGCTTTCCTTAGCAAGGCAGAAAAGCCAAAATGCACAACAGGAAACACTTACTGATTTGACTACATAAAACATTCAAAATGTATGCCCACAGTGACCCACAGACACTCATATAGATACACACAGTAAACAAAAGTTATTTGTAATGTGTGGTGGATGAAGAAGTAATTTCTTAATATATCAAGAACCCATGCAAATAACTGAGAAAAAGAATGACCATATACATTTAATATATATGAAAAGCTGTTCAACCTCTTTAATTAAAGTAACAAAATATAGAACAAGAATGTATTTCTCACTTAGCAAAGATGAAATACCAAAATAGTATGGGGATAGTTGTGAAAATATTTCCTTGGTTGGCAATTTAGGCAATATCAATCAAAATCCCTTGTGTTTATTGTTTATTCTGTCCTGTAACCATAAATTCTGCAGTTGCTTAGTGTGGGGTCCCTATTTAAATGGGTTTGATGCTTACCACCAGTAATTTCTTTTTAAACCACAGCTTCTCCATTCTGAGTCCTTTAATTAATCTCTCAAAGGACTAAGTTTGCTGTCAGTGACATACAACAAACTTTACCTATTTAAAGTGTACAATATGAAAAATTTGGGCACATGTGAAATCACCATGATAAAGAAAATTAAGAAATATTCATCACTCTGAAGAATTTCCTCATGCTTTCTTGTAATCACTACCCATGCCTTCCCCAGGCAACCACTGATCCACTTAGTGTCCCAACAGATTGGTATATGTTTCATAGAATTTTTACATAAGTAGAATCCTATAGTATGTACCCTTTTTTGTCTGGGTTTTTTTCTTCACCCAGTATGGTTACTTTGAGATTCATCTATGTTACTGTATTGTATTAGTCTTTCATTTAAAAAAATTGTTGATAACTGGTCAATTATATAAATATGTTGCTATTAGTTTATCCATTCACCTGTTGATGAACAATTCGATTTTTTCCCACTTGGTTATTGAAATAAAGCTGTATCAACATTTACATACACATCTTTATAAGAACATACATTTTTTTTTCTCTTGGCTAAATAAATACCCAGGAGTAGAAGGGCTGGATAAGATGGGTAAGTGTCTGTTTAAGAAACCAACAAGCTAGTGGTGGGGCAAGATGGCAGAGTGGTAGGGTCCTCAGCTTACCGGGTTCCACCAACTTACTTGGATAACTTTCAAACCATTCTGAAAACCAATGAATTCGACCTCAGATTTAAAGAGAGAACAGCAGAAAAAAAAATAAAGAGAGAACAGCGGGAACACTACAGAAAGAAAGGTTTTTGCTTCTAACAAAGTAGGAAGGCGGAAAAATAAAACATAAAAAAGATCAAGGTGGGGGGGCATGAGGAGCCAGGCTAAGGTCCAGGGGCGAGAGCCTCCAGGACAGGAAAGCCCAGCACCAGAGCAGCAGTAACTTTAGAAAATTTGCACTGGATTCTTCCCAGCTGGAAAGGTGCTTAGCAGGGAAATTGGGCAGAACTGCAGGAGGGGCAGGGAAGCCTCCAGATTCCTGGGGTCACTAAAAGAGGAAGTGCGCCCCGGGGTAAAGTGCACCTCACACTCTGGGCCAATCTTGGTAAAGGGCTGGAGTGCACAGCCAGCCGGGCCTCAGGGAGAAGCCGGTAGGTCAGGTGGGGGCTCCGAATGGAGGCGGCTGTGCTCTGCTGCCTTTGGGTGCTGTGGACCTGGGAGCGCGATTCCAGCAGCGCAGGCCCCAGATCCTAGTGCCCTGAGTGGACACAGCCCAGGATATTATGCTCCCCCCGAGACAGGTGGAGGTGGGGAGGGCACAGGACAGCCAGGACTCTCCTGCCGCCGGGCACCCCAGCTGTGCAGGTCAGCGCACCTGCCCCAGGAGCACATGATATATAGGTCAGTGCGGACTGGGAGACTGCGGTAGTTATTGTGGGAGCTGACTCCAGGGCTGGAGAGCTGGCTGCCGTCAGTGTGGTTGTTCCTCCTGGTGTCACTCTGTGCCTGAAGGGGCGGGGCCAACAGGGAACAGGGGCCTCACGGGATAAACAGCACCCACCGAACCATGCACCTGGCAGGGGGCAGGGCAGCTCCCCCAGGTGCATGCATCTGAGAATCAGAACAGCAGGCCCCTCCTCCAGAAGACCAACTGTAAGGACAGAGGAAGAGCAAGTTCTGGACCGAGCAAGCTGGAAAGCTCCAGGGGAAGTCTAGGGATTTACAGTATATAGAACCAGAGGATACTCTTCCTACTTTGTTTTTCTTCCTTTTTCCAGTACAATGAATTTTTATAGCAGACTATAAATTTCCATTTTTTTCTATTTTTCCACCTTAACTACAATATTTTACCACCTCTTCATTTTTAAGTTTCTTCCTTTTTGACATTCATATTTCTACAATTATAGGTCCTACATATATTTCCCACTTCTAGATTCACTTTAACATACTCAACTTAATTTTGAGAGATATACAAGATATGATTTTTGGTTTTGTGTTTTTTTTGTTTTCTATGCCTCATTTTGTTCTACAATGGCAGAAGTTAATACCTTCTAAAACATGACCAGCATGCACTCAGAACCAAGTGGTATACCGTGCTGGTTCATTCTGTGAGATTCCTCATTCCCATTATGCCCCCCTCTTTTATCTCATTTATGTTTAGGTGGTCAATGTTGGGGCCTTCTACAAGTATTTCTGGTTTATATAAATTTGGGATTGAGCATCTTCTAACATACAGAATTTAATATACTCAGAACCAAGAGGACCACCCTTTAGGACCCCTCAGGTAGACTACATTCTCCCTCCCCTACAACTTTGCCACCACCACCATCTCCCAGTCCCCCCTTTCTTTTCTTCTCTTTTTCCTCTTTACCTTTGCTTTTTTCTCTTCTTTTTGTTTTCTTCTTCTTTGGTATTCTTGGCCTTTTATTTTTTACTATTTTGTTTTAAAATTTGTTTTTAACTTGAGTGGTCCTTTTGTTATATTTTGTTCTGATTTTTGTTTTCAATTCTGGTCTCTGACCTTGGCATAATCATCTAGGCTGAAATTTACTTAGGGCATGGTTTATATTCTTGACTCAGCCTGCTCATACAGCCACTCTGCACTGAGCAAACTGATCAGAAGGAAGAACTCACAACAAAAGAAACAGAAACAGTACTCTCTCCCACAGAGTTACAGAATTTGGATTACAATTCGATGTCAGAAAGCCAATTCAGAAGCACAATTATAAAGCTACTGGTGGCTCTGGAAAAAAGCATAAAGGAATCAAGAGACTTCATGACTGCAGAATTTAGAACTAATCAGGCTGAAATTAAAAATCAATTAAATGAAAGACATGAACAGAAATCTCACAGAGGAAGACATAGACATGGCCAACAAGCACATGAGAAAATGGTCTGCATCACTGGCCATCAGGGAAATACAAATCAAAACCACAATGAGATACCGAGATCTATAAAGAAACTTAGAAACTTTCTAGAAAGAAATATCTATAAAGAACTTATGAAACTCAACAGCAAAGAAACAATCCAATCATGAAATGGGCAAAAGACATGAACAGAAATTTCACAGAGGAGACGTAGACATGGCAAACAAGCACATGAGAAAATGCTCCACATCACTTGCCATCAGGAAAATACAAATCAAAACTACAATGAGATACCACCCCACACCAGTGAGAATGGGGAAAATTAACAAGACAGGAAGCAACAAATGTTGGAGAGGATGTGGAGAAAGGGGGACCCTCTTGCACTGTTGGTGGGAATGTGAACTGGTGCAGCCACTCTGGAAAACTGTGTCATTGTTCCTCAAAGTTTAAAAATGGAACTGCTCTATGACCTAGCAATTGCACTGCTGGAGATTTACTGCAAAGATACAGATGCAATGAAACACCGGGACACCTGCACCCTGATGTTTCTAGCAGCAATGTCCACAATAGCCAAACTATGGAAGGAGCCTCGGTGTCCATTGAAAGATGAATGGATAAAGAAGCTGTGGTCTATGTATACAATGGAATATTACTGAGCCATTAGAAATTACAAATACCCACCATTTGCTTCGATGTGAATGGAACTGGAGGGTATTGTGCTGAGTGAAATAAGTCAATCGGAGAAGGGCAAACATTATATGGTCTCATTCATTTGGGGAATATAGAAAATAGTGGAAGGGAATAAAGGGGAAAGGAAAAAAAATGAGTGGGAAATATCAGAAAGAGACAGAACTAACTCCTAACTCTGGGAAAAACAAGGGGTGGTGGAAAGGTAGGTGGGTGGGGGGTGGTGGTGACTGGGTGATGGGCACTGATGGGGGCACTTGATGGGATGAGCACTGGGTGTTATGCTATATGTTGGCAAATTGAACTCTAATAAAACAAATTAAAAAATCAATTAAATGAGATGCAATCCAAACTAGAGGTTCTAAAGACGAGGGTTGATGAAGTAGAAGAAACAGTGAGTGGCATAGAAGACAAGTTGATGGCAAGGAAGGAAGCTGAGGAAGAAAGAGAAAAACAATTGAAAGATCATGAGGATAAGTTAAGGGAAATTTTAGAAGGAAAAATTAATTGGGGTTCCTGAGGGTGCCAAAAGGGACAGAGGACCAGAAAGCATATTTGAATAATCATAGCTAGAACTTCCCTAACTTGGGGAGGGAAACAGGCATTCAGATCCAGAGATAGAGAGGTTCCCTGCTGCAAATCAATAAAAATCATTCAACACCTTGACATTTAAATAGTGAAACTTGCAAATTCCAGAGATAAAGAGAAAATCCTTAAGGCACCAAGAGACAAGAAATCCCTAACTTATATGGGGAGAAAAATTAGATTAACAGCAGACCTCTTCACAGAGACCTGGCAGGCCAGAAAGAGCTGGCAGGATATATTCAGGGTCCTAAATGAGAAGAACATGAAGCCAAGAATACTCTATCCAGCAAGGCTCTCATTCAGAATAGAGGGAGAGATAAAGAGCTTTCAAGATAGGCAGAAACTGAAAGAATATGTGACCACCAAACCACCTCTGCATTAAATATTAAGGGGGACTCTTTAAAACAAAGAAGAAGTCCAAAGAAATAATCCACAAAACCAGGTACTGATAGGTATTACGATGACACTCAATTTGTATCTTTCAATAGTAACTCTGAATGTTAATGGGCTAAATGATCCCATCAAAAGACACAGGGTTTCACTGGAGAAAAAAGCAAGACCCATCTATTTGATGTCAACAAGAGACTCATTTGAGACCTACAGCCTGAAAATGAAAGGTTGGAGAACTATTTACCATGCAAATGGTCTTCAAAAGGAAGCTGGGGTAGCAATCCTCATATCATATAAATTAAAGTTTATCCCAAAGATTGTAGTAAGAGATGAAGAGGGACACTATATCATACTTAAAGAGTCTATCCAACAAGAAGGCCTAACAATCATGCATATTTATGCCCCTAATGCAGGAGCTGCCAAGTATATCAATCAATTAATAACCAAGAAAACGCATACTTATATAATAATACACTAATAGTAGGAGACTTCAACACAGTGCTTTCTGCAAATACCAGTATTCTAAACACATCACCAAAGAAACAAGAGCATTAAATGACACACTGGACCGGATGGATTTCAAAGATATATACAGAACAATGCATCCGAATGCAACTGAATATATATTAAAACATTTAAAGAAGAAACAATACCTATTCTACTAAAGCTGTTCCAAAAGATAAAATGGGATGGAATACTTCCAAACTCATTTTATGAGGCCAGCATCAGCTTAAGTCCAAAACCAGACAAAGACTACACCAAAAAAGAGAATTATAGACCAATATCCCTGATGAACACAAATGCAAAAATTCTCACCAAGATACTAGCCAATAGGATCCAATAGTACATTAAGAAGATTATTCACCATGACCAAGTAGGATTTATCCCCAGGATGCAAGGTTGGTTCAATACTCATAAAACAATCAATATGATAGATCATATCTACAAGAGGAAACCAAGAACCATATGATCCTCTCAATAGATGCAGAGAAAGCATTTGACAAAATACAGCATCCATTCCTGATCAAAACTCTTCAGAGCGTAGGGTTAGAGGGAACATTCCTCAGCATCTTAAAAGCCATCTACAAAAAGCCCACAGCGGGGATCCCTGGGTGGCTCAGCAGTTTAGCGCCTGACTTTGGCCCAGGGCGCCATCCTGGAGACTCGGGATCGAATCCCACATCGGGCTCCCAGTGCATGGAGCCTGCTTCTCCCTCTGCCTATGTCTCTGCGTCTCTCTCTCTCTGTGTGTGTGTGACTATAATAAATAAATAAAAAATTTAAAAAAAGCCCACAGCAAATATCATTCTCAATGAGGGAAACACTGGGAGCCTTTTGCCTAAGATCAGGAACACAACAAGGATGTCCACTCTCACCACTGCTATTCAACATAGTACTAGAAGTCCTAGCCTCAGCAATCAGGCAACAAACAGAAATAAAAGGCATTCAATTGGCAAAGAAGAAGTCAAACTCTCCCTCTTCGCCAATGACATGACACTGTACATAGAAAACTGAAAAGACTCCACCCCAAGATTGCTAGAACTCATACAGCAATTCGGTAGTGTGGCAGGATACAAAATCAATGCCCAGAAATCAGTGGCATTTCTATACACTAACAATAAGACTGAAGAAAGAGAAATTAAGGAGTCAATCCCATTTACAATTGCATCCAAAAGCATATGATACCTAGGAATAAACCTAACCAAAGAGGTAAAGGATCTATACTCTAAAAACTACAGAGCACTTTTGAAAGAAATTGAGGAAGATACAAAGAGAAGGAAAATTATTCCATGCTCATGGATTGGAAGAATTAATACTGTGGAAATGTCAATGTTACCCAGGGCAATTCACACATTTAATGCAATCCCTATCAAAATACCATGGACTTTCTTCAGGGAGTTGGATACAGATCATGTTAAGATTTGTGTGGAATCAGAAAAGACCCTGAATAGCCAAGGGAATATTGAAAAAGAAAACCAGAGCCCGGGGCATCACAATGCCAGATTTCAGGTTGTACTACAAAGCCATGGTCATCAAGACAGTGTGGTACTGGCACCAAAACAGACACATAGATCAATGGAACAGAATAGAGAACCCAGAAATTGGCCCTTAACGCTATGGTCAACTTATATTCAACAAAGCAGGAAAGACTAACCACTGCAAAAAGGACAGTCTCTTTAATAAATGGTGTTGGGAAAATTGGACATCCACATGCAGAAGAATGAAACTAACCATTCTCTTACACGAGACACAAAGATAAACTCAAAATGGATGAAAGATCTACATGTGAGACAAGAATCCATCAAAATCCTAGAGAACACAGGCAACAGCGTTTTTAAACTTGGCCACAGCAACTTCTTACAAAATACATCTATGAAGACAAAGGAAACAAAAGCAAAAATGATATTGGGACTTCATCAAGACAAAAGCTTCTGCACAGCAAAAGAAACAGTCAACAAAACTAAAAGACAACCTACAGAATGAGAGAAGATATTTTCAAATGACCCCTCAGATAAAAGGCTAGTATCCAGGATCTATAAAGAACTTTTTCAACTCAACACCCAAGAAACAAACAATCCAATCATAAAATGGGCAGAAAACATGTACAGAAATTTCACAGAGGAAGACATAGACATGGCGAACAAGCACATGAGAAAATGCTCCGCATCACTTGCCATCAGGAAAATACAAACAGAACCAGAATGAGATACCACCTTATACCAGTGAGAATGGTGAAAATTAACAATACAGGAAACAACAAATGTTGGAGAGGATGTGGATAAAGGGGAACCCTCTTGCACTGTTGGTGAGAATGTGAACTGGTGCAGCCACTCTGGAAAAAGTGTGTGGAGGTTCCTCAAAGAGTTAAAAATAGAGCTACTCCATGACCAAGTAATTGCACTACTGAGGGTTTACCCCAAATATCCAAATGCAGGGAAAGCCGAAACACCTGCACTCCAATGTTTATAGCAGCAATGTCCACAATAGCCAAACTGTGGAAGGAACCTCGGTGTCCATTGAAAGATGAATGGATAAATACTATGTGGTCTATTTATACAATGGAATATTACTCAGCCATTAGAAAGGATGAATACCTGCCATTTTCTTCGATGTGGATGGAACTGGGGGGCATTATGCTGAGTGAAATAAGTCCATTGGAGAAGGACAAACATTATTGTCATTCATTCATTCAGGGAATATAAAAAATAGTGAAAGGAATTAAAGGGGAAAGGAAAGAAAATGAGTGGGAAATATCAGAGAGGTGGACAAACCATGAGAGACTCCGAACTCTGGGAAACAACAGGTAGTAGTGGAAGGGGAGGTGGGAGGAGAGATGGGCTGACTGGGTGATGGTCACTGAGGGAGGTGTTTGATCGGATGAGCACTGGGTGTTATACTATATGATGGCAAATGGAACTCCAATAAAAAAAATCTAAACAGTGTATGTTCTCATTCATTTGGGGAATATAAATAATAGGGAAAGGGAATATAAAGGAAGGGAAAAGAAATGTTGGGAAATATCAGGAAGGGAGACAGAACATAAAGACTCCTAACTCTGGGAAACGAACTAGGGGTGGTGGAAGGGGAGGAGGGCGGGGGGTGGAGGGGAATGGGTGACGGGCACTGAGGCGGACATTTGACGGGATGAGCACTGGGTGTTTTTCTGTATGTTGGTAAATTGAACACCAATAAAAATTAATTAAAAAAATATATTTGCTTAGGACAAAAAAAAATACAGAAATTTTCAGCCAGGAAATAAAGAAGAATCAAATGGATGTTTGGAACTTAAAAAATCATGACTATTTTTTTTTATTCTATGGAAAGTTTCAGCAGCAGAATGCAGGAGACAAAGGAAAAATCAATGAACTGAAGACAGAATAATAATTACCCAGTCTGAACAACAGAAAGAAAATAGGCTAAAAAAAGTAGGTACATCCTTATGGTCTTATGGAACTATAACAAAAGATCTAACATTTGTGTCATTAGAATCTGAGAAGGAGCAGAAATAGAGTAGGGCTGGAAAAGGACTTGGACGAACAAACACTGAAAACTTCTCAAATTTGGCAAACAATATAACTTACAAATCCAAGAAGCTGAATAAATCCTAAGTATGATAAATTCAAAGAAATCCACATCAAGACACATCATATTCAAATTTGTGGTAATTGAAGAGAAAGAAAAATTTGAAAGCAGCAAGAGAGAAACAACACATTACTCATAGGAAAGAACAATTCAAGTGACAGTAAATTTCTCATCAGAAACCATGGAAGCCAGAAAGACGTAGCGCAATATTTTTTTTAAGTGCTGAAATAAAAGTATTGCCAATATACAGAGTCCTACATCCAGTGGAAATATCCTTCAGGAATCAAGGGATATAAAGACACTTTCAGATGAAGTAAAACTGAAAGAATTTCTCACTAGTATACCTGTCCTAAAAGAATGACCAAAGGAAATTCTCTGAATATAAAGGAAATCATATATAGAGCAACCACTAAAAATGCTATACAAAGACATACAGTCAAAAGCATTATAGATAAATCAAAATTGAATTATTATAAAATGTTCAAGTAACCTACATGAAGGCAGGGAAAAGAAAACATGGAAATTAGGAACAACCAGAAAACAAAATGTAAAATGGTGGACTTAAGCCCTAAGACATCAAAATGTGAATGGCCTAGATACACCAATTCAAGGAATTATTGATAAAATAGATTTTAAAACATAACCCAATGATATGATGTCTATAAACACTCATTTTGAATGCAACAATATAGACAGTTTGAAAGTAAGAGGATAGAGAAAGATTTTCATGCAAATATTTATCAAATGAAGGCAGGAGTGGCTATTTTAATATCAGACAAGTTAGATTTCAGAGAAATGAAAATTACCAAAGTTCGAGAGGGACATTCCACAATTATTAGAGCATCAGTCCACCCAGAAGACATAGCAATCCTAAATGTGTGCACCAAATAAGAAAGCTGCAAAATATGTAAAGTAAAAACTGATAGAACTGAAAAGTAAAAAAGACAACCAATGATTATATTTGGATACTTCACCATCCTTCTCCCAACAATTGATAGAACAAGTAGCCAAAAAAAATCAGTAAGGATGTATAAGAACTCAAGACCATCAACCATTGGGTTCTAACCAACAACTATAGAACACTTCACCCAACAACAAAGAAATAACATTACTTTCAAGTGCCTATAAAACCGATCACATTGACCTTGGTCAGATTCTGGTGAGAGCACTCTTCTTGACTTGCAGACAACCACCTTCTCACAGTGTCCTCATATGGCAGAGAAAGATAATGCTGGTGTCTCTACCTCTTATTATAAGAGCACGGTTCTAGTGAATCAAGGCTCTACCATTATGATCTCATTCAACCTTAACCAACTCCTTAAATTCCCTATATCCAATATAATTACATAAGGGGTTAGGGCTTCAACATATAAATTTGAGGGAGACACAATTTAGTCCATATCATACCCTGATATGAAAACAAGAAAAACAGTATATAAAGAAAATTTCAGGCCAAATCTCCTCATAAATATAGATGCAGAAATCTTAAACGCAAAATTAGCAAAAAAGAATCAGCAATATATACAAAGAATTCTGTACCATGACAAAGGGAGGTTTATTTCAGGGAATATTGCTCAGCTAGGTGGTTCCCATTCAGGGTGTTTCATGCAGTTGCAGTCAGATAATAACTGGAGCTAGAGTCAAAGGTCTCCTCACTCATATGACTGACACCTGAGATAGGATTCAAAGAGCTGGGGGCTGCTCCAGTATCTCTCTCTGTTTCTATACAGTTCCTTTAGATGATCTCTTACCACGATGGCTTCAGGGTAGATATCTTACATGATGACTTAAAAGTGAATATTCCAGAGACAGAACCAGAAAGAAGCTACCTTGCCTATTTTGATGTACACTTGGATATTATGTCACATCATTTCCACCATATTCTATTATTCCCCTTTCTCTGCCTCTGATTATCTTTATTTTTCATATGCATTTTTTTCACCCCCCTCAAAATATCCCCTTCCCTTCCCAACCAAACTACCAAATTCCTCTTATATTCTTTTTTTTATAAATTTATTTTTAATTGGTGTTCAATTTGCCAACATATAGAATAACACACAGTGCTCATCCCATCAAGTGCCCAACTCAGTGCCCCTCACCCAGTCACCCCCAACTCCCGGCCCACCTCCCCTTCCACCACCCCTAGTTCGTTTCCCAGAGTTAGGAGTCTTTCAAGTTCTGTCTCTCTTTCTGATATTTCCCACTTATTTTTTCTCCTTTCCCCTTTATTCCCTTCCACTATTTTTTTTAATTTTTTATTTATTTATGATAGTCACAGAGAGAGAGAGGCAGAGACACAGGCGGAGGGAGAAGCAGGCTCCATGCACCGGGAGCCTGATGTGGGATTCGATCCCGGGTCTCCAGGATGGCGCCCTGGGCCAAAGGCAGGCGCCAAACCGCTGCGCCACCCAGGGATCCCCCTTCCACTATTTTTTATATTCCCCAAATGAATGAGAACATATAATATTTGTCCTTCTCCCATTGACTTATTTCACTCAGCATAATAACCTACAGTTCCACCCACATCGAAGCAAATGGTGGGTATTTGTCGTTTCTAATGCCTGAGTAATATCCCATTGTATACATAGACCACATCTTCTTTATCCATTCATCTTTCTATGGACACCGAGGCTCCATCCACAGTTTGGCTATTGTGGACATTGCTGCTAGAAACATCGGGGTGCAGGTGTCCTGGTGTTTCATTGCATCTGTATCTTTGGGGTAAATCCCCAACATTACAATTGCTGAGTCGAAGGGCAGGTCTATTTTTAGCTCTTTGAGGAACCTCCACACAGTTTTACAGAGTGGCTGCACCAGTTCACATTCCCACCAACAGTGTAAGAGGGTTCCCTTTTCCCACGTCCTCTCCAACATCTGTGGTTTCCTGTCTTGTTAATTTTCCCCATTCTCACTGGTGTGAGGTGGGATCTCATTGTGGTTTTGATTTGTATTTCCCTGATGGCAAGTGATGCGGAGCATTTTCTCATGTGCGTGTTGGCCATGTCTAGGTCTTCCTCTGTGAGGTTTCAGTTCATGTCTTTTGCCCATTTCATGATTGCATTGTTTGTTTCTTTGGTGTTAAGTTTAATAAGTTCTTTATAGATCTTGGAAACTAGCCCTTTATCTGATACGTCATTTGCAAATCTCTTCTCCCATTCTGTAGGTTGTCTTTTAGTTTTGTTGACTGTATCCTTTGCTGTGCAAAAGCTTCTTATCTTGATGAAGTCCCAATAGTTCATTTTTGTTTTTGTTTCTTTTGCCTTCATGGATGAATCTTGCAGGAAGTTACTGTGGCCAAGTTCAAAAAGGGTGTTGCCTGTATTCTCCTGAGGAATTTGATGGAATCATGTCTCACATTTAGATCGTTCATCCATTTTGAGTTTATCTTTGTGTATGGTGAAAGAGAGTGGACTAGTTTCAATCTTCTGCATGTGGATGTACAATTTTCCCAGCACCATTTATTGAAGAGACTGTCTTTTTCCCAGTGGATAGTCTTTTCTGCTCTGTCAAATATTAGTTGACCATAAAGTTGAGGGTCCACTTCTGGGTTCTCTATTCTGTTCCATTGATCTATGTGTTTGTTTTTGTGCCAGTACCACACTGTCTTGATGACCACAGCTTTGTAGTACAACCTGAAATCTGGCATTGTGATGCCCCCAGCTGTGGTTTTCTTTTTTAAAATTCCCCTGGCTATTCAGGGTCTTTTCTGATTCCACACAAATCTTAAAATAATTTGTTCTAACTCTATGAAGAAAGTCCATGGTATTTTGATAGGGATTGCATTAAACGTGTAAATTGCCCTGGGTAACATTGACATTTTCATAATATTAATTTTGCCAATCCATGAGCATGGAATATGTTTCCATCTCTTTGTGTCTTCCTCAATTTCTTTCAGAAGTGTTCTATAGTTTTTAGGGTATAGATCATTTAGGTCTTTGGTTAGGTTTATCCCTAGGTATCTTATGCTTTTGAGTGCAATTGTAAATGGGATTACTCCTTAATTTCTCATTCTTCAGTCTCATTGTTAGTGTATAGAAATGCCATTGATTTCTGGGCATTGATTTTGTATCCTGCCACACTGCCAAATTGCTGTATGAGTTCTAGCAATCTTGGGGTGGAGGCTTTTGGGTTTTCTATGTAGAATATAATGTCATCTGCAAAGAGGGAGAGTTTGACTTCTTCTTTGCCAGTTCGAATGCCTTTAATATCTTTCTGTTGTCTGATTGCTGAGGCTAGGACTTCCAGTACTATGTTGAGTAGCAGTGGTAGGAGTGGACATCCCTCTCTTGTTCCTGATCTTAGGGGAAAGGCTCCCAGTGCTTCCCCATTGAGAATGATATTTGCTGTGGGCTTTTTGTAGATGGCTTTTAAGATGTTGAGCAATGTTCCCTCTATCCCTACACTCTGAAGAGTTTTGATCAGGAATGGATGCTGTATTTTGTCAAATGCTTTCTCTGCATCTAATGAGAGGATCATATTGTTCTTGGTTTTTCTCTTGCTGATATGATGAATCACATTGATTGTTTTACGAGTGTTGAACCAGCCTTGTGTCCCGGGGATAAATCCTACTTGGTCATGGTGAATAATCTTCTTTATATACTGTTGGATCCTATTGGGTGGTATCTTGTTGAGAATTTTTGCATCCATGTTCATCAGGGATATTGGTCTATAATTCTCCTTTTTGGGGGGGTCTTTGTCTGGTTTTGGAATTAAGGTGATGCTGGCCTCATAGAACGAATTTGGAAGTACTCCATCTCTTTCTATCTTTCCAAACAGCTTTAGTAGAATAGGTATGGTTTCTTCTTTAAACGTTTGATAGAATTCTCCTGGGAAGCGATCTGGCGCTGGACTTTTGTGTCTTGGGAGGTTTTTGATGACTGCTTCAATTTCCTCCCAGGTTTTTGGCCTCTTCAGGTTTTCTATTTCTTCCTGTTCCAGTTTTGTTAGTTTGTGGTTTTCCAGAAATGCGTCCATTTCTTCTAGATTGCCTAATTCATTGGCGTAGAGCTGTTCATAATATGTTTTTAAAATCATTTGTATTTCCTTGGTGTTGCTAGTGCTCTCTCCTTTCTCATTCATGATTTTTATTAATCTGATTCTTCTCTCTCTTCTTTTTAATAAGGCTGGCTGATGGTTTATCTATCTTATTAATTCCTTCAAAGAACCAACTTCTGGTTTTGTTGACCTGTTCCACAGTTCTTCTGGTCTTGATTTCGTTGAGTTCTGCTCGAATCTTTATTAACTCTCTTCTTCTGCTGGGTGTAGGATCTATTTTCTGTTTTTTCTCTAGCTCCTTTAGGTGTGAGGTTAGCTTGTGTATTTGAGTTCTTTCCAATTTTTGAATGGATGCTTGTATTGCAATGTATTTCCCCCTCAGGACTGCTTTTGCCGCATCCCAAAGATTAATTGATGGATATATTTGGCAGTTCCCACATTCGGGGCATATATATTGAGGATTGTTAAGTCCTCTTGTTGGATAGATCCTTTAAGTATGATATAGTGTCCCTCTTCATATCTCACTACAGTCCCGGGGTAAATTTTAGTTTATCTGATATAAGGATGGCTACCCCTGCTTTCTTTTGAGGACCATTTGAATGGTAAATGGTTCTCCAACCTTTTATTTTCAGGCCGTAGGTGTCCTTCTGTCTAAAATGAGTCTCTTGTAGACAGCAAATAGATGGGTCCTGCTTTTTTTAATCCAGTCTGAAACCCTGTGCCTGTTGATGGGGTCTTTAAGCCCGTTCACGTTCAGAGTTACTATTGACAGATATGAGTTTAGTGTCATCATGATACCTATTCAGTCCCTGTTTTTTGGATTGTTCCATTGGACTTCTTCTTAAAGGGTAATTTTAAGAGTCCCCCTTAAAATTTCTTGCAGAGCTGGTTTGGAGGGCACCTATTATTTCCGTTCCTGCCTGTCTTGAAGCTCTTTATCTCTCCTTCCATTCTGAATGAGAGTCTTGCTGGATAAAGTATTCTTGGTTGCATGTTTTTCTCATTTAGGACCCTGAATATATCCTGCCAGCCCTTTCTGGCCTGCCAGGTCTCTGTGGAGAGGTCTGCTGTTACCCTAATACTTCTCCCCGGAAAAGTCTGGGATTTCTTGTCTCTTGCTGCTTTAAGGATCTTCTCTTTATCTTTGGAATTTGCAAGCTTAACTATTAAATATCTGGGTGTTGAACGGTTTTTATTGATTTTAGGGGGATCTCTCTATTTCCTGGATCTGAATGCCTGTTTCCCTTCCCAGATTAGGAAAGTTTTCAGCTATTATTTGTTCAAATACATATTCTGGCCCTCTGTCCCTTTCAGCGCCCTCGGGAACCCCAATTAAACGTAGGTTTTTCTTCCTCAAGCTGTCATTTATCTCCCTTAACCTGTCCTCACGGTCTTTTGTATGTATCTTTTTTTCTCAGTTTCCCTCCTTGCCATCAACTTGTCTTCTATGTCACTCACTCGTTCTTCCACCTCGTTAACCCTCATCGTTAAGACTTCTAGTTTGGATTGCATCTCATTCAACTGATTTTTAATTTCTGCTTGATTAGATCTAAATTCTGCAGTCATGAAGTCTCTTGAGTCCTTTATGCTTTTTTTCTAGAGCCACCAGTAGCTTTATAATAGTGCTTCGGAATTGGCTTTCTGACATTGAATTGTAATCCAAATTTTGTAACTGTGGGAGAGAGGACTGTTTCTGATTCTTTCTTTTGAGGTGAGGTTTCCTTCTAGTTATTTTGCTCAGTGCAGAGTGGCCAAAAACAAGTTGTATTGGGGAAAAGGAGAAAAAGAGAGGAGAGAAAGAAGGAAAGAAAAGAGAAAAAGAAAAAAGAAAAAAGGAAGAAAAAATAAAAAAAAAGAGACGAAAAAGAAAGAAAAAAAGAAAGGAAAAAGAAAGGGGGGGGGGCGGGAAACAAACAGAAATCAAAACACACACACACACAAAAAAAAACCCACCACAGGGGAGTATCTTCTGATTCTGTACACTTTAAGTCCCTTGACTTCCCCTGGAACTGGTCTGTCTAGCTGGTCTTCTTGGGGAGGGGCCTGCTGTGCTGATTCTCAGGTGTTAGCACTTGGGGGAGCTGCTCTGCCCCTGCCTGGTGCAGGGCTCAGTGGGGTTGTTTACCCCGTGAGGCCCCAGGAGGAACAACCCCAGTGGCCGCGGCAGCTCTGGAGCCCTGGAGTCAGCTCCCGCAGTAACTCCGGGGCTCTGGTCTGCAGGGCCCGGAGGCTCCGGGGCGGGGCCGCTGATCTGCTCAGGGCAGGAGCGTTCTTGCTGTGCTGGGCCCTCCCGGCCTCTGCCTGTCCCGGGGGAGGCCGGATCCTGGGCTGTGTCCCGGCGCCCTGTGCTCCGGGGCCTGCGCTGTTGGATTCGTGCTCCAGCCCCGCAGCCCCCTCCGCAGAGCCGCCGCCCGAGCCCCTCCGAGCTGCTCCGGGTCCAGCTGTGCGCGCTGCAGCCCTTAGGGAGCTCGGCGCACTCTCCTGCGCGCGCCACAGGTATCTGTTAGTGTCCCAGGGAGCCCGAGGGCATCCCCGCCCTCCTGGGTCCTGCTCTAACTCCCTGCGGGCCCCTTTCCGCCCGGGAAGGTTGGTGCAGCTCCTGCTTCTCCGGGACGGGCTCTCCTGTCCTGGGGACACTCGCCCAGGCCTCAGCCCGGCTCCTCGCGGGGCCCCTCCCCCTTGGAGGCCTTTTGTTTCTTTATTTCTTTCCCCCCCCCCCCCGTCTTCCTACCTTGATAGAAGCGCGAACTCTTCTCACTGTTGCATTCCAGCTGTTCCCTCTTTAAATATCAGGCCGAATTCGTAGATTTTCAGGATGATTTGAAGGTTATGTAGGTAATTTGGTGGGGACAGGTGACTTGGGGATCCTACTCTTCCGCCATGTGGCCCCTCCTCCTCATTGTGGTTTTGATTTGTATTTCCCTGATGGCAAGTGATGCGGAGCATTTTCTCATGTGCTTGTTGGCCATGTCTATGTCTTCCTCTGTGAAATCTCTTATATTCTTATACAAATAATTATCTTTTTTCCAGTTATGCTTCGTGGGTTTCATTTGGGGCAAAGTGAGAGGAAATACAAGGTAGCATTCACCTTTCAAAACCAAAAGAGGGTTGTGAAGTGTGATCAGTATACTGTTCTCAATTCTTGACTTCTTTCCAGTAATAATTACATATCCATGCCCTTTGCCATGTGACATTGCAGTACTTGTCTCTAGAGTAGGCTGAGTATGTTTACTAATCTCACCGATACTGGACTCCACTAGTAGAATCTTAGTAAACATGATACAAGCCAAGGCTTTAAATGGATTTGTTTGGTTTGGCTTAGTTTCTTGTACTACATCAAGTTGCTATAATCAGATCATCAACCAATTGGCCACATATTCCTGAATGAGAAGACATGTGCAGCACATCTAGAGCTAATCTTCAGCCAGAGCCATGGCCATCATATCCCATCAAATCCCAGCTAATCTACAAACCTGTGCATTAGTAAAAGATATATTTGTCCTTGCAAGCTGCTGAAGTGGGGTGTTAGTAAACAACATTACCACGGGTGGAAAAGGGAGAACCATGGTAATTGTGAGGCTTTAATTCCTCTAAATGTAAAAGAGGATGAGAGCAATTTGTGTTTAAATTAGCAAATACTTCCCTGTTTGTGGGTAAAGGATTATCAAAGTCCTTGCCTCTTCTGCATGTTAATTTGACTTTGTGTTTACTTTCTAGTTCTGTTCCCCTGGATCTCATAAATATGAAAAGCCAATTGTGATCCATAAACAGTTGACTTCTATTACATATGAAGAACTAATACCTGATGAGATGCCATAATTTGAGGCTTCCCTTACCTTAGAAGTCAACTCTACTAGTTTGCAAGGAATGACAACAAATTGCCATTAACTGGGGGCTTAAAGCAACAGTAGTTTATTTTCTCATAGTCCTAGGTGCTAGAAGTTTGAAATCAAGGTGTTGTCATTAGAGACATGTTTTCTCTGAAAGCTCAAAGATCCTTCCTTCCCTTTTATAGCTTGTGGTGGTAGATGGCAGTCTTTGGCACACTCCAATGTCTTTCTCTCTCTCTTGGTCTGGTCTATTCTACATGTCTCAATGTCTGCATGTCTGGTCTTCTTCTTAGAAGGACACCAAGAATTTTGGAGTAAGGACCCACCTTACTCATCTTAACTAATTACATCTGTAACAACCCTATTCCTAAGTAGGGTAAATTTAAAGTTCCAGGTTGCACTTTGAAAAGACACTAAAGAGATATTGGCCTTTGTGGGACATGGGGCTTTTAAGCCAAGTATATGCCAACATATAGATCTTGTCTCCTTCTACCTGAGATGTCATCGTATGGAGCCAAAGATAATAGCTCCTGGGTGACTATGTAGACTACTGTAAGGAGAACTCCCACTGAAGAAAGATACCTGACACTACCCTTCAAATAAGCTGTGATTCATGTTATAGACTTCTAGGTGAATTCAGCCACTAATCTAAAGACTTATTAAGTCTTAGTTGATGGCTTAGCTGGGAAATGTTATAACTTTAACTTAACAATGTCAGGAAATTATCTCTGTTATACATTTTACATTCTGCGGATATATAGAACCAATGTCTAAATTAATTACAGGACAATTTAGGTATGTATATGTTAACATTGCATCAGTGGGAGGTTGAATGAGGACTTCAGTCATATAGAAAACCAAATTCTGTTTACATAGTAGTAATAACTCAAATTGTGTGCCCCCCCAAAGATACATATGCAGTGAAACACCAGGACATCTGCACCCCAATGTTTATAGCAGCAATGTTCACAATAGCCAAACTGTGAAGGAGCCATGATGTCCTTCGACAGATGAATGGATAAAGAAGATGTAATGTATATAGAATGTTACTCATCTGTCAGAAAGGACAAATACCCATCATTTGCTTCAACATGGATGGAATTGGAGAATATTATGCTGAGTGAAGTAAGTCAGTTGGAGAAGGACAATCATCATATGGTTTCACTTATACAGGGA
This sequence comes from Vulpes lagopus, assembly GCF_018345385.1. Classification (NCBI taxonomy): domain Eukaryota; kingdom Metazoa; phylum Chordata; class Mammalia; order Carnivora; family Canidae; genus Vulpes; species Vulpes lagopus. The sequence continues at coordinate 39,055,682 of NC_054825.1, read as the reverse complement.
ATATAAGAAATAGTGAAAGTGATTATAAGGGAAAGGAGGGGAATTTAATGGGAAAAATTAGAGAGGGAGACAAACCATGAGAGACTCCTAACTCTGGGAAATGAACAAAGGGTTGGAAGGGGAGGTGGGCAGGGGGTTGGGGTGACTGGGTGACAGACACTGTAGAGGGCACTTAAAGGGATGAGCACTGGATGTTATACTATAATTTGGAAAATTGAACTTCAATAAAAACAAATTGTGTGCTTTTATCATAAGAAAACATATTTCCATATATAAAACAAAACAAAACAAAAAGACTGGAAGATTGGCCTTTTTGCCTGTTTCCTCTGCACTGGGCCCTAGGGGAATAGCCACAGCAACTGCTTATATGCTGTTAAGAACTGCTTCTTTTTTTGTTATAGTGTTATAAGTCTCATGGACGCAAGCTTCACTGGCTCTCAGAGATAGGTTTTGGATCTCATTCCTTGGGTGCAAGTCTTATAAATTGGGCTATTAAATGTTGTCCAAATCCTTTATTCCTCAGAAATAAACTGGAAGTTGGAGGTTCCCTCCTACATGTAATGGTGCTGTGCTGGAGACAGGGAATGTTTATGGTGAGAGTATATCTTAGCTTTTTTACCCATTTTGCTGTGGGTACTTTCTCATTTGTTTGATATGTAGGAGTTCCTAAACTAGTTTCTGGATTTCTTTCAGAGAATATTGTACTATGTGTGGCTGAACTTTCAGTGCATCTGAGGGAGGAAGGAAGTTCAGGAGCCTCCTATGTTATCATCTTGGTCAACTCTGACCATTTTTTTTATTTTAAAGATTTTATTTATTTATTTATGAGAGAGAGAGAGAGAGAGAGAGAGGCACAGGCAGAGGGAGAAACAGACTCCATTCAAAGGAGCCCGATGTGGGACTCGATCCTGGGTCTTCAGGATCAGGCCCTGGGCTGAAGGCAGTGCTAAACTGCTGAGACATCCAGGCTACCCCACCAGTGGTCCAGATTAGGACCAATACTTCTTTTTTTCAGAAATATTTATTTTAATTTAAATTTTAGGTATTTGATATATCTAGCACTTTCTACACTCAATAGGTCTTCTAAGCACAACATCTCCAAAGAAACAAGAGCTTTAAATGATACACTGGACCAGATGGATTTCACTGATATCTACAGAACTTTACATCCAAACGCAACTGAATACACATTCTTCTCAAGTGCACATGGAACTTTCTCCAGAATAGACCACATACTGGATCACAAATCAGGTCTGAACCAATACCAAATAAATGGGATTGTCCCCTGCATATTCTCAGACCATAATGCCTTAAAATTAGAACTAAATCACAAGAAGTTTGGAAGGATTTCAAACAAGTGGAGGTTAAGGACCATCCTGCTAAAAGATGAAAGGGTCAACCAGGAAATTAAAAAGATTCATGGAAACTAATGAGAATGAAGATACAACTGTTCAAAATCTTTGGGATGCAGCAAAAGCAGTCCTGAGGGGGAAATACATCGCAATACAAGCATCCATCCAAAAACTGGAAAGAACTCAAATACACAAGCTAACCTCACACCCAAAGGAGCTAGAGAAAAAACAGCAAATAGATCCTACACCCAGCAGAAGAAGAGAGTTAATAAAGATTCGAGCAGAACTCAACGAAATCGAGACCAGAAGAACTGTGGAACAGATCAACAAAACCAGGAGTTGGTTCTTTGAAGGAATTAATAAGATAGATAAACCATCAGCCAGCCTTATTAAAAAGAAGAGAGAAAAAAAAATAAAAATAAAAAGAAGAGAGAGAAGACTCAGATTAATAAAATCATGAATGAGAAAGGAGAGAGCACTACCAACACCAAGGAAATACAAATGATTTTAAAAACATATTATGAACAGCTCTACGCCAATGAATTAGGCAATCTAGAAGAAATGGATGCATTTCTGGAAAACCACAAACTAACAAAACTGGAACAGGAAGAAATAGAAAACCTGAAGAGGCCAATAACCAGGGAGGAAATTGAAGCAGTCATCAAAAACCTCCCAAGACACAAAAGTCCAGGGCCAGATGGCTTCCTTGGGGAATTCTATCAAACGTTTAAAGAAGAAACCATACCTATTCTACTAAAGCTGTTTGGAAAGATAGAAAGAGATGGAGTACTTCCAAATTCGTTCTATGAGGCCAGCATCACCTTAATTCCAAAACTAGACAAAGACCCCACAAAAAGGAGAATTATAGGTATAGAGAATTATAGGTATTTGATATACAATATTGGTTTCTGGAGTAGATAGATGAATCAACCATTCTTATGTGCCACAAACACTCTTGCTCCATACTTTTGCCAGAATCTAAGCCAAGAATAGTCTCTCCTTTCTCCATTCTCACTCAAAAGTAGCCCTTCTACTTCCTGCTTATCCTTTAGATCTCAGCTTAAATGGCACTTGTTATAGGAGGCCTATAGATGAAGCTCCCTTGCTGTGTTTATGCTTCACCCCTGATGACATTTTGTTTTCATTATTTATTAAACTACCTTCCTGGCTACATGGTAAGACAATATTTACCCATCTTGCTCATTGCTGTATCCTCAGGAGGTATTGCAGAAATTGATAAGGACAGTATAATTTGTGATAAGAGGGTAGGAAGGAATGGAAGTCTATAAGAAGATAGTTAAAACTGAGATAATGATATGGTTGTTCCTAGCCAAATAGTCATACCAGCAGAAAAAAATATATTTGAAGAGTAAATTATGTATGTTTTATAACATATACTGATCCAATTAATAGCCTAAAAGCTGATCTTATTTTCATTTTGTTTATACACATTGCATTATAATCTCTAAATCCTTTCAAATCTATAACTAGCCTCCAGCAATATGATAACAGTGGCCCTCAGTCTTTAGCCAAAGAACTAAGGTCATTGACATGTAATCATGTAACTGGATCCCAAGATCTAAGAAAGACCTCCAGAAAGGATGAGGAGGAGACTTGAATGCACAAAGGACTTCTAAAAATGCACATAGCAAGACACCAAGATAATTACCTCTGATTGAAGAAGAGATAAAGGCCTTTTCCCTACCCCCTGTGGTAAGTGTACCAAAAAAAGCAAGGACATGCATCCCCAGATGAGATAATAAAGATAAAAGCACTGCTCTGAGACCACGAATCGGGTCAGGAGAAAAAGTTCTCTAGAGCATTCAGAGAGATTCTTTTCCAGCCCAGTTGTGCAATGAGGAACATGTTGACCTCTTTTTAAAAAGGATCCTGAGATCTGGAAGAAGAAGCCTGAAAGAACTCTTAACTTTTATAATAAATATCACCTTGTTCCTTGCTCCTGGACCAGAATGTGTTCTGGCCCTTGACCTGCTGTCAAGTGTCTGAGACAGAGATTGATGTACTTGAGTAGGGCTTAGATTTATCAGAGCCTGAAGCACTCCTGCTGGAGACCATAACAACAGCAGCAGCAACATTAACACCCACTGAAGGGAGGCCTACATCAACCAATGTCTAAGTGGGAAACAGAAACCATATTACACAACTTCACAGAGAAGATTTAATATAGGAACTGGTGAAACAAGTTTTGGAAGACCATAAGGGCATAAAGCAAACACTGAGGTGATACAGAAACAGCATATTCAGAAGGAAGCTTCACCTCCTAGGACTAGGGGAACCAAGACAGAGCTTAATGCTTCTGTAACTGAGAACCCCAGAGAAGGAGGTCCACTGAGCTGGATGAGAGATCTCTGATGGGAGTGTGCTTTCTGGGTAGCTTGGTCTTCCTGTAGTGTGGAGAGACTCCACAGAGCTAGGACTCAGGACTTTGAGGAATAGGCACTGCTCAGTGAGTGCTGCTTCCTTGGAACCTTGGAGGAGAGAGCTCCTACTGAGCTGGGATTCAAGCCTCTGAGTAGGCAACATTTGTTGACACATGCCAGTGTCTCTATGGAGCTAATGAGGCTGCTCCTGCAAGTGTGAGAACTGCAGCCAGCTGCTGTCATTGGACCGAATCACTGCTGCAAAGTTAATGACACAACATTAGGGCAATGCTGACAGAAGCAGGAAGCAAGTGAAACAGAACAAGTCTCTTCTGCCTCTAGTGTTTCAATCTTTCTCTAGGGTCTCGTCTGAGCAGAGACTAACAGAAATCCATCTGCAAAGGTTAATTTATGATTCGCAGAACTCCAGGCCCAGAATTCCAGAGCTGGGGTTGGAGCTGAGAGACAATAGCTTAATAATGAGCTAGTTTCTGTCCAAACAACTCAAAACCTCCCCATCTAGACTAGCTCAAGCAGCTATCCAAGCACAGAGGGAAGCAGGAGAATGTGGTGTATTTCCTGGCATGTAGACCCACACAGAAGTTATGCTAGGTAGATTAATTGGCATCACAAGGAATCTGAGTGGAGGTTGGATTATAATTTGGACTTTGAGTTTTTCCACTTCAATACAGGAAACAGAGATGACAGTTTTGTTTTAGTAAGCACACATTTATGGTGCTACATAATCACCATGATTAGTTTATAATTCAGAAAAATGAAGTATTCTAATGGGTCTCATTCTTCTCATAAGTCTATTATAGCATGAGTACAAGTGTTGAAGGTGGAAAAGGCAGCATGTGGGAGTACACAACAGCAGATCAACTCAGTATCATACCACCAATAGATTCAGACTCAGATGTAAGAAATCCCAGCCCACAAAAGGCCTGAGGCTTGCTTACTGCCCTCCCAAAGGACAAAGCAAAAACTAATCATGAATTGGTCCTCAAATCTGGCATTGGGTCAATGTAAGGAAACACTGTCCTCAAAACTCAAAAGCTCAGACCCTCTCTTCATCTCATGTTTTCCTAGAGAATGCCAGGTACACTCTCTCGCTGAGCTGCCAACATGACCCAGCTATGGTGCCTAGCTAATGGGTAAAGCTCTCATCTAAGAAGGCTAACTGGGCTCATTCTAATTGGTGGTGAAGAACTAAGGACTAGTCCTGCCTCTGGACTCTGTTCCTCCCAGATGAGACAGGCCAAATTTTGATGGCTTTTGATGAAAAGTAACCCCTCCAATCTCCTTTCTTCAAGAAAGGAGGCTCTTCAGTTAAATTTAAGAGATAAGAATCTGCTTCATGCAGTGGAAAATTAAATGTGATGGGCTTCTGCAATCTTATGAATCCCTTTCTTTGTAATAAATGGCTTCCCCTGCCAGATGGACCTCTAAGAACTCCACGTCTGGAGAAATGGCTCAAGTCTCTCATCTCTGTTAAGTAAGTGACAGATATCACTGTACCAGTTTAGTAGCTCTGAAAGAAGTTATTAGTATGTAAATTTGTGTTCTGCTGAGGCCAGTTGCTACCTTTCAAAACGCTTTCAAAAAGATTGCTCTTCCAGACCCACTGGTCAGGTTGGATAGGAGCTGCAGCAGCTTGTTAACAAAGCCCTTTGTCTCAATCATGGACAGTGCCAGAAGGTGGAGTCCATGACAGGCTCTAATATACTTTGGTGGGTAAGTGCATAAGCTCTGGATTCATGGAGCTTTAGTTGAAATCATAAATCCCACTCATTGTGTAACCTGGATATATCACCTAGCCTTTTATAGAGTTACTGGAAAACCAGAGATGAATTGTGGCAGTACTTAGTCCTAGACCTGACATACAAAAGCTTTCATGTTAGCTGGAGGCAGTAGTCAGTGGTGAAAGTGGCATAGCAGTGCACAAATTCCAAAAGTGAGAGATGCTGGTTGGCTGTAGCTCAGTGGTTCTCATCCAGAGATGATTTTGCTCTTTCTTCAGTCCCAAGGATATTTGGCAATGTCTAGAGACATTCTTGTCTGGAGTGATTCTACTGGCACCTAGTTGTTAGAGGCCTAGTTGTTAGAGACTGCTAAATTTACTATGATGCACAGGAAAGCTCCTGCAATAATCTAGCCCAAACGTTAACAATGTCAACGTTGATAAACTCTGGTGTAGTCACACCCAAGGATCAATTCCTAAACTGAAGAAAAAGGAAAGTCAATATAAAATACAAGAATACAACCACCTCATTGGAGCCAAAGGACAGGAATGTGGCTAAGACTTCAGTTCATAAAGCAACCTTCATGGAGGACAAGCTGGATGCACTACAGGCCCATATCTTATCTCCATCATCCAGACCCCTTATTATCTGCCTGTTGGTGCTGGTGTACTCATCTGGTGGAACACTTACAGAAGATCTGCTTGAGTCAGGGAGGCCAAAAGGGTAAGAGCTTGTGGTTGGGGAAACATTTGAAGAAAGTATGAACCTTCCTTGACTAATAGACATAAACAAAAACAAAAAGCAGAGAAATGGGTAAATTGGGATTTCTAGCAGTTCCTCTCTGTGGCTCTTCAAAGAATTGATAATGTGAAGTTATAGTCAGCCAGTCATAGAAAATGCTGCCTATTGGATGCCTGTGGAGTCATGAGTTTGTCTGCACTAAATCACAAGGACTAATTTTAACAGATAACATATAGGGAAGCAAGAGCATGTCATCTCTGTCTCAACTAAGAAAGGCAAATTGATGCTGGTTCCTGCAAACAGAGCCACAAAAAAAGTCTCAAGTGTCAAGTCTGCTGAAGGAAATGAATGCATCTGTTATAGAGAAGACAAACTCCAAGCAAGATGGCACTCTGTCAGGGAGGGATGCTCCACTTGGACCTAGAGATCACAGAGAGAAAGATGGGATACTCACATAGATCTCACAGGAATAGAACCTGACAAGGGCTCCACTGAATAGGGAAGTGATCTAAAAACTAAAATGGACCTGTTTGCATTTGAAGAGCAGGAAAAAAGTTTGGGGACTGAAAAATGACAGGCTCTTGGAAACAGAGAGAATCCACTAAGGAAAGGTAAATGATCCATCTATTAGGAACTCCATTTGGCCTTTCCTGAGCAGGGCTAATCTCACTCATGAGCCTGAGGCTTCCTGAGATAAGCAGGTTCTACTCTATATCAGAAATCACCAGAATGGCTTCTCATTTACCCATCCCAGTGCGGCTCCTCACTAGGTCATTTTTAGAGAGTTGAATCTACCTCTCCCCAGCAGCCCCTTTCTGTGTGGTCTCATCATCTTAACCTCCATCTATCCTTTCCAGCTAGCCACCACAAACACTACCCTGAGCCAGGCCAGGGTGAGGAGCTGTGACATCCAGATTTTCTTGGCTGCTCCTGTCCTCAATGATCACTCACCAACAGTAATATCTTAAATTTATACAGCACTTGGTATCATTGTCTTCAGTTCTCTTGTTCAATCTTGACAGTACCTCTAAGTTGATTTATTTTCCTCATTACATTCAGAAGGAAACTACAGCTGAAGTAGGTTGAGTGCTCTGGAAGAGTCTGAATTTGAACCCAGATCTTCTCCCTGACCAGTGCAGGGCTTTTTTCACACTACACATGTATTCTCTGTACATCTACACCACACCCTGAAATGCAACGCTCCTTATGCTTTTTCTTTTTATATTCACCATCATGGGTACTGGTATATCCTTAACTGAATTACTAATTTTCTAAGAATATAGATCAAATGAATTTTGTTTTGTCAAATGAGTAATACACTATTAGTCACTCAATACTCATTTAAGTATTTTTTTCAAATCCATTACAAAACATAGAAAATATAAACATTACAAGAAACCAAAGTGAATAACAATAATTGCTTTTCAGGTCACATTGAAAATCTATTAATAATCACACTTAATTATTAGTGGTAGTTTTCAAAGCCTTATTCACTGGAGAATCTCTGAAACTGCTATGGATTTCCACATGCAATCTCTAGCAAAAGCTTCAGAAGATAGAAGTTAATTTCTGGAGAAGGAGAAAAGCTTCCTGAGGGCTGCCTTGACCTCCTTGTTTCTCAAAGTATAGATGAGGGGGTTGAGTGTAGGGCTCAATATGGTGTACAGTACACCAGCCAACTTGCTCTTCCCTGGACTATAGCTGGAGACAGGGCTTATGTAGGCATAGAAGACAGCAGTATAATACATACACACGACAATGAGGTGAGAAGAGCAAGTGGAAAAAGCTTTTTTCTTCCCCTCTGCAGTCCGCATTTTTAGGATGCTAGAGATAATAAAGCCATATGACACAATGGTCATCAGGAAGTTCAATATGCCATAAAAGGCATCAGCCAGGACAATCATGATGCTGTTCACATAGGTGGAGCTACAGGAGAGAAGCAACAGAGGAGGGACCTCACAGAAAAAATGGGTAATGACGTTGGGGCCACAGAAATTTAACCGCAGCATCAGCCCAGTGTGGATGGCTGTGTTGAAGGCACAAAGCACCCATACACCTGTGGCCAGCTTACTGCAGAATGCCATGCTCATTGTCGTGCTGTAGTGCAGAGGGTGGCAGATGGCTGCATACCGGTCATAGGCCATGACCGTGAGGAGGAGCAGCTCGGAGGATGCAGCCCATGTGAGAAAATAGAGCTGGGCCATGCAGGCCCCATAAGAGATAGAGCTCTCCTCTGATATCAGACCCTCCAGTGCTTTGGGCATGATGGAAGAGGTGCAGATAATATCCATAGTAGCCAAGTTGAAGAGAAAAAAGTACATGGGGGTATGGAGCCCAGGGTTGAAGGTGATGGCCAAAATGATGAGGATATTACCTGTGAGGGCCACAGAGTAGAGGGAGAGGAAACAGCTGAATAAGAGCACATGGTATTCTGGGTGCTCCGAAAAGCCCTGCAGGATAAACTCTGTTACTAGCGTCTCGTTACTCATGGTCCTTGGGCTGAGAGGGGTTTCCAGGGTTATCAAGTGAATCTCTACCCACAGATTCATGTGATTTCAGGGCTAAAAAGAGAGATAAGATGTATCCTAAGGTAGGCTGCTACCATTTTTCATTCATACTTTACATCATAGCATGAGCAATATTATACAGATATACTGTACTGGGACTTATTAATCAAGAGAAACATATCAATATGACATTAGGCAAAGGGCAAGAACATTAGCTCATAAAAAGTACAAATGGCCAATTAAATTATAAAGCATCATTCAACCTCAAAGAAACAAAAGTTAAATCAATCCATTCTTTATGAGCCATGATTTAGCAAAGTTTGAAAAACCTGGTTTTGACTAACATTAGCATGGGTGCCAAGATGCAGGTATTTTAAAATTTATATTCCATTTGAGCCAGAACTTGCACTTTTAGGAATTTATCCTAAGGAAATAATTAAGAACATCTTCAAGGTGTCATCACAGCACTATTTATAATACTGAAAATGTAAAAGCAACCTATACTTTTTAAAGTCAGTATATTATGATGTATTGATATAGTATAATGTTCTACCTATTAAATGATGCATTAGAAATGTTTTACTTGTGCTTATAAAAATAGAATGAAGAAAATTCAAAAATAGTGTGTACAATAGGATCTTATTTTGAGTTTAAGAAAAAAATCCTGTTTGCATATATACCTGTAGAAAAAACAACTGGCAAATGATAGAACAGAATTTGAACAGTGAGGATAAATTATACTTTATTTCATTTCTTTGCCTTTGCTTCTCTATATTTTCTGATTTTTCCATGTAATATCCCTTCTAAAAGGCAAGTCTGACAGAATAAAGGCCCCCAGTGGGCACTCCTGGATCCACCTCCTGTCCAGACCATGTCTTCCCTCTTATCTCACTCCTCAAAGCCAAAGCTCTAGCCACACCCAGAACTCCCAGTCTGGCCAACATACCAGCCATGACAGACTTTTGTGGCTTTGTTTTTGCAGCTCTCTCAGCCAGGATGCTCTCCTTCTCATGAATCAGGTCTATCATCATCTCCCTCCTTTTCTAACATCCCTTCCCTATAAAGGACCATTCTTTCTTTTGTGGCCTTTCAGGATTCTGTACATATTTCTATGCTAGAACCCATTACACATCACTTCACAATATGGTCCTCTAAGATCGGGGCATTTGCTTCAGTCATCTCTGGCCACCACTTCCTGGTCTTCAGACCTGTGCCTGGAATGGAGCAGGTGAGCCCTCAAATACATTTGTTGGAATAATAGTAAAGAACAGTTCAGTACCAATAAAAGCAGAGTGATTTCATTCTCAACACAGTACACATTCTATATTGTTTAAGCTTGGTACTACATTTGCTTTTCCCTTGTTTTCAACTCTTTATTCATTAAAAGAGTTGATTTAAGGAGGATGTTCACTTTCAATTAATAATTCTGCTTTTTGTCAAACCTCAGTGGATGTATTTATGACTGAAGTATTAAAAGGTCTATACAAGATGAGTAAACACCCATGATCAAGTCATATCACCACTTTGTAAGGTGAAGACTAATCTTTGAATAGAAGAGCATAACATTTCTCTGAATTAGAGCAATAGGCTGTGTCAGTGTAAAGTTTGTTCAAAGCTGATGCAAATGACAGAGCTACATCTGTGTCTTCCCAGAAGTAAGGAACTAGGTCATCTCCATCACTTTGCTGAAGATAATAAATGCAATATGCTTTAACCTCTTTCACATTTGTTTCAAACAAATGTAAATATTTCTTCTGTATGGTTTGAGTTGTGGGTCTGGATATTTTATTTGCTCCTCTGGAATTTTGCTGGCTCCTCAACATAGTCTGGTGGGTGACTCCTGTTTAACTCCAGGGACCACTGTGAGACTGAAAAGCTGACTCAGGCTGAAAAGGAACAGAGTTGGATTTGCCCCATGGATGTCTCCATGAAAGGTTTCTGCACTTCCCACTAATTTCTTCCCTGGGATTCTAACCATCTGACACTCCCAGTCATCACTCACAGTCCACTTCACCATACAGATTTTAAAGCCAGAGATTCATAATGCTGTGGCCACACCTAGAAGGAGACAGACACCTCCATCACCAAACATTGAGCAGTCATGTGTGGATCTATCACATAGCATTACTGGAGTACCAAAAGAATCTATTATGAAGAAAACTTTATACCCATTCTCTTAACTTCAGACTGAGGATAGAAAAATAAATAAGTAACATAAATGGAATTTTTGAGCAGGTGTTCAGGACAAGGAAGTATCAACAAACTGATTCACATTCAGGGAACAAATTACCCCTCAGATAATTACCTTCTCACTATAATTTCCAGGGCAGGTGGACAGTCTCCTCATCCAATTGGTCAACAGGGAGATCAAAGCATCCAGGATCGAATATTCTTTCATTTGAGAATGATCATAAAATCTCTGTTGGACCTCAGCCAATCACTTCCTCTTCCGAAAATAACAAAAACCTTTCTCTCCTGAGGTTCATAGGGCATTGGCTTTTATCCTCATCAAGCATCACAAAATTGTTGCCAAAAATGTGAGGGAAAAGAAAAAGATTTCAGGTACCAATTGCCAATTAAACACATACTGCAGGTGGTGGGCACTGAGGGGGGCACTTGACAGGATGAGCACTGGGTGTTATTCTGTATGTTGGCAAATTGAACACCAATAAAAAATAAATTTATTATTAAAAAAATAAACACATACTACATGTCGACTATATGACTCTCCACGTGAGAGGTGATAGTACATTTTAAAAGGGATTATTTTCCACACTTACCAGACCCTTCAGTGCTCAAGTTTCAAAGAAAATGAAAATGCATCTTGGATGATTTGATCACTTTAAAGAAACAGCGCAAAGTGTTCTCAAATTCTTGAAATTAAAAAGTTCATTTCACTTAGTTTTTCATAAAGATAGATTAGATTTCACGTGGAAGACAATTTATTTTTAGTGAAATTTTATCTTAGTTCCAATTTGTTGTTCATAATTTCAGAAGTGGAGAAGTATTGCTATCATAAGGTATTCAACCATTTCTATTATTTTTATCTCTAAAGATGTTTAAGGTTTTTCAGTCACCATGTAATTAATCCAATGTCCATCTGTAACACATGAAGGTAAATTATTCCTATCATAAACAAGATTCAATAACAGAAAGATAAAAATCAGAAAATGCCAAAATCTCATATGTTCGGTTTTAAATCTGAAAAATACTTTCAAGACAACCTAATCCAACCATTTATTGTAAAATCACAAAGGCATCCAAATGACTTACCCTAGTCACACAGAGTACTAGTGACAAAGCTAGTATCTAGTCCCAAGTCTTTGGGATTCCACCCTAGAATTCTTGGAAAATTATACAAATTTGTTATATGTCCCACTAAATCTAACCTCATTGAATGTCAAAAAAAGTCAGGAAAACGAAAAATCAATGAAGAATTTATATGATTATAATGGGGATTGAGGTGTAAATGCAAACCTTAAACTCTCAGCCAGCTTTTGCATCCTATTTGCTCTATTCATTTACTGATCAAACAATAATAATACAGAGTGAGAAATCTATAAATGTTACTAATGTCAGCCAAACAAAAAATACCAGGTCTTATATACAGTTAATGATCAAATTTAGGCAGACTAAGAGTTATGAGTGGAATTTTTCTCATCCTTTTATATCACCCAATAGAATGAGCCATCTTCAGAATACTCCTAATTACCTTGAAAAAGTTCTTCACCTTGTGGAGCTAATAAATTTTATGTATAGACATCCTTTCCCCATCGATCATGATTGAGATTGGAAACATGGTAACACTGAAGCAATATACAAATCTAGGACAATCAGTCTAGATAAAGGCTTTCTTCTCCTATTTAAGCTAATCCTGCCAAGAATTTGTGACTCATCTTCAGCAAAGTTTGTCACTGCCAATGGGAGACACCTGGGACACCTGTTCTCTATTATTCTAAGTGGACCCTGAAGGAGCAATTAAGTATCACTTTTGCTGGGTGCCTGGCTGTCACTGGTGTTCAGACAAAGGCCAGTTCAGACTTCTGATCCAAATGTATGTAAAAGGGTGTGAGCTTGAGCAGAGGGCAGGACCAAACCTTTCTCCCAGCTCACATAATCTGGGCCAGTACAGACTCAGGTTCAGGTGCTCAGAATAATGTGCTCACACATGTGGACTGGGTGGCAGTTGGGGGCACGGCAGCGTCAGAAAGGCAGGTAGCATTTCTAGACTGCCTTTTGTGGAAGTCTAGAGCCATGGAGCAAATGTTCCCAGGCTTCCCAGCATGAACTATCTCTACCGATAGCGCTGGCCCCCTCACCATCTTTCACCCACACACCTTGGCTCCCTTACCAAGCTTTCTTCCCTTCCCCGTCCTCCCATGTTTTCTCCCAGATCTAATTCTACCACCTCTACAAGGCTTCTTTGACTTCCTGGAGGGAAATGATTACCCTCTGCTAAATTTCAGTCACACCCAGGGGCTCTCCAACCATGCTTCAGTGATAATGGCATGGGCTTTGGAGTCTTTACAGAGCTGGAGTCAAATCCCAAGCCTGAATGCTACTGGTTGTGTGACTTGGAGCAAGTCTCTTAACCTCTACAGAACTTAATTATAATAATGATAAGACTTCCCTCATTATCGCAGTACCTAATATATGAAAAGGGTTTGGTAATATTTTACTTCCTCTTCCCCCCATGTGGCACCTATTTACATATATATGTTTTTCTGTATGAGCAGAGAACAGACTAGATATGTCTATTACCTTCTTCCCTATGAAAATGTCCTGACTATATCTGACACTTAATGCATAATTGTTGATTAAGTGACTGATCCATTTGGTTAAGTGGGTTTGTTATTAAAAGGCACTTCAACCACTTCTAATTTCACTAAGCAGTGTGATGTACTTAGAACAAGCATTAAAGTAAATAGTTCACAAAAGGCTTTGAGACCTGTTATTTGAGCAGTTGTGTGAATTGTCTTTTTTAAATATTATTTATTTATTTGTTTGAGAGAGAGAGCACACTCATGTGTGCACACACTGTGCACATGTGCACATGTGCACGTGTGCGCACACTCACACACACAAGTGAGGGGGAGAGGTAGAGGGAGAGGGAAAAGCAGATTTCCTGCTAAGCAGGGAGCCCTATGTGGGGCTCAATCATCAGACCCTGAGATCATGACCTGGGCAGAAGGCAGAAACTTAACCAAATGAGCCACCAAGATGCCCCAAATTATTGTAAGTTTTATAATTTCTCTGAATACAATAATTTTTTAAGTCTATATAATGTGAATACTAATATCTACCTTCAGGATTTTCAGGACTTCATTTTGGAAACCACATGAGTTATTATTATGGATTATTAATTAATTAATTAAATTTATTATTTATTATTAATTTGGAAACCATTACACAAAAGATTGTGTGCTGGCAGCACTATGCCCGAGCAGGTTATCTTTTTTTCAATGAAACAAAAGATACATAAACAAAAAATTTCCTTCCTGAGATGTTACTGATATGTCACCATTCATGAATAAATGTGTATGAGTTAAGTTAAAGGCTAAACTACTATAACGAAGAAACCCAAATATATGGTGGCTTAATATTTTCTCTTTCACTCAATAATCTGAGATGTGTATGAGTAATGGGGTTGTTTCCAGACTGATGGGATAGCCTTGCCCCATGTTATTAAGAGATCCAGGTTTCCCCCAAGTCAATGATTCTTGATCTCCTAGGCCATTATTGTCTTCACCTTCATGAAATATTCCACAACCTCCACACTTCATCTCGTAAGAAGAAAAGTGACAGGAAGCCTTGGGAAAGCAATTTATTTCAAGCAAGTGAAGCATTTACACACATAACTTCTACTTACAGTCTATGGGCTAAAACTTAATTATGTTGCCTATTTAGCTACAAGGGAAGCTGGGAAATGTGGCCAAGCTGGAAAGTCATACAGGAAAAAGGGAGAGTAAATTTTTAGAAAAAAATTAGCTATTTCCCTAGCTATACAAGAAGAAACTGAAGATAGGAGAATTTACAAAAAAAAAAAAAGACTTGCTGTCAGAATGAAATTCATGTTACTCCTTAAAACAGATTCAAAAAAAGGAAAGGAGAATGATTTGATAGTTAAACAGGAAGAAAGGGAAACGTGAAAGGAAGATAAAAGAAGTAGAGAGGCATATGACCTACCCTGAATGCTAAAAGAGGAAAGTAAGAAAGTGAATTTAAGAGTTCTAACATACTGATGGGGCGGGGCAGAATGGCGAAAGAGTAGGGTCCCCAAGTCACTGTCCCCACCAACCTACCTAGATAACTTTCAAATCATCCTGAAAATCTACTAATTTGGCCTGAGATTTAAAGACAGAACAGCTGGAAAGCTACAGAAAGAAAAGTTCGCACTTCTAACAAGGTAGAAAGACAGAAAAAAAGAATAAAAAATAATCCAGTTGGGAAGGGGCCCCCACAAGGAGCCGGGATAAGGCTGGGTGGCGAGAGCATTCAGGACAGGAAAGTCCAGCCCTGGAAAAGCAGGAACTTTAACAATCTTCCCAGACAGAAAAGCGCTCACAGGGAGCTCAGGCAGGATCCCAGGAGGGGCAGTGGAGCCTCCAGGTTCCGGGGTCACTAACAGAGAAGGTGTGCCCCAGGTGGAGCCCGAACCCTGCGGGGCCTCGGGAGAAGTTCAGGCCGCAGCTCTGCACAGACCCGGCTGTGCAGCCCCAAGCGCGATTCCAGCGGCAAAGGCCCCAGAGCCCAGGGCACCAGGGGACACAGACCAGGATCCTGCACTCCCCGGGGGACAGGCAGAGGCTGGGAGGGCACAGGACAGGGAGGATGCTTCTGCCACTGGGCTGCCCGAGCTGTGAGGACCAGCGCCTCCCATCCCTGGAGAATCCAGGCCACTGCGGACTGGAAGACTGTGGTAGTTACTGCGGGAGCTGACTCCAGGGCTGGAAGGCTGGCTGAGGACAGTCTTGTTATTCCTCCTGGTGTCACCCTGTGCCTGGGAGGGGCGGGGCGCCCAGGGAACAGGGGCCTCACAGGATAAACAGCTCCCACTGAGCCGAGCACCTGACAGGGTGCTGGACAGTTCCCCAGGTGCACACACCTGAGAATCAGCACAACAGGCCCCTCTCCCAGAAGACCAGCTGGAAGGAGAGGGAAAGAACAAGTTCTTGACTGAGCAGCGCTGGAGAGCTTCAGGGGAAGTCGAGGGATTTACAGTATATAGAACCAGAGAATACCCATCCTTGTATTTTTGTTTTTTGTTCATTGGTGTTTTTTCTGTTTTTTTTTCCTTTGTTTTTTCCCTTTTTTTTTCTCTTTTATTTTTCCTTCCTTTTTCCAGTACAACTTGTTTTTAACCACTCTTCACTGAGCAAAATGACTAGAAAGAACTCACCACAAAAGAATCAGAAACAGGACTCTCTCCCACAGAATTACAGAATTTGGATTACAATTCGATGTCAGAAAGCCAATTCAAAAGAAAATAATAAAGCTACTTGTGGCTCTGGAAAAAAGCATAAAGGACTCAAGAAACTTCATGACTGCAGAATTTAGATCGAATAAGGCTGAAATTAAAAATCAATTAAATGAGATGCAATCCAAACTGGAGGTCCTAACGATGAGGGTTAATGAGGTAGAAGAACCAGTGAGTGGCATAGAAGACACTTTGATGGCAAGGAGGGAAGCTGAGGAAGAAAGAGAAAAACAATTAAAAGATCATGAGGATAGGTTAAAGGAAATAAATGACAGCCTCAGAAGGAAAAATCTACATTTAATTGGGGTTCCAGAGGATGCCGAAAGGGACAGAGGACCAGAAAGCATATTTGAATAATCATAGCTAGAACTTCCCTAACTTGGAGAGGTAAACAGGCATTCAGATCCAGGAGATAGAGAGCCCCCCACTAAAATCATAAAAACCGTTCAACATCTCGAAATTTAATAGTGAAACTAGCAAATTCCAAAGATAAAGAGAAAATCCTTAAAGCAGCAAGAGATAAGAGATCCCTAACCTACATGGGGAGAAGTATTAGGTTAACAGCAGACCCCTCCACAGAGACCTGGAAGGCCAGAAAGGGCTGGTAGGATATATTCAGGGTCCTAAATGAGAAGAACATGCAGCAGAATACTTTATTCAGCAAGGGTCTCATTCAGAATAGAAGGAGAGATAAACAGCTTCCAAGATAGGCAGAAGCTGAAAGAATATGTGACCACCAAACAAGCTTTACAAGAAATATTAAGGGGGACTCTCTAAAAGAAGTTCAAAGAAACAATCTACAAAACAGTGACTGAATAGGTATTATGATGACACTAAATTTATATCTTTCAACAGTAACTCTGAACGTGAATGGGCTTAATGATCTCATCAAAAGGTGCAAGGTTTCAGACTGTATAAAAAACACAAGATCACTATTTGCTGTCTACAAGTGACTCATTTTAGACCTAAGGACACCTACAGCCTGAAAATAAAAGGTTGGAGGACGATTTACCTTTCAAATGGTCCTCAAAAGAAAGCAGGGGTAGCAATCCTCATCTCAGATAAATTAAAGTTTATACCAAAGACTGTAGGAAGAGATGAAGAGGAACACTAAATCATACTTAAAGGATCTACCCAACAAGAGGACCTAACAATCATGAATATTTATGCCCCTAATGTGGGAGTTGCCAAGTATATAAATCAATTAATAACCAAAGTTAAGACATAATTAGATGATAATACACTTATACTGGGAGACTTCAACATGGCGCTTTCTGTAAATGACAGATATTCTAAGCACAACATCTCCAAAGAAACAAGAGGTATAAATGATTCATTGGACCAGATGGATTTCACAGATATTTACAGAACTATACACCCAAATGCAACTGAATACACATTCTTCTCAAGTGCTCATGGAGCTTTCTCCAGAATAGACCACATACTGGGTCACAAATCAGGTCTTAACGAATACCAAAAGATTGGGATCCTCCACTGCATATTTTCAGACCACAATACTGTGAAACTATAACTCTATCAGAAGAAGAAATTTGGAAGAAATTCAAACAGGTGGAGGTAAAAGACCATCCTGCTAAGATGAAAGGAAATTAGAGAGGAATTAAAAAGATTCATGGAAACTAATGAAAATGAAGATACAACCGTTCAAAATCTTTGGGATACAGTAAAAGCAGTCCTGAGGAGGAAATACATTGCAATACAAGCATCCATCAAAAAAACTGGAAAGAACTCAAATACAAAAGCTAAGCTTGCACCTAAAGGAACTGGAGAAAGAGCGGCAAATAAAACCCACACCCAGCAGAAGAAGAGAGCTAATAAAGATTTGAGCAGAACTCAATGAAATAGAGACCAGAAAAACTGTGGAAGAGATAAATAAAACCAGAAGTTGGTTCTATGAAAGAATTAATAATATTGATAAACCATAGCCAGCCTTACTAAATACAAAAAAGAGTCAAATTAATAAAATCACGAATGAAAAAGGAGAGATCACCACCAATACCAAGGAAATACAAACGATTTTAAAAACATTATGAGCAGCTATACACTAGTAAATTAGACAATCTAGAAGAAATGGGCGTATTTCTGGAACCCCACAAACTACCAAAACTGGAACAGGAAGAATAGAAAACTTGAACAGGCCGATAACCAGTGAGGAAATTGAAGCAGTAATCAAAAACCTCCTTAGACACAAAAGTCCAGGGCCAAATGGCTTCCCAGTGGAATTCTATCAAATGTTTAAAGAAAAAAAAACAAGACCTATTCAACTAAAGCTCTTCCAAAAGATAGAAAGAGATGGAATACTCCAAACTCGTTTTATGAGGCCAGCATCATTTTAATTCCAAAACCAGACAAAGACCCCACCAAAAAGGAGAATTATAGACCAATATCTCTGATGAACACAGATGCAAAAATTCTCACCAAGATACTAGCCAATAGGATTCAACAGTACATTAAAAAGAACAGTCCTCAGCATCTTAAAAGCCATCTACAAAAAGCCCAGAGCAAATATCATTCTCAATGGGGAAACACTGGAGCCTTTCCCCTAAGATCATGAACATGACAGGGATGTCCACTCTCAGCACTGCTATTCAACATATTACAAGAAGTCCTAGCCTCAGCAATCAGAAAACAAACAGAAATAAAAGGCATTCAAATTGGAAAAGAAGATGTCAAACTCTCCCTCTTTGCAGATGACTTCATACTGTACGTAGAAAAACCAAAAGCCTCCACCCCACGATTCCTAGAACTCATACAGCAGTTCGGCAGTATGGCAGGATACAAAATCAATGCCCAGAAGTCAGTGGCATTTCTATACACTAACAATGAAACTAAAGAAAGAGAAATTAAGGAGTCAATCCCTTTTACAATTGCACCGAAAAGCATAAGATACCTAGGAATAAACCTAACCAAAAAGGCAAATGATCTATACCCTAAAAACTATAGTACACTTCTGAAAGAAATTGAGGAAGACACAAAGAGATGGAAACATATTCCATGCTCATGGATTGGATGAATTAATACTATGAAAATGTCAATGTTACCCAGGACAAGTCACACATTTAATGCAATTCCTATAAAAATTCCATGGACTTTCTTCAGAGAGTTGGAACAAATCATGTTAAGATTTGTGTGGAATCAGAAAAGACCCTGAACAGCCAGGGAAATATTGAAAAAGAAAACTGGAGCCAGGGGCATCACAATGCCGGATTTCAGGTTGTACTACAAAGCTGTGATCATCAAGACAGTGTGGTACTGGCACAGAAACAGACACATAGATCAATGGAACAGAATAGAGAACCCAGAAATGGCCCCTAAAGTCTATGGTCAACTAATATTGGACAAAGCAGGAAAGAGTATCCACTGGAAAAAGGACAGTCTATTCAATATATGGTGCTGGGAAAATTGGACATCCACATGCAGAAGAATGAAACTAGACCACTCTCTTACACCAGACACAAAGATAAACTCAAAATGGATGAAAGATCTAAATGTGAGACAAGATTCCTTCAAAATCCTAGAGGAGAACACAGGCAACACCCTTTTTGAACTTGGCCACAGAGACTTCTTACAAGACACATCTATGAAGGCAAGGGAAACAGAAGCAAAAATGAACTATTGGGACTTCATCAAGATAAAAAGCTTCTGCACAGCAAAGGAAGCAGTCAATAAAACTAAAAGACAACCTACAGAATGGGAGAAGATATTTGCAAATGACGTATCAGATAAAGGGCTAGTATCCAAGATCTATAAAGAACTTATTAAACTCAACAGCAAGGAAACAAACAATCCAATCATGAAATGGGCAAAAGACATGAACAGAAATTTCACAGAGGAGATGTAGACATGGCAAACAAGCACATGAGAAAATGCTCCACATCACTTGCCATCAGGAAAATACAAATCAAAACTACAATGAGATACCACCCCACACCAGTGAGAATGGGGAAAATTAACAAGACAGGAAGCAACAAATGTTGGAGAGGATGTGGAGAAAGGGGGACCCTCTTGCACTGTTGGTGGGAATGTGAACTGGTGCAGCCACTCTGGAAAACTGTGTGGAGGTTCCTCAAAGAGTTAAAAATAGACCTGCCCTACGACACATCAATTGCACTGTTGGGGATTTACCCCAAAGATTCAGATGCAGTGAAACGCCAGGACACCTGCGCCTGATGTTTATAACAGCAATGTCCACAGTAGCCAAACTGTTGAAGGAGCCTCAGTGTCCATCGAAAGATGAATGGATAAAGAAGCTGTATTATATGTATATAATGGAATATTCCTCATCCATTAGAAACAAAAAATACCCACTAGATGCTTCGACATGGATGGACCTGGTGGGTTCTAAGTCAATTGGAGAAGGACAAACATTATATGGTCTCATTCATTTGGGGAATATAAAAAATAGTGAAAGGGAATAAAGGGGAAGGGCGAGAAAATGAGTGGGAAATATCAGTGAGGGTGATAGAACTTGAGAGACACCTATCTCTGGGAAACGAACAAGGGGTGGTGGAAAGGGAGGTGGGTGGGGGGTGGGGTGACTGGGTCACGGGCACTGAGTTGGGGGCACTTGAGGGGATGAGCACTGGGTGATATGCTATATGTTGGCAAATTGAACTCCAATAAAAAATAAATAATAAAAAAGAATTCTAACATTCTTTTTTTTTTTTTTTAATTTTTTATTTATTTATGATAGTCACAGAGAGAGAGAGAGAGAGGCAGAGACACAGGCGGAGGGAGAAGCAGGCTCCATGCACCGGGAGCCTGATGTGGGATTCGATCCCGGGTCTCCAGGATCGCGCCCTGGGCCAAAGGCAGGCGCCAAACCACTGCGCCACCCAGGGATCCCCGAATTCTAACATTCTTATACAGTATCATGAGTCTCAGCAAATGGGTCTCTTAAAAATTATGTGTAATTCCCAAAAGCTGCCCCTCAAAAGATGAGTGTCAGGCAGAGCTGTAGAAAGGTTGACTGGAAGATGGTAAGAGCTGTGCTGTGAGACTTAGCAGAAAGGGAAGGCCTTCCAGCAGGAGATTCTTGGAAACTTGTGCAAATTTAGGGATCTCAGAATGCCTTGGAGAGTCAAACCTAGGCAATACCATAGCCCACTCTACCCAGGTCCTATGCCCTAACATCAGCTGGGACCAACTATTAAAACAATCCAATTATTAATTTTTGGTTGAGTCCTTATGTCCTAGCTGTGGCCCTGAATGTGTTTTGTACTCTTAAAGTCCTTTTTCAGCTTTTCTCTAATAACTACTCGTCTTGCCTCATATCTTCCTGAAAAGGGAAGTACCATCCTATCAGAGTTTCTCAATCTCATTCCTTCTATCCTCAATCTTTGTTGATTCCTATCCTCTATTAAAGTTCTATGAGAAACCAGCCAAAAAAAATAAAAAATGGTTCATTTTCCCCTACAACAAACTGTTGAACATTGTTATTTTCTTTAAGGTGCCCATAGAATTTATGATAATTCTCATGCTAGACATAATGTGTATACCAGACATGCAAAGAAGTAGGACAATACACCCATATTTTGAGTGAGAAAAATGAATGAAAACCAACTCAGAAATGACAAAAATAATAAAATCAGTAGACAAGAACGTTAAAACAGTTATTTAACAACTATATTCTAAATATTCAGGAAACTATAGAAAAACATAATAAATGGAGACCTAGAAGATTTAGAGGATTCCAATACAATTTCTGTGATATAAACTACAGTGTCTTAAATTAATAATACACTTAATGGGATTAACAGTACATTAGACATTGCAAAAAAAAAAGATTGGTGAATTTGAAACACTAGCAATACAACCTATCCACATCAAACACAGAAGAAAACAAAAAGCATAAGAATAGTACATCAGTGAGTCCCAAATCAACATCAAATAGATTAATATATGTGTGATTAAACCCTACAAGAAGATAAGGAGTGGAAGAGAATGTAAGAAATATTGAAATGAATAAAGGGTAAATTTTTTCCAAATTCAATAAAAAATATAAACTCCTAGATATAATAAATTCAGTAAACTCCATGCACAATAAAAACTAAAAAAAAATCACCAGTACACATCCTTAAAGCCAATGATAGAAAAATCTCTAAAAACAACCAAAATAAAAAAGACACAGTAAATACAGAGAGAAATGATAAGAAAGATAGATCAATGCAGAACACTATGGAGAAAAATCTTTAGAGTTCTGAAAGGGGAGAAAACTGTCAATGTAGAATCTTGTGTCCAGTAAAAATATCTTTCAAAAGTAAAGGTGAAAAATATTTCACAAATACAAAAGGAATTCTTCACCAGTAAACATAAATAAGAAATATTAAATGAAATCTTCAGTGAGAAGGAAAATTATGCCAGATGGAGATCTAGATTTACTTAAAAGAATGGAGAACACTAGAAACAGTAATTCTAGGAAAGATTTAATATTTTATTTATTATTTAAATATATTTAAAGATAATAAACTACCTAAAGAAAAATAATAAGGGGGATCCCTGAGTGGCTCAGTGGTTTAACACCTGCTTTTGGCCCAGGGCATGACCCTGGAATCACAGAATTGAGTCCCGCATCGGGTTCCCTTCATGGAGTCTGCTTCTCCCTCTGCCTCTCTCTCTCTCTGTGTGTGTGTCTTCATGAATAAATAAATAAAATCTTAAAAAATAATATCGTGGGATTTATAATACATTCAGAAGTAAATGATGACAATGACACAAAGGCCATCTGGGAAGAAATGAAATAATGTTATCATAAGATTCTTAATACTATATATTAAATGATATAATATCACTTGAGATACACTGTGATAAAGAAGAATACTACAAACCCTAAAGTGACCACTGAACTTAAACACATAGTTACAGTTAACAAGCTAAATTGGAAATCAAATCGAATCATAACAAATACTTTTAGTCATGCAAGGGAGAGCATAAAACAAGAATAACAGGGAAAAAGTAGATGAGATAAAGAGAAAGGAAATAGAATAGAATACAGTAAATACAGAAATAGAATACAGTAAATTTAAATTCAAAGTTCAAGCGTAGGGCACTCTCAAGAACAGTGGATGTCGTGGGGAAAGACATTCCACCTTTAGAATCATGAATGAAGTAAAGATACAGCCTAGTATTAAGTAAAGTAAAAAAAAACTAGTAAAGATACAGCCTGTGAACTAGCCTAGCAGCTAGTTCACAGGAGAAAATCAAGGAGTAAGACAGCTGGGATGAGCTGTCCAGGAATGAGAACAAATATCAAACACTGACCTCATACAATGGAATATTACTGAGCCATCAAAAAGAACGAAATCTTGCCCTTTGCAATGATATGGATGGAGCTAGAATGTGTTATGTTAAATGAAATAAGTCAGTCAGAGAAAGACAAATAGATGATCTCATGTATATGTGGAATTTAAGGAACAAAACAGATGAACATACGGAAATGGAGAAAGAAAAAAAGGAGAGAGAGAAACAAGCTATAAGAGACTCCTACTGATAGAGAACAAATATGCTTTCTGGTTCTCTGTCCCTCTCAGTGGCCTTTGGAACACCAATTAAGTGTAGATTTTTCCTTCTGAGGCTGTTATTTATTTCCCTTAACCTTTCCTCATGATCTTTTAATTATTTTTCTCTTTTTTCCTCAGCTTCCTTCCTTGCCATCAACTTGTCTTCTATGCCACTCACTGGTTCTTTTACCTCATTAACCCTCATCGTTAGGACCTCCAGTTTGGATTGCATCTCATTTAATTGATTTTTAATTTCAGCCTTATTTGATCTAAATTCTTCAGTCATGAAGTCTCTTCAATTCTTTATGCTTTTTTCCAGAGCCACCAGTAGCTTTATAATTGTGTTTTTGAAGTGGCTTTCTGACACTGAATTGTAATCCAAATTCTGTATCTGTGGGAGAGAGTACTGTTTCTGATTCTTTCTTTTGTGATGAGTTCTTCCTTCTAGTCATTTTGCTCATTTAGTCCTCTAGTCATTTAGTGCAGAGTGGCTAAAAATGAGTTTTACTGGAAAAAGAAGGAAAAAAAAAAGGAGGGGTATCCTCTGGTTCTATATACTGTAAATCTCTTGACTTCCTCTGGCGCTTTCCAGCTTGATCGGTCAAGAACTTGCTCTTCTCCTGTCCTTCCAACTGGTCTTCTGGGGGAGGGGCCTGCTGTGCTGGTTCTCGGATGTGTGCACCTGGGGGAGCTGCCCCGCCCCCTGCCAGGTGCATGGCTCAGTGGGAGCTGTTTATCCCTTGAGGCCCCTGTTCCCTGGTGGCCCCTGCTCCATCCCAGGTACAGGGTGATTCATGAGGAACAACAACACTGGCATTAGCCCGCTCTCCAGCTCTGGAGTCAGCTGCTGCAGTAACTACCACAGTTTCTCAGTCCACACAGTCCTGGATGCTCCAGGGCGGGGGTGCTGATCTGCAGAGCTTGGGGGTGCCCGGCTGCCGGAAAGCCCTCCCTCTCTTGGGCCCTCCCCACCTCACCTGTCCTGGCGGAGCGCAGGATCACTGGCAGCATCCCCCATTGCCCTGGGATCCGGGGCCTGCGCTGCTGGATCACGCTTCCGGGGCGCAGCTCTCCAAGGCAGCAGGGCGCAGCCCCCTCCGCCCGGAGCCACTGGCAGAGCTGCTCCCGAGGCCTCGCAGGGCGCGGCTCCAGCCCTTTACCCAGCTGGGCCCCGCGGTGTGTGGAGCGCTCTCCCCCGGGGCACTTCCTCTGTTAGTGACCCCGGGAAATGGGAGGCTCCACTGCCCCTCCTGAGATTCTGCCCGAGTTCCCTGGTAAGAGCCTTTCTGTCCAGGAAGAATCCGGTGCAGATTTTTAAAGTTCCTGCTTCTCCAGGACTGGGCTTTCCTGTCCTGGAGGCTTTCACCACCTGACCTTAGACCGGCTCCTCTAGGGACCCCTCCCCAACTTGATTATTTTTTTCCCCCACCTTCCTACCTTGTTAGAAGCACAAACTCTTCTCTCTGTAACGTTCCAGCTGTTCTCTCTTTAAATATCAGGTTGAATTTATAGGTTTTCAGGATGATTTGAAAGTTATCTATGTAAGTTGTGGGGACAGGTGACTTGGGGACCCTACTCCGCTGCCATCTTGCCCCCTCTATTTTTAAATTTGTTTTTTTTTAAATTTTTATTTATTTATGATAGTCACACACAGAGAGAGAGAGAGAGAGAGAGAGAGAGAGAGAGAGAGAACCAGAGACACAGGCAGAGGGAGAAGCAGGCTCCATGCATCGGGAGCCTGATGTGGGATTCCATCCCGGGTCTCCTGGATTGCGCCCTGAGCCAAAGGCAGGCACTAAGCCGCTGCGCCACCCAGGGATCCTCTATTTTTAAATTTGTTTCAAGCATGCTTGTGATTGTGATTGATCATTGAAGTGTTTTTGTGATGGCTACTTCAAACTCTTTCAAATAATTCTACTATCTCTATCATCCTGATGTTGCTGATATGACAAGTTTTTGTCAACTGATACTTGGGCATTTAGCTCTTATTTAAACTTTGTGTTTTATCTGGTGTTCTTTGACACTGTACTGGGAGAGTAAGGGAGCTTCACTTTATTACCACTGGTGGGGTTCCAAATTTCACACTTAAACTTTTAGTTTCAACTTAGTAGCATTATGAAATTGGGACTTTATAAAATCTGGGAGGATTATATATGCTCTGTCTTTGAAGATTTCCATGGAGGACAATGGACATTTGGGAGTCCAAATTATTATATTTGCATATGTAATGAAAAGGTAGCTATGATTTTGGTATCATAATTTTCTGTTTCCAACAATGCCCAATTAGTAGCTACCAGGGATTCTAGAGGGACATTGGACTTTGTTCTATCTTCTAATGAGGTCTGGTGTATCTGGGGTTTGCCACTGGTCCTAATGGATCCTGACTGGTGTCAAGAGAGTCGAATGCTAAGAATATGATGGGGGAAATTACTTTAAGTTTTATCTTAGCTACCAATGACATGTTTATTCTCCTCAACATGGAGAATTTAGGAAGTGGAAATGCATTTTACCTGCCCTGGAATGTATTTAAGAAGAATACTATTAGAAGGGGCTAGTTTGAGTGAGGAGGCTGTCTTCCACCCTGCTCTGGAGCATTTGCCCAGCAAGCAGAGTCTCCTGTTGGTGGTGGCTGACTCAGAAGCAGAATGGGATTTTGGAGAACTTGGAGCCTGTAAGGAAGGTATAAAACTTTTTGGAATTCCAAGTTAACTTACTCCCAGATTCCAGTAGAGCACTGGGGATGGTATATATGTGCTCTCCTTTCTTTCTCAGGATTTCATCAGGCAAGAATGCCACGGAACTTTCACTTTTGTTTATCCCAGTTTTAGAAAGTTCCGATTTCATATGAAGAAGCATGCTTAGCAGACAAGATGCACATTTTGAACTTTTCTCTAGGACAAATTAGGATAATTTTAAATGCAAGTGCTTCTCTGTCTCTTCCCATCCTCTCTCTCTCTCTCTCTCTCTCTCTCTCTCTCTCTCTCACACACACACGTACATACACACACAATTTCTAAGTGCCTAGATCAGAATTTTGATTTGTTGGAAGAGTGAAAGAGAAGGAGACTGAGTTCTGTTTATTGTGAGCTGCATTTAGGTGAGTAAATGGCCTTAGTGTGATTGCATTATTTTGCTGCTCGTTTATTGTAAATTGAAGCAGAGTCTGTTCCTCTTTAGACTGATTTAATATACTCAAAAGAGTGAGGTTTGACTAAGTCAGACAGCCAGTTCAGAGATCTGAAATGAACACTAGTTGACCAGAGTGACAAAGGCTCACATAGAGAAGTTTATGGACTTGAAGGAATATTTTATTTAGGTGGACAATAGAAGAGAGAATGATCAGAAAATAATTGCCAGAGTCAAGGCATGCAATTACTCTTTCTATCCTCAGGCTAGCATCTCCTAAATGTAGGGACTCATAGGGTCAGAAGATATTCTCCCTTAGAATGACCACTTACTGACTAGTCTCAAGCTCTGTAGGAAAATCACCTGACCTGTGTCTCCAAAAATATAATTAGAGTCCACCTTCTACTCTAGTACTCTCACTTTAGAGAGCTGCACCTGGAAGCAAAGGAAGTTTCCCTACAGATGATGTTATGACTTCAAATATGGATGAAAAATCCTAAGGATATCATCAAGGTATATATATTTTTTTGGTGGGATGACCTACTCATAAGTATTTTAACTAAGGATGCAATTTTCCTTTTATAATATTTACATTGTGGATGCATGATATGAATGGTACCTTATCAATAATGATCAGATATATAACTTAAAGAAGGATTTTTTCTGCTTGTCAATAAACTATAGAAGAATAACTAACACTGTTAAAGTTACATTATTCTTTATGAAGACTTATAATCACATGCACAGTTCTTTTTTACCACTTAACATAAACATATTCATAGATAAAAATATATTTTTACTTAATAAAGTGCAAAACTTAGAC
This sequence comes from Vulpes lagopus, assembly GCF_018345385.1. Lineage (NCBI taxonomy): Eukaryota > Metazoa > Chordata > Mammalia > Carnivora > Canidae > Vulpes > Vulpes lagopus. Next base: position 39,028,016 of record NC_054825.1, on the reverse strand, counting down.
ATAGAATATAAAGTTTAAAGTAGTAGAAAAATCCAATGACCATGCCTACATTTTTTTTTTCTTTTTTTTTTTTTATTTTTAACTTTTATTGGTGTTTAATTTACCAACATACAGAAAAACACCCAGTGCTCATCCCGTCAAGTGTCCACCTCAGTGCCCGTCACCCATTCCCCTCCAACACCCGCCCTCCTCCCCTTCCACCACCCCTAGTTCGTTTCCCCGAGTTAGGAGTCTTTATGTTCTGTCTCCCTTCCTGATATTTCCCAACATTTCTTTTCCCTTCCTTTATATTCCCTTTCACTATTATTCATATTCCCCAAATGAATGAGAACATACACTGTTTGTCCTTCTCCGATTGACTTATTTCACTCAGCATAATACCCTCCAGTTCCATCCACGTTGAAGCAAATGGTGGGTATTTGTCGTTTCTAATTGCTGAGTAATATTCCACTGTGCACTGTTGGGGATTTACCCCAAAGATTCAGATGCAATGAAACGTCGGGACACCTGCACCCCGATGTTTCTATCAGCAATGGCCACAATAGCCAAACTGTGGAAGGAGCCTCGGTGTCCATCGAAAGATGAATGGATAAAGAAGATGTGGTTTATGTATACAATGGAATATTACCATGCCTACATTTTTTTAATTGATTTATTTCCATTCTTAAAATTTTTAAATTAAAGTATAGTTGACACACAGTGTTCCATTAGTTTCAGGTATACAATATAGCAATTCAACAACTCTATATGTTATGCTATGTTCACCACAAGTTTAGCTAACATCTGCACCATACAATACTATTACAATACCATCAATTATATTCCCTATGCTATACTTTTCATCTCTGTGACTTATTCATTCCATAACTGGAAGGCTGTACCTCCCACTCCCCTTCTTCCATTTGTCTACACTGTTTTATACATTTAATAAAATAAAGTTCTTCATTCTTCAGTTATGATACCCTACACAATAGCTCAGAGAGTTGGAGAAATGGAAAAGTCGGTGATGGAGGATGCAAGAAACCACACAGAAGTTCAGGAATTCACTTTGGAGGGTTTTCCTGGTGTCCAGCACCCTGGAAAGATTCTCTTCCTGGTGCATCTGTTGGCATACCTGGCCTCCATCATGGGAAACATACTCATAATCACCATTACCTGGGCTGACCATCACCTCCAGACACCCATGTACCTCTTCCTCAGCAGTTTCTCCTTTTCTTTTTTTATTTATTTTATTTATTTTATTTTATTTTATGATAGTCACAGAGAGAGAGAGAGGCAGAGACATAGGCAGAGGGAGAAGCAGGCTCCATGCACCGGGAGTCTGATGTGGGATTCAATCCCGGGTCTCCAGGATCGCGCCCTGGGCCAAAGGCAGGTGCCAAACCGCTGTGCCACCCAGGGATCCCAGTTTCTCCTTTTCTGAATGCTGTTTTATAACCACTGTTATTCCAAAATTGCTGGATATCTTTCTGGTAGGGAGGCAATCAATTTACTTTGCTGCCTGCTTCACACAAGACTTTATCTTTCTTTTCCTGGGAATAACTGTTTTCTTCCTTATGGCTAAATTATCCGTAGATCGGTACTTGGCCATTTGCAAACCTCTGTATTACCCAACCATCAAGAACCCAAGGATGTGTTTCCTTCTGGTCATTGCCTGTTTAGCTTTGGGATTCATCCTTATGGTGGTTCCAGTTGTAATGCTTTCCTATTCATCCTTCTGTGGTTCCCATATCATACCTCACTTCTTCTATAATTTTGGGCCCCTGGTTTATCTCTCCTGTTCTGATACCAGATATACTGAGATGTTGGCCTTTGTCCTTGATTTGTTTATCCTTTTGACATCCCTTATCATAACCATCATTACCTACAGCAACATAGTAATCACAATTGTGCAACTCCCATCAGCCAAGGAGAAAAAGAAAACTTTCTCCACCTGCTCCTCTCACCTCATAGTCCTCTCTCTGATATATGGCAGCTGTGTCTTTATATATATGAAACCAAAGCAAATGAAAAGGCTGAACTCCAACAGAGAGGCTACCCTTGTGAACATGGTGGTAACCACACTGCTCAACCCTGTCATCTCTACTCTGCAGAACAAGCAGGTCCACTAGGCTGCAAGGGATACTCTGTCCAGGGTTAGATTGAAGAAATAGAACCACTGACTGTCAGAGGAGAATGCTACTTCTACATCTAATACAATGTCCCTCCTATTTCTGGAATCTCCTATATAGGCTAGCAAATACATTATTAGAGGTTCTGCTTGTTTATTCTTAGAATAGGGGCAAATTTATCTTATAATCCAATATTCTCCACTTCTTGAAAACTTTAACATTCTTCTTTATACTGAGATGAAATTATCTTCCTGGATCTTTTCACTAGTTTTAGATCATTAGAATTCAGCAAATTTTAATGAACAGCCTCATATACATGATTCTGTTTGATGCATGTGGAATCTCAAAGTTGGAAAGCTGGTATTTCAAGTATCTATTTTTGGTAAGTGCATGAGGATGAAAAATGAAATTCACAAGAATTAAGAGTATCAAATTGGTTCAAGGATAGATGTAATGAGGTCACTATATTTATTTTTGAAGGACACATATATAACTGTCATGATATTAATAATACTACTTGAAATGACTTAATGCATTATTTTCAATGGTGCATAGTTTTTTATAAATAGAATGTAAATCTTTATAATTCTAGTTCTGACTATAATAAAGACATATAAATGTCTCTAATTGAAATGGAAAGTTTCCATTGGTATTACTGGTTTGCCAGGATGATTTCAGTACTAAAGACCTGATGATGAGTACCATAGGAAAGGAAGCATTATAAGTTCTGGAACAAGGAATTGAGTAGTTAAGATTGTTTCCCTACAACAGGAAATATAAAGGAACTTGGAGGAATCTAACCAGAGGTAGAAAGGAGTCTAATTGTGACTTTAGAGTCTTTCCAAATAAATCTATAAACAAATATCTTTATTTCTGGAACAACAGATTTGATGTGATAGGGGGAGGGGCAAGATGGTGGAAGAGTAGGGTCTCCAAGTCACGTGTCCTCACCAAATTACCTAGATAACCTTCAAATCATCCTGAAAATCTATGAATTCAGCCTGAGATTTAAAGAGAGAACAGCTGGAATGCTACAGTGAGAAGAGTTCAGCTTCTATCAAGGTAGGAAGACGGGGAAAAAGAAATTATTGACCAAGCAGCACTGGAAAGTTCCAGGGGAATTCAAGGGACTTACAATATACAGAATCAGAGGATACTCTCCCTTGCCTTTTTTTTTTTTTTTGATTTTTGATTTCTGTTTGCTTCTCCCGCCCTTTTTTCCCCTTTTTTCTTTTTCTTCTGTTTTTTTTTCTTTTTTTCTTTTTTCTGCCTTTTCTGTTTTCCTTTTCTTCTTTCTCTTCTGTCTTTTTCCCCTTTTCCCAATATACCTTGTTTTGCCACTCTGCTAAGCAAAATGACTAGAAGGAAAACATCACCTCAAAAGAAAGAATCAGAAATAGTCCTCTCTCCCACAGAGTTACAAAATTTGGATTACAATTCAATGTCAGAAAGCCAATTCAGAAGCACTATAATAAAGCTACTGGTGGCTATAGAAAAAATCATAAAGGACTCAAGAGACTTCATGACTGCAGAATTTAGATCTAATCAGGCAGAAATTAAAAATCAATTGAATGAGATGCAATCCAAACTAGAAGTCCTAATGATGAGGGTTAACAAGGTGGAAGAACGAGTGACATGGAAGACAAGTTGATGGCAAAGAGGGAAACTGAGGAAAAAAGAGACAAACAATTAAAAGATCATGAGGATAGAAAAAGGGAAATAAGTAACAGCCTGAGGAAGAAAAACCTACATTTAAATGTGGTTCCCAGGGCACCGAAAGGGACAGAGGGCCACAATATGTATTTAAACAAATCATATCTGAAAACTTTCTTAATCTGGGAAGGGAAACAGGCATTCAGATCCAGGAAATAGAGAGATCCCCCCTAAAATCAATAAAAACCGTTCAACACCTTGACATTTAATAGTGAAGCTTGCAAATTCCAAAGATAAAGAGAAGATCCTTATAGCAGCAAGAGACAAGAAATCCCTAACTTAAATGGGGGAGAGTAATAGGTTAACAGAAGACCTCTCCACAGAGACCTGGCAGGCCGGAAGGGGCTAGCAGGATATATTCAGGGTCCTGAATGAGAAAAACATGCAACCAAGAATACTTTATCCAGCAAGGCTCTCATTCAGAATGGAAGGAGAGATAAAGAGCTTCCAAGACAGGGAGGAACTGAAAGAATATGTGACCTCCAAACCAGCTCTGCAAGAAATTTTAAGGGGGACTCTTAAAATTCCCCTTTAAGAAGAAGTCCAATGGAACAATCCACAAAAACAGGGACTGAATAGGTATCATGATGACACTAAACTCATATATTTTAATAGTAACTCTGAATGTGAACGGGCTTAATGACCACATCAAAAGGCACAGGGTTTCGGACTGGATAAAAAAGCAGGACCCATCCATTTGCTGTCTACAAAAGATTCATTTTAGACATAAGGACACCTACCGCCTGAAAATAAAAGGTTGGAGAATCATTTACCATTCAAACGGTCCACAAAAGAAAGTAGGGGTAGCCATCCTTATATCAGATAAACTAAAATTTACCCCAGACTGTAGTGAGAGATGAAGAGGGACACTATGTCATACTTAAAGGATCTATCCAACAAGAAGACTTAACAATCCTCAATATATATGCCCCGAATGTGGGAGCCGCAAAATATATCAATCATTTAATAACCAAAGTTAAGACATACTTAGATAATAATACACTTATACTTGGTGACTTCAATCTAGAACTTTCTACACTCGATAGGTCTTCTAAGCACAACATTTCCAAAGAAACAAGAGCTTTAAATGATACACTGGACCAGATGGATTTCACAGATATCTACAGAACTTTACATCCAAACTCAACTGAATACACATTCTTCTCAAGTGCACGTGAAACTTTCTCCAGAATAGACCATATACAGGGTCACAAATCAGGTCTGAACCGATACCAAAAGATTGGGATCATCCCCTGCATATTCTCAGACCATAATGCCTTGAAATTAGAACTAAATCACAACAAGAAGTTTGGAAGGACGATCTTGCTAAAAAGATGAAAAAGATGAAAGGGTCAACCAGGAAATTAAGAAAGAATTAAAAAGATTCATGCAGACTAATGAGAATGAAGATACAACCATTCAAAATCTTTGGGACGCAGCAAAAGCAGTCCTGAGGGGGAAATACATTGCAATACAAGCATCCATTCAAAAACTGGAAAGAACTCAAATACAAAAGGTAACCTTACACCTAAAGGAGCTAGAGAAAAAACAGCAAATAGATCCTACACCCAGCAGAAGAGAGTTGAGAGTTAATAAAGATTCGAGCAGAACTCTAAAAAATCTAGACCAGAAGAACTGTGGAACAGATCAACAAAACCAGGAGTTGGTTCTTTGAAAGAATTAATAAGGTAGATAAACCATTAGCCAGCCTTATTAAAAAGAAGAGAGAGAAGACTCAAATTAATAAAACCATGAATGAGAAAGGAGAGATCACTACCAACACCAAGGAAATACAAACGATTTTAAAAACATATTATGAACAGCTATACGCCAATAAATTAGACAATCTAGAAGAAATGGACGCATTCTTGGAAAGCCACAAAGTACCAAAACTGGAAGAGGAAGAAATAGAAAACCTGAACAGGCCAATAACCAGGGAGGAAATTGAAGCAGTCATCAAAAACCTCCCAAGACACAAAAGTCCAGGGCCAGATGTCTTCCCAGGGAATTCTATCAAACGTTTAAAGAAGAAACCATACCTACTCTACTAAAGCTGTTTGGAAAGATAGAAAGAGATGGAGTACTTCCAAATTCATTCTATGAGGCCAGCATCACCGTAATTCCAAAACCGGACAAAGACCCCACCAAAAAGGAGAATTATAGACCAATGTCCCTGATGAACATGGATGCAAAAATTCTCAACAAGATACTAGCCAATAGGATCCAATAGTACATTAAGAAAATTATTCACCATGACCAAGTAGTATTTATTCCCGGGACACAAGGCTGATTCAACACCCGTAAACAGTCAATGTGATTCTTCATATCAGCAAGAGAAAAACGAAGAACCATATGATCCTCTCATTAGATGCAGAGAAAGCATTTGACAGAATACACCATCCATTCCTCATCAAAACTCTTCAGACTGTCGGGATAGAGGGAACAGTCCTCAACATCTTAAAAGCCATCTACGAAAAGCCCGCAGCAAATATAATTCTCAATGGGAAAGCACTGGGAGCCTTTCCCCTAAGATCAGGAACAAGACAGGGATGTCCACTCTCACCACTGCTATTCAACATAGTACTGGAAGTCCTAGCCTCCTCAATCAGACAACAAAAAGACATTAAAGGCCTTCAACTTGTCAAAGAAGAAGTCAAACTCTCCCTCTTCATCAATGACATGATACTCTATATAGAAAACCGAAAAGACTCCACCCCAAGATTACTAGAACTCATACAGCAATTTGGCAGTGTGGCAGGATACAAAATCAATGCCCAGAAGTCAGTGGCATTTCTATACACTAACAATGAGACTGAAGAATGAGAAATTAAGGAGTCAATCCCATTTACAATTGCACCCAAAAGCATAAGATACCTAGGAATAAAGCTAACCAAAGAGGTAAAGGATCTATACCCTAAAAGCTATAGAACACTTCTGAAAGAAATTGAGGAAGACACAAAGAGATGGAAAAATATTCCATGCTCATGGATTGGCAGAATTAATATTGTGATAATGTCAAAGTTACCCAGGGCAATTTACACTTTAAATGCAATCCCTATCAAAATACCATGGACTTTCTTTAGAGAGTTGGAACAAATTATTTTAAGATTTGTGTGGAATCAGAAAAGACCCCGAATAGCCAGGGGCATTTACAAAAGAAACCATACCTGGGGGCATCACAATGCCAGATTTCAGGTTGTCCTACAAAGCTGTGGTCATCAAGACAGTGTGGTACTGGCACAAAAACAGATACATAGATCAATGGAACAGAATAGAGAATCCAGAAGTGGATCCTCAACTTTATGATCAACTGACATTTGATAAAGGAGGAAAGACTATCCACTGGAAGAAAGACAGCCTCTTCAATACATGGTGCTGGGAATATTGTACATGCAGAAGAATGAAACTAGACCACTCTCTTTCACCATACACAAAGATAAACTCAAAATGGATGAAAGACCTAAATGTGAGACAAGATTCCATCAAAATCCTAGAAGAGAACACAGGAAACACCCTTTTTGAACTCGGCCACAGTAACTTCTGGCAAGATACATCCATAAAGGCAAAAGAAACAAAAGCAAAAATGAACTATTGGGACTTCATCAAGATAAGAAGCTTTTGCACAGCAAAGGATACAGTCAACAAAACTAAAAGACAACCTACAGAATGGGAGAAGATATTTGCAAAAGACGTATCAGATAAAGGGCTATTTTCCAAGATCTATAAAGAACTTATTAAACTCAACAGCAAGGAAACAAACAATCCAATCATGAAATGGGCAGAAAACACGAACAGAAATTTCACCAAAGAAGACACACACACGGCCAACAAGCACATGAGAAAATGCTCTGCATCACTTGCCATCAGGGAAATACAAATCAAAACCACAATGAGATACCACCTCACACCAGTGAGAATGGGGAAAATTAACAAGGCAGGAAACCACAGATGTTGGAGAGGATGTGGAGAAAGGGGAACCCTCTTACACTGTTGGTGGGAATGTGAACTGGTGCAGCCACTCTGTAAAACTGTGTGGAGGTTCCTCAAAGAGTTAAAAATAGACCTGCCCTACGACCCAGCAATTGCACTGTTGGGGATTTACCCCAAAGATTCAGATGCAATGAAACGTCGGGACACCTGCACCCCGATGTTTCTAGCAGCAATGGCCACAATAGCCAAACTGTGGAAGGAGCCTCGGTGTCCATCGAAAGATGAATGGATAAAGAAGATGTGGTTTATGTATACAATGGAGTATTACTCAGCCATTAGAAACGACAAATACCCACCATTTGCTTCCACGTGGATGGAACTGGAGGGTATTACGCTGAGTGCAGTTAGTCAACGGAGAAGGACAAACAGTGTATGTTCTCATTCATTTGGGGAATATAAATAATAGTGAAAGGGAATATAAAGGAAGGGAGAAGAAATGTGTGGGAAATATCAGGAAGGGAGACAGAACATAAAGACTCCTAACTCTGGGAAACGAACTAGGGGTGGTGGAAGGGGAGGAGGGTGGGGGGTGGGGGTGAATGGGTGATGGGCCCTGAGGGGGACACTTGATGGGATGAGCACTGGGTGTTATTCTGTATGTTGGTAAATTGAACACCAATAAAAATTAATTTATTAAAAAAAGAAGATGTGGTTTATGTGTACTATGGAATATTACTCAGCTATTAGAAACGACAAATACCCACCATTTGCTTCGACGGGATGGAACTGGAAGGTATTATGCTGAGTGAAATAAGCCAATCGGAGAAGGAGAAACATTATATGGTCTCATTCATTTGGGGAATATGAAAAATAGTGAAAGGGAATAAAGGGGAAAAGAGAAAAAATAAGCGGGAAATATCAGAAAGGGAGACAGAAATGGAAGTCTCCGAACTCTGGGAAATGAACTAGGGGTGGCGGAAGGGGAGGAGGGCAGGCTGTGGGGGTGACTGGGTGGCAGGCACTGAGGTGGGCACTTGACAGGATGAGCACTGGGTGTTATTCTTTATGTTGGCAAATTGAACACCAATAAAAAATAAATTTATGTAAAAATGCTTGTTTAATTAAAAGGAAGATAGGGAAGAGAATAAGGAATATAAAACAGGGGACAAATTAAAGGAAACATCAAGATGGTAGACTTAAATCTAAATTTGCAACAATATCATTATATGTAAATGGACTAAGCACTCAAATAAAAAAAGAAGGACACACACACAGAGT